>NC_134865.1:22634500-22951500 GCF_049852395.1 Peromyscus maniculatus bairdii
GGATAAGAAATCTCAAAATCATGGTACTCAGTAACATCGCCAGATCACTAGTCTGGGCTAAGAGACATACCTCAACAAACAAATAGTTAAATCTTTTTTTTTTTTCATTTTTCTTTATTAAGAAATTTCCTACTCACTCTACATACCACCCACCGATACTACCTCCTCCCTGCTCCCACCCTCCAGCCCTCCCTCCAAAGCTACCTTGCATCTTTACATCCCCCAAATCAAGGTCTCCCATGGGAGTCAGCAGAGCCCAGCTCACTGAGCCTAGGCAGGTCCAAGCCCCTTCCCACTGCACCAAGGCTGTGCAAAGTGTCACACCACAGGCAGGCACCGGGTTCCAGAAGCCTGCCCATGCACCAGGGACAGATCCCGATCTCCCTGCCTGTGTGGCCCCCAAAACAGTTCAAGCCAAACAACCATCTTCCATATCCAGAGGGTTTATTCCAGTCCTATGGAGCTCCACTGTTAAGTCTCAAAATGCTGGGACAAACTCAAACATTGTACAAATGACTAAGATGCCTATTTAATACACAGAAGCAAACAATTTTCTTGAATAAAAAAGTACTGTATTAAAAATATAAACAAAAAATCAGTGAAAAAATAAAAATCTCATTTTACAACACATGAACATAAGAGGTCATTATTGAGTGGATATGTTTTTCTCTCTCTCTTTATACTGACCTTCCATTCAACTTAATTTCCTCTGGCTATGAAGATAAGGGATATTATAGAAATAGGAAATCAACTGACTATGTATGACTAAGATTTATTTGCAGCACTACCTATGAGGACACCAATGCCCATAGAGAATGATATAGGGTAGAGATGCATTTAAACACCTTTTAGATTTTGACAGTGTGTTTGATTTCTACAAATAAGTAAGTGAAATGATAAGACACAGAATGTCTGCTTTGTAAAGCATGAAGATATTCTTTCCAGAGTGCTTTCTTTTAACTAGAGAACACAATATGTTTATCATAAGATTTAGAAACAGTAATTCAGGCTAAATCTTTCTTCAACAAGCAGCTGACATGGGTTTTTTTTTTTTTTTTTTTTTTAGTTTTAAACATGATGGTAGAGTGAACATTTATAAAGATGTAGGGAAATAATTTGTCTTTGCCTTAGTGGAATCATTTGTGTTGTGGGGAGACAATGTCACTGATAAAAGACAATGTCACAGGCCTGATATGGTAAGTGAAATTCTGAGATTGTCACAGTTTTAGAGGGCGCTAAATGTGAAAAGAATTCTGAAAAATGTTACATTTATCATTTGGATAGTCCCAGTAGATCCAAACAGATATATAGAAAATTAATGGTCATGTAGCCCTTTCTTTGTGACTTTTATGCTGATGATTTTACTTTTCTGTGGTTAATACAGAAAAGTTTTTTGCAATGATCCACGTATGTACTTTAACACAATAGTGTATGAAAAGGAGAAGAAGAAAACATGAAATATTTGGAACAGATTCAATACTCTTCCACAGCTTTCAGTAGCCACAGCCTATTGTAGTAAACAGCCCTTCACATTTGTCTAGACACAATTGAGACAAGCATTTTTCAAATCTTTTTCTGTATTTATAAACACATATCCAGTTATTGACACCTTTAAAAATACTGAGGAAAAATGAGATAAAGCATAGTGACACATGTCTGAGTACTAACATTAAAGAGACTGAGGCAGGAGGATTATAAGCTGCAGGACAGCCTAAGCAACATAGCAAAATATTATTTTAAGGAGCATGATAAGAATATTAATTTTGTTATTAAAGATAAAGATTTCCTGTCCACACACTTTATTATTAACAGAATGAAGAAAGAATTTGAGAACTCAGACCTCACAATGAAGCTTCATTGATGAAATGCAGTCTGAACTGCATTTAAGGAGACTTAAATTTTTTAAAAACATGTGCTTGGAAATTGTTTTATAGAACTGTTTTTAGCGTTTCCAGCCTATGAGATCTATTTCTCATGTTCACTCTATTGTTTTCCTTATTGCCCTAAAGTTGCATGCTACTAATTTTATTATTGTCATTTTTCTAATAATTATTTTCCAATATTTTGTTTATGATAGGTATTGAAAATATTTCACAAGAAAATTGTCATTTTTTGATATATGTGCTATTTATTACAGTCTAATTTATTTCCTATTAGAGATAAACTATGTGCATTCAAATGATAAATGCATTCACTTCTGAAAAATACAGTTTGCCAATACCTACTTAGTAAAAAGACCTTATAATACTTCACAGAAAAATTCATTTAATTAAAATTTTAAGTGAACAATGGAGTGCATCTACTGTATAACATGCTTATTTTAATAAACCTAAGCTAAATGAATTATTTTTCTTGTTGTTTTGCCAAATGGTACAGATATCACAAAGTGCAGTCAATTTATTTCCTTAAAAAATAGTGATATGAACTTATTTGTATTCAAAGTTTTAGTAACTTATTTTTCAAACTTTATAGAACAGAAATATTTGTAGAAAGTGACTGCTATTTTTCACAGTGTCAGGATGCTCTTTGTTGAGCTTTGAGCTTTGAATGTGTTTTTTTTTTTTTTTTTCTCCTGTGCTGTAGCTGAAGTAAGTTGTCAAAGTACAAGATGGAAAAAAAAAAGGAAAGTGAAATACGATATTATACTTTGAAAACCTGTTTTGGCTTGATCATCTCAATGAATGATGACTGTGATCATGACTGCATACTTCCTAAATTAAATTGTACTAAAGAGAGTTTCATGAGTCAAAATAAAATTTTCATTTCCTTGCCGACCATGAGAATATCCTAGTCATACCCAGTGGCTGTAAGGACAACAGTAGAAAGGTGGATGAAGGTCTTCTCTATGTGTTGTAGTTCTGGGAAACCCTGTTCTGAGAGAAGGCAGGCCCCTTTCCAACCCAAGGGAATACCGTGCATCTCTTAACTGATTTTGTGGACAGCTGGTGAAAGAAATAAATTATTTAGTAGATTCTTGAAGATGCTGTGAAAAACACTTACCATACCACTTGAACCAGCTTATTCACAGATACCCCACAGATATTTTTGATAAGCAGATTATGCATCTACTTGTTGCTCCCATATATATTTCTTAAATTCTCTGATCCTACCTCATATGCAAATCAATTTTCTAAACTTTTGATTGCAAATATTTTAAAATTTTTATTCTTTCAATGAACAAAACAAAGCAGGGTTTAGTGGTATACACTTTTAATCTCAGCACTCAGAAGACAAAAGGAGGCTTATCTCTAAGTTTGAGGCCAGCCTTGTCTACAGAATGAGTTCCAGAATAGCCAAGGCTACACAATGAAACCTGTTTCAAAAAACAAAACAAAGCCGGGCGGTGGTGGCGCACGCCTTTAATCCCAGCACTCGGGAGGCAGAGGCAGGCGGATCTCTGTGAGTTCGAGGCCAGCCTGGGCTACCAAGTGAGTCCCAGGAAAGGCGCAAAGCTACACAGAGAAACCCTATCTCGAAAAACAAAAAAAAAAAAAAAAACAAAACAAAAAAAAACAAAAAAAAAAAAAAAACAAAACAAACAAAAATGTAATAGCAATGAACAAAAGGGAAGGGAGAGTCCCTTGCAAATAGACTTGATGCCTGTCTTCTAAAGGACAATGGGACTAGAGATTATAGCTTATTATCACCAAATGCATCCTAACTTTTCAGTCTCTGTTTCTTCCTTTCTCTCCTCCCCGGGCCTTTGTTTCACCAAATCATGCAGTCATAAAATTTTCCATGTTTGAGTGGTTTTTAAAACCTGCTTTCCTTCCATTCTCTTGTTGTTCATGTGATACCACTGAACTTCCATCTTTTTTCTTGTTGTATAATAGCATATGCATGTATTTTTAGGCAGAATCTTTCTTAACCTTAAGCATTCACATTCTCATACAAATAAATGTTCCTCTAAGGCATTATTTCAAGATAATTATTAAGTATCATTACTGAATTAATAGTACGTAAAAGCTTTTTTGTGCATACAACTGCTTTAGGTAAAGATATTGGTAATTATTATGGGAATTCCTCAAATCATCTTGAAAACTTTTGTGCTTGTTTCAAATAATAGCATTTTTGACTTGCAGGTCTAATGGATAATTTTACTCTCCATTTTCAATTTATTGGATTGACAATGTGTACTAATGATGCTTCTCTATCTCATTGGCCTCAAAGGAAATCCCAATAAAGTTTCCCAGCCTTTAATGTTGATTCATGATAGGTGCATATATTGAGCAAGATCCTTTGCCTCAGCTCATCTTTGCTCTAGAGTTTAATATTGTAATTTAATAAAAATGGCTTTGCGGCTCTGAAAGCTAGCCTGGTAAAAAGATATATGTATTTCAAAGCTGATTCAGGTTCAAAGTTAAAACAAGATTTTTTTCTATTGCCATGTCCGTCTTTTCCTACCAAGGGAAATCACCTCTTCAAAGGAAGAGACAGTAAATCTCTAAATCTCCATATTTACTCAAGTCCCGAGACTCTGCAGGGCAAAAGCTGCCAAGTCTATAGATTTACAATGTTTTATGATAATGATTTCCTCCAAGGGCTCACCCGAGATGAAAAGATAAATTAATTTATCCACTTCCAACCACTAGTGAAAGTTTAGTCTCCATTCCAAAAGCTGCCTTCAGAGCAGTACTTGCACTATATAATTCATCAGTGGTGATTAAAATTTAAGAGCCTCTGGATATGACCATCTTGCACTGGGCTTATCAAGTGGAAAGCATAGTAAAAAAAGATGAGTTCAGAGCTGAAAGGGCATTACAACTTTTTTCTGACCTTGTGATTCAACGATGCCTGTTAATGATAAGTACTACCAATTAATTTCAACTGACTTTTATCTACTAGCTTCATATGTATGAATCTCTTCTTATTCTTCACATTATGACAATGAAGGATATTTAAAGAACCATTAGGATCAGAGGAGTTGAGCATTTCCTGAAGTTATCTCATAATTCACAGTACAAATATTCAAAATCACGTCCTAAGCAATGTGATATCCAATCTGCATTTTACTAAAGATATTTGCCACTGAGAGCATTTCTCTGGCTTTATTAAGTCATGAGTCACAAATAAAAACTGTGTATGTTCAAGATGTATGACATAATTTGAACCACAGACATATTTTGCTTCTTAACATCTCTGTTGTTGCATAGTGCTTATTTGTGTGGCTGTAAGAATATTTGTGTGAGCATGTTGTGTTTGTGTATGCATGTGTGTATCTCTGTCTCTGTCTCTGTGTGTGTGTGTATGTGTGTGTGTGCACGCATGCATGCACACACTGAGAATATTAAATTTCAAGTGTATAATCTATTATAATTAACTCTAGCTCTGTTTTGTGGCACTCTTTTGCCATGAAAAATATTGATTTTTTTTTTAAGATCTTTGACCTGCATATGTTGACCTGATACCCCATGATTCTTTTATATGACATTCCCTGTGCTGTCAAATGTGATTTTTCTAGTATTTGTTGCATACATTTTCTTGGCAAGGCCCATTAGAATATTGATCTTTCAATTTTTATATCGTAGGTTTTGAGTTTCTGTCATATAATTGATAGGTAGTCATTCATAATTTTCTTCTGAAAAAAAAACTTTATTTTTGCTATTTTAATAGTATGTATATGAATACATGTGTGTAGTTATAACACACAGCTCAAAATCTTATGCCCCTGAGGAGATCAGAGGCACAAGATTCTTGTGGAGCTAGTGTTATAAGCAGTTATGAGCTGGCAGGCATGGGTGCTGGAAACTGAACTCAGGGTTTTGGAAGACCTGTACCCTCTTAACCACTGAGCCATCTCTCTCGTCTGTCGGCCATAACCCTCATCTTACTATAATGTCAGTTGTTGTATTCCCACTTTGGCTACTTATTTTAGGCATTTCTCTTTTTGTGCAGTCTATTTTATAGTTTTGATAAAATAATTCATTTTATTGATTTTCAATTGGTTTTTTTCTAGTCTGTATTGCATTCATTTCTGCACTAGTCTTGCTATATTCTTCCTTTTCCTCTTTCTTACTGATGTATATTTGTTTTTCATATCCAACTGCTGTTTGTTTTTCATTTTAAAGTCTTTATTCTTAGCACAATGCTCTGAAAAATATTTTGAACAAAGCATAGTTATAAAAACTATAATGATGAAGAATTCTCATGACTGCATATTTAGTAGGCCTTCAATAAATTATGGAAGCATTTGAGACTAATAGACATCTATTCTAATAAAGGATATATCTGCTTTAAAACAAGAATCAATTAATTATAATATAGGATATTGTTCTCATTGCATAACATGTTGGAAATATAGACAAGTGGCAAATAGATAAGTCAAAATTATATCATTTACTTAACTATAACTAAAGGAAATGATAATGACCAAAAGGTAGTGTTTTCCAAATTTCCAGACTATCTCTTGCCTGAGCTGAGTGTTACCATTTTAAAATATTCCTGAAAATGAAGTAGAGTGGTGTAGACTTCTAAGCAGTTTCATGCTTACAGAAGTAAAGTTAAAATTTACCTTCAGAAGAACAAGATTCTTTTTCACACTTTTACTAGTGAGATGAATTTAATGTTGTATTTCTTTGAAAGCTATGAAATCAACTTTAATATTAACAATGGTATATATGCTATATTTTACAGGTAAGAACTAATATATGTACAAGAGATTTGAGTATTTAGTAGGGTTATTTTCGTCAAAAGAGCTATTTCTTTTGGTTGCTATTGTTAAGAGTGCTGGCAAATGTAAATTTGGGGATGGAATTCAGATGAGTTATTTCATGTTCCAAAGGATTTGGTGGTTATGATTTCCAATGCCTGAAGTCTTATTTGGTATATTCTCAGAGCTTAAGGACGCAAACATCTCTTTCTAAAGTGCAGATGATATCTTCTAGCTTGGACCTGTGAGTAGAACTATTTTCTTAACTTAGTTAAGGATTTCTTGGTTATTATGTAAATATTTGAACCCCTATTATGTTCATTTCGTCATCTAACAATGAAAATTCTTGCAAATAATGGAGATAGATTCTATTTCAGCACTTTCTAAGGATAATAAAAAGGAAACAAAATGAGTCAGGATAAGAACACAAAAAGACAGATACCACAAGATAAGAATACATGGAAGACCCACTGGAAGTTTCTGAAAAAACTACACTGCATATCCACCAATAACATGGGAAAGGACTCAAAGTCCTTGACTGAGAGGGTGAATATTGAACACACACACACACACACATACATACGGGCACACATCACACACACACACACACACACACACACACACACACACACACACACACACAAACACACACACACACAAACCAGATGGAGAAGGAAAAACAAAACAAAACAAAAAATTGTATACAGCAGTGAAAGTCTTTTTTCTACATTTGGGAGTCTATGGGGACTTGTATTTCTACTTGGTATGATAGAAGAAAGAAGTTCCCAGAAAATATTTCTTGGCTGTTGATGGTGTTTTTCCCTAAGAGTAAACAGCTTTTGGAATTTTTAGATCACTTTGCTAGACCACAGAAAGAAAATGGAATGAAAAACTCTAACCACTCAGAAGAAGGTGGATATATCAGGAGAAAGTTAAGATGTATCACAGTGTTTAATAACAATCCAGCATCAACCCACAAACCTACCTAACATGGTTAGGTACCTACCTCCACATGAGTTATTAATCATAGAGGTCACAGAAGTCCCTCAAACAGATAATTATTAATAAATACAGATTATTGCCATTACTGTTGAATACCCATGAAAATTACATAGAAAGACCCTATTGCTGATAACACCACACACTTTGGTTTCATGGCACAGGGATATCAATCTCAAAGTCACTCAAATCTTCTTTCCTACTAACTAGATTTTGTAGTGCTACAAAATTCTATGTACGTCTCTAGAGGAAAAATAGACATCAGTGGTCATGTTCAGGATTAAATGTTGGAGGCTGTAATGTCAACTTGCCTGGTAAGATGTGCCCACTTGTGCAACAGTTGCATGACTATTATGGGGTGCCAACCAGTTTCTGACAAGATTTGAGACCTTGTCCACACGAGGTAATTGGTATTATAAAGGAAGCCAAAAGTATATGACTGGTGAATCCATAGGTCCTATTGTAGAACCTATTTTTTGTTTTGGCAAATGGCCATGTTGTCAAGCTGCATTCTGTATAGTTGGCGATCATAGATCTGGGTTGCACTTGACCTTATTCAGAAAATCTTTTTTCAGTGGGCAGCAGTCAATCCAAAAACTCATAACTGTACAAATTTTTGACATAGGTTGATTTTGAGTGCCCAGACCAAAATAGGGCATCTTTACCAATATCCCACTCCAAGTCAAGACTCAAAGAATATGGTGGAAGAGAAATTGGAGAAAAAATTGTAACAGCCTGAGTTTGTAGAAGAATATGAAGAAATGTGGTCTCTTAAACATGACATGGCTACTGCATTCATAAATACACACTAACTGACATTACCTGCATAGGACTTGTAAAATATTAGGATAACTAAAATTTTACCATAAATGAGGGGAGAATTCATGAGTCTCCACTTCTGAATGAAAAGCTACTAGCAAGAGCCTATGGGTTTGTTCCAGATTAAGATACATCAGGTTTGGCCAGCCAAGACCCCCTGAAAGGTCTCCAGTGACACTATGGCCCAGATGAACCAACATCCAGAATGGTTTCAAGGCAACTGGCTCAGAGAATACAGCCTCATGGACTACTCCATAAACCTAAAATTTTCTTTATGTCCCCATAAGAATACAGCACCCTCCTCCAGCAGGAAGCAGTAAGAGAAGCTACGCCCAGATTCCCAAATATGCCAAGCTGGCTTTGGAGATGGAATTGGCTCACTCCTCTAAACCCAAATATATTGAAAAAAAAAAAAAAGGTTGAGAGATACTTTTGTCCCATATCAGAAGAGAGCTCTGGTATGGGACAGGGAAAAAAACAATATTTTTATTTAAAGCAGGTTGATTATAAATATAATCTCTTTCTAAAAAAGGGGGATAGTTTAGATATGATAGGATGAAATTAATTAACCTGCTTTTAAAGAGTAACAACTTGTTTAGAAATGTTTTACATTGCTATGGATTTTAGTTTATTGATACAAGTTTAAACTTAACTTTGTTATACTGTATATATTAATATACACATATGTATACTGTATATATATACTCATATATACAGTATATATACACTCATATATACTATATATATACATATATACTGTATATATACATATATACACATATACTGTATATATATATGTATATATATATTTCTACTCTGGTTTGAGGCATTATGTTTATGTAACTCATTTAAATTGTAATGGATAATTAAAAAATACAAATTAATAGTCTTCTATGATAGTCAAAATTATAGTCATGTTCAGTTTTCTAGGTATACATAGATATAATTTAATTTGGGAGGTAATCTTCAAACACTTCAAAGACCTACAGAATATGGCATTTTAAATATTTAAAAAATTTAGACTTTCTAGATAGTGAGACATGTCTGTTCCTGGCA
Source organism: Peromyscus maniculatus bairdii (assembly GCF_049852395.1). Taxonomy (NCBI): domain Eukaryota; kingdom Metazoa; phylum Chordata; class Mammalia; order Rodentia; family Cricetidae; genus Peromyscus; species Peromyscus maniculatus. The sequence goes on from NC_134865.1 coordinate 22,644,024, forward strand.
GCACCAGATTTACTTCAGAGAGGAGTATGGGCATTGAAGACACTCAATATAGAGTTTATCTTCTTCCTGGCAAAAATAGCCAATTGGGCAAGAAACTGTTCTTGCCTGGACTGCTTGATCGACTGAACATGCAGGACCCATAGGAAAGTGACCACTGAACTTTGCTTGGCAAAACGGTCCTTCAGGTTCCTGCTTTGCAGAGGAAACTGCCAGACATTCTACAGGACACAGAGAAAACTGACTGAGATACTCTAGGCCTGTAGGCTGAAGAGAGATACCCCAACTTTACAGAACTTTGGATGACTGTCCAGGCTGCCAGCTGTCTCTGTCTACCTTTGCAAGACTCCCGAAAGTTGCTTGCATCCTTCTCCCATTTCTCAGGTAATATCATATCGTTCTGAGGTCTTTGATGTAGGGGAAGACTAGATAGTTAAAATTTCCTTAGTTATGATAACAGATAAGTTTGATATGAAACCTTAGACTCACAAATATAAGGTAGATAGGATATCTTCTTTAATTTTTCCAAATACAAATAGACTAGGTATTATAAATAGACTAGATATTGTAACTGTAATTCTTGCTTGATAATTGTTTTGTTATATGTATTTTTACTATGTTAAAGTTAAAACTTTTCCTTTTGAACAAAAGAAAAAAGAAAAAGGGAAAGTGCTGTGGATGCTTGATTGATAAATAAAATGTTGATTGGCAAGTAGCCAGACAGAAAGCATAGGCAGGACAAGGAGAAAAGAGAAGTGTGGAAAATGGAAGGCTGAGAAAGAAAGACGCTGCCAGGCCCTGCCATGACAAGCAAGATGTAAGGTACAGGTAAGCCATGAGCCATGTGACAACTTATAGACTAATATATATGGGTTAATTTAAGATATAGGAACTAGATAGCAAGAAGCCTGAGCCATTAGGCCAAACAGTTTAAATAATATAAGTGTCTGTGTGTTTATTTTATAAGTGGGCTGCGGGACTGCCGGGGCTTGGCAGGAGCTCTCCAGCTACACAGTTGAAAGCTGCATGGAGAATTATTCTTCTTTGTTAGCATGGATATTGGTAGGTGTCTTATGTTCCAGTGGTAGATCTACACTCACAAACATATGTGAAGAGCTAACCAGAAGTGGTGGGTTATAAATAATAGTAGGAAAATGACATGTCATTAGAGGGTCTATATCAAAGGAGATGCAGGAGGAATTTGAAAGAAATCATAAAGAATGTTTAAAATCATATTTCGTTTTCCTCACTTAGAAAATTCTCAAAAATAGAAAAATTTATCTGACTAGATAGTAGCAGAGTATAGAAATAAAAAAGAGGCATGCTGATCCAAATGTATTTTTAAATACCTTTCACAATTTTTCTTTCATTACTCCCAAAGCATCTCTGAGTTGATGCCCATGAAGTCAGTGATAATTTCATAGCTTTCTGAAGCTCTCTAACATGTTTATTTATAGTTAATATTGAGAAGTTAAAGAAATCCTAATTCTTAATGCTTTAAGGTGCTATTCAGTGTTTTTATTTTTAAGATTATATTACAATTACATTATCCATTCATTTTCCTCCCTCCATACTTTTTTATACACCTCTATTGCTCTTTTTCAAATTCATGGCCTCTTTTTCATATATATATATATATATATATATATATATATATATATATATATATATTCCTAAATACATGAATATAACCTGCTTAGTATGTAAGGTGCTACTTGTATGTATAGTGATAGGGCTGACCAGTTGGTATTGGATAACCAACCGATGTCTTCCTTGGGGAAGACTATTTTTTGCACTTTCGGAATTCCTCATTTACCTGTAGTTCTCTATGTAGGGTTGTAGTCTCATGAGATTTAGTCCTCACATTAGCAGGTTTATTGGTATCATACTTGTTCAACTCGTATTCAGGCAGCTGTTTTGGTGAGATTTCATGAGTGTAGCTTCTGATATTTCTAAGCATCAGAAGAATAGGGAGTTTGCTGTGAGACTGTGTTCCTTGTGAATGTCAGAAAGATGCTATTTCTATGTTAGAAAATGTTATAGTATTGTTACTAATGCTATTGACATCCTAGTATGTCTTTAATGACTGGATCATGAGGAAATATCAGAAATTCATAACTAAATTGTCAATTTTGTATGTTTTCTCTATAATCTATTACAAGAAAGAAGCAGAGATTTTAACAGTCCTTTTTTTTCCTGAATAATTCTTCTACTTAGCTGACATGATCTGTCATATTTAGATCATCCTGAGTCAGACTCACTTTACTTTGCTGAACATTTGACTACTTTCCAGAATCATCTTCAATATATGCTTTGTTCCACTCACTGTGACATCATTAAGCTATGAATTTTCTCGATGTGATGGCAATGATAACTTGTTTTTTTTTTAGCATCATATTAAGCTAACATATTTGTAGTACGCTGCCATATATTTGTAGTAAGAATAATTCAAAGGCATGTGGTATGAGGATTTCCTCGAAAAAGCAGTATAAATAAATATCATGAAATCTTGAGAATGTTTAAACACACCTAAATAATATTCCTTACTTCAAAGTGTGAAGTGTGCATAAAGTAAAACTATATTTTCATTATGTACTTAAATCTGAGTCTTTCAATGAGGAATGTTATCTACATGCTTCATTTTTAATAGCCAAACTTATTTTCTACTGAAATGTTAATCAACAGACTACAGCTACTCATACAGTATCAATAAATGATATTTTAAAAATGAAGTAAGTCTAATACAAGAGAAACAACACAGAGCATTTGGGTCTGATGATAATATTCAAACATGGAAGTGTGAATTGAAGTTTTGAAAACTGTGTCAACTTCTTTGAGCTTCAAAGCTTGGACTACAAAGATTCCTGATGAGTTATAGTGCTAAAAGACGATTTTTAAACATTTTATAATGAAATGATTAACCACTAAGAACACATGTATAATTGAACAAACCTGTATTTTCAAATGACTAAAACCTCATAAATAAAAGCTCTATTTAAAAATGTAATGCAGGCCTTGGCATGATGTCCAGTGGCATATGAAGCCTTCACAGACAGCCTTGGGTTTCATGGCCCTTATGACCTTTGAGAAACTCTCACCACTGCAGTTTGCTGTAGCTCTAAAAGAAAATATTCATTATTATCTGAAAGGATAATTTAAATGCCCTTCTATTTCCCATGTACATGACTATGTCAGTGAGACAGGATTAGTCTTACATATATTAAAACCAACAAGTGTAATTTATATAAGGACAGAATGGGTTAAGAGAGTCCAACAAAGAATCACTCAAACACTGAAGAGATGAAAAGCATTTCCTCTTCCAGGCTGAGACTATGGGAAGGAAAAAGCATTTGGGCAAACATAAGATTCCAGTGTGGGAGGCATACCAGTCTACCTACTCATTCTTACTATCTTGGAATGCTTATTTTGCATGTGTAATTTTCTCATTACAGACGAAAAGAAATATGAGCTTTCTTTCTCAACCTCCTATCTGCTCTATGACTAAAGGTAGATCTAGCTTGGAAATTTTTATAACAGGATAGATTTAATGAGGACTGATTCCAGACTCTTGTAGTTCTACAGGGCAGTTGGTATTCCTAGCTTAATAATTACTGTACTAATAACTATCTAGACTGCTTGTTTTTTATATTGCTTTTATTTATATTACTATGTAAGCCAAAAACTGTAAGGATATTCAAGAAATTTTGAACATAAGAAAATAGGAACTTTTGATCCTGCCCCGGACTTCCCTTTGGACAAGAGGTGAATGCCTGGGCTCACCCTAGACCCCATCCCTGGGCACCTGCCCAACTTGGTCCCAGGTTCTGGCCACCAAGCAGGATCCCTTCTACCCCCACCCCTACCGGGAAGGTTCCCCTTCTCCAAGACCCCCAGCAGACCCTGCAATCTCCACGCCCTGCCCCCACGCCCATCATCTCCTGAGACCACAGCCACTTTCTGAGACTTAGAGACCAGCCCCCAGCTCCCATCCTGCCCCACACTTCCCTTGTGGACAAAAGAGCTCCCATTTGGACAAGAGAGAGAGACTTCTGGAATCTGTCAGCTCTGTCTGGACCAAGTGCGCTGATAAGACCAAGAATGAACCACAAGGAGATGGGGAGATGTCAAGGCAGAAGTAATACAACAAAATGAAGAGCAATACAGTATCACCAGAACCTAGCCCTCCTCCAACATCTAGACCTGAACATCAAAAATTAGAAGATGCAGAAGAAAACAGCCTTATGAATAACATCATGAAGAAGGTAGAGGCTTATATAGAGGAAAAGACAAACAAAAAATGGGAAGAACGCTATAAAAAACTAGAGGAAAGGACAAATAAAGTAGAAGAAAACAATAAAACCCTGGAAGAAAACAATAAAGCCCTGAAAGAAAATCATGAAAAAGCAATGAAACAGATGAAGGAAACAGTCCAAGACCTGAAAAGGGAAATAGTAAAATGAAGAAGACACAAACAGAGGGAATGCTGGAAATAGAAAATCTGAGTAAATGAACGGGAAGTTCAGATGCAAGTAAAACCAACAGAATGCAAGAGATGGAAGAGAGGATCTCTGACATTGAAGATATGGTAGAAGAATTGATTCATCAGTAAATGAAAACACTAAAGCCAACAAAGTCATGAGGAAAAATGTCCAAGAAATTTGGGACACCATGAAAAGACCAAACCTACAAATAATAGGGATAGAAGAAGGAGAAGAATACCAACTCAAAGGCACAAAAAATATATTCAACAAGATCATAGAAGAAAACTTTCCCAACTTAAAGAAGAGAATGCCTATGAAGATACAAGAAGCCTATAGAACACCAAACAGACTAGACCCTCCCAAAAAAGTCCCCTCTCTACATAATAATTAAACAACTAAACGTACAGAATAAAGAAAGAATATTAAGAGCAACAAAGGAAGAAGGCCAAGTGACTTATAAAGGCAAACCCATCAGAATAGCATCCGATTTCTCAATGGAGACTTTGAAAGCCAGAAGGACCTGGACAGATGTAATGCAGACACTAAGAGACTATGGATGCCAGCCTAGACTAATATACCCAGCAAAATTTTCAATCATCATAGACGGAGTGAACAAGACATTCCAAGACAAACCCAGATTTAAATAATACTTATCCACAAACCCAGCCCTACAGAAAACACTAGAAGGAAAATTCCAACCTAAAGAAGACAGATACACCTTCGAAAACACAGGCAATAGATAAAGCCACAGCAGTAAACCCCAAAGAAGAGAAGTACACACACCCTACTACTACTACTAAAAATAACAGGAATGAGCAATCACTGGCCATTAATATCCCTTAATATCAATGGACTTAATTCAAAAGACATATGCTTACAGAATGGATACGAAAGCAGGACCCATCTTTCTGCTGCATACAATAAACACACTTCAAATTCAAAGATAGACACTACCTAAGAATAAAAGTCTGGGAAAAGACTTTCCAATCAAATGGTCTTAAGAAACAATTGGGTATAGCCATACTGATATCCATTTCAAAATAGACTTCAAACTAAAATCAATCAAAAGAGATCAAGAAGGGCATTACATACTCATCACAGGAAAGATCCAACAAGATGAAGTTTCAATTCTGAACATTTATGCCCCAAATACAAGGGTACCCACATAGGTAAAAAAAAACATTGCTAAAGCTTAAACCACATATAAAACCACACACATTAATAGTGGGAGACTTCAACACCCCACTTTCATCACTGGACAGATCTCCCAAATTGAAACTTAACAGAGAAATAAAGGACTTAATTGATGTCATGACTCAAATGGACTTAGTCGATATCTACAGAATATTCCATCCTAACAAAAAAGAATATACCTTCTTCTCAGTACCCCATGGAACCTTCTCGAAAATCGACTACATACTTGGCCACAAAGCAAATCTCAACAGATACAAAACAATTGGAATAACCTCCTGTGTTCTATCAGACCACCATGGTTTAAAGTTAGATTTCAACAACAACAAAAACTACAGAAAACCTACAATCTCATGGAAACTGAATAATGCTCAACTGAATCACCAATGGGTTAAGGAAGAAATAAAGAAAGAAATAAAGACTTCCTAGAGGTTAACAAAAATGAAGACACCACATACCCAAATTTATGGGACATAATGAAAGCAGTGCTAAGAGGGAAATTCACAGCACTAAATGCACACATAAAGAAGTTGGAGAAATCTCACACTAGTGACTTAACAGCACACCTGAAAGCTCTAGAACGAGAAGATGCAAAGTCTCCCAGGAAGAATAGACGTCAGGAAATTATCAATGTGAGAGCTGAAATCAATAAAATAAAAACAAAGAGGACAATACAAAGAATTAATGAAACAAAGAGTTGGTTCTTTGAAAAAAATCAACAAGATAGACAAGCCCTTATCCAAACTAACCAAAAGGCAGAGAGAGAGAGCATCCAAATTAACAAAATCAGAAATGAAAAGGGGGACATAACAACAGACATTGAGGAAATCGAGAGAATCATCAGGTCATACTTCAAAAACCTCTACTCCACAAAACTGGAAAATCTAAAAGAAATGGATAACTTTTTGGATAGGTACCACATACCTAAGTTAAATCAAGACCAGATAAACTACTTAAATAGTCCAATAACCCCTAAGGAAATAGAAACAGTCATTAAAAGTCTCCCAACCAAAAAAAGCCCAGGACCAGATGGTTTCAGGGCAGAATTCTACCAGATCTTCAAAGAAGAGTTAATACCAATACTCTCTAAATTGTTCCACAAAATAGAAACAGAAGGAACATTACCAAACTCCTTATGAGGCTACAATTACCCTGATTCCTAAACCAAACCAGGATACAACAAAGAAAGAGAACTACAGACCAATCTCCCTCATGAACATTGATACAAAAATAATCAATAAAATACTGGCAAACAGACTCCAAGAACACATCAAAACAATTATCCACCATGATCAAGTAGGTTTCATCCCAGGGATGCAAAGGTGGTTCAACATACAAAAATCTGTCAATGTAATACACCATATAAACAAACTCAAAGAAAAAAACCACATGATCATCTCACTAGATGCAGAAAAGGCATTTGACAAAATCCAACACCCCTTCATGGTAAAGGTCTTGGAGTGATCAGGAATACATGAAAATACCTAAACATAATAAAGGCAATTTACAGCAAGCCAACAGCCAATATCAAATTAAATGAAAACTCAAAGCAATTCCACTAAAATCAGGAACAAGGCAAGGTTGTCTGCTCTTATTCAATATAGTACTTGAAGTTCTAGCCAGAGCAATAAGACAACATAAGGGGATACAAACTGGAAAGGAAGAAGTCAAGGTATCCCTATTTTCAGATGACATGATAATATACTTGAGTGACCCCAAAGATTCAACCAAGGAACTGATACAGCTTATAAACACCTTCAGCAACATATCAGGATACAAGATCAACTCAAAGAAATCAGTAGCCCTCCTATATACAATGGACAAAGAGGCTGAGAAGGAAATCAGAGACACATCACCCTTTAAAATAGCCACAAATGATATAAAATACCTTGGGGTAACACTAACCAAGCAAGTAAAGGACCTATATGACAAGAACTTTAAGTCCCTGCAAAAAGAAATTGAAGAAGATATCAGAAAATGGAAAGATCTTCCATGCTCATGGATAGGCAGGACTAACATAGTAAAAATGGCAATTTTACTAAAGGCAATCTACAGATTCATCGCAATCCCCATCAACATACCAACACAATTCTTCACAGACCTGGAAAGAATAATACTCAACTTCATATGAAAAAAAAACCCAGGATAGCCAAAAGAATTTTGTATAATGAAACAACCTCTGGAGGCATCACGATCCCTGATTTCAAGCTCTACTATAAAGCTACAGTAATAAAAACAGCTTGGTACTGCATAAAAACTGACATGTGGACCAATGTAATCAAATTGAAGACCCTGACATTAATCCCTGCACCTATGAACATATAATTTTTGACAAAAAGACAAAAGTGTACAATGGAAAAAAGAAAGCATCTTCAACAAATTGTGCTGGCATAACTGGTATCAACTTGTAGAAGGCTGCAAATAGATATATATCTATCACCGTGCACAAAGTCCAAGTGGATCAAAGACCTCAACATAAATCCAGCTACTCTGAACCTGCTAGAAGAGAAAGTAGGAAGTAGTCTTGAATGCATTAGCATAGGAGATCACTTCCTAAATATAACACCAGTAGCTCAGACACTGAGAGAAACAATCAATCAACAGGACCTCTTGAAACTGAGAAGCTTTTGTAGAGCAAAGGATATGGTCAGTAAGGCAAAGCGACAGCCTGCAGAATGGGAAAAGAACTTCACCAACCCCACATCTGACAGAGGACTGATATCCAGATATATATAAGGAACTCAAGAAATTAGACATCAAAATGCCCAACGTCCAATTAAGAAATGGGCTATAGAACTAAACAGAGAATTCTCAACAGAGGAAACTCAAATGGCTGAAAGACATTTAAGGAATTGCAAAAGCTTCTCAGTAGCTCATACACATACACAAACATACACACATATGCTAAATGCCATAAACATAAATTAAATTAGATATTTAGAATGTCTGTTATCCTAAATGAATCATGAATGCCTGATTTCCTAAAACAACACACACACACACACACACACACACACACACACACACACAAAAAAAAAAAAAAAAAAAAAAAAAAAAAAACTTGGGAAAGAAGAAATGAGATCAGACAATTTAGTCACAGCCATACAAATCTCAGTGTTGTTAAATTTAAAAACCTAGACCAAGGTAATGGAATGTTCTTTTACATAAAAGTCCATAAATATTCAAAGATGAAAAGGCAATTTATCTATGTAGGGGCTCAACTTGCAAGAGATATTCCTGTGAAGAAATGAAGACAAAAGTAAGCAAAAACATGGGATTGCATTTTAATGTAAGTATCCATTATGTAATGTTTATGTAATGGAAGCTAAACGATATCGTTATTATGTGGTCTATTATAGCGAATACAAAATGAACTCATCATGCAGCCACGTTTCCTTTAGAAACTATTGCAGCTTGATCAATGGCAAAGGAAACATATATATGCAAACTTCTTTAGATGACTAATTTGAATTTTGTGTTAACTGCTAATGCATTATTAATCAACAGCTCATTATACTTTTAAATAAGTTTAGTTTATGTGTGTGCTTTATTTGTACACAACTTATTTGTATAATCTCTTTATTCATAAAATTTTTTTCTATTTGAATGTTATTATCCTTACATAATGAGTAAATATATGCAAGTATCAGGTGAAAGAATATGGAAACTACTAAATTATTTGATTATGTTTAGACTTTAGTAAATATAATCAGATGGCATAAAGTTATTTGTTCATTAGCTTGTTGTTTATCCAAATATAATGACTGAGCTATGACTTAAACCATACATTCACATAAAGATAACTCCTAAAAAATAGTTACAATTCTCTATTCCTTCAACTTTTATCTTCTTAATTGATTCCTTGGAAAGAAATTTAACCCCCTTGTACATGAATTGCTGGTTTGACTAATGAGGCCATATCGAAACAAATCTTAAAAATATATAAAATCATATCTAAAAAAATAAACCAAGGGTGAGCTAACCATAGAGAGTTGATTTATTTAAACACAGAATTTTTAAAGCTATGTTTTTCTAAGCAGATGTTTGTGGCAAACAACATAATCTAAGGAGAACTCAAACATGCCTATGGTATGAAAATATCAAATCTTAATAGGAAAAATTGTCAATAGGTTTTTATCCTTATTAAGACAATCAGTCCCTAGAATTCCAGATGGGCCTGGCTGTGATGGCACATGCCTTTAATCCCAGCACTCAAGATGCAGGGCCAGGTGGATCTCTGTGAGTTCCAGGCCAGCCTGGGCTACAGACTGAGTTCCAGGAAAAGTACAATGTTACACAGAGAAACCCTGCCTCAAAAAACAAAACAAAATAAAACAAACAAACAAACAAAAAAAGAATTCCAGATGCTTGTAAATAAGAACTATACACTAGAGTGTATATTTTATAAAATAAGTATTAAAATTTGTGTCATGCACTCCTAATTCTTACCTGAAAGTTGATGGGTTATAAAAATAATGAACATTCTTAAAGAGGGTGACTTAAGAAATACAGTTATTTCACACCTCAATTTCAAACAGTGATTCCCACCTTTCATGTTCTATCATGCACCTAAGATAACAATAGAAGATGAACACAGTTGAAAATGGGTACCTCCTCACATGGCTGGGATGACCATGGCCTGCTGTGTCTTCTGCTCTCTGGGAGCACCCATGTTTGTGACTTCTAAATGCTGAATATCTATTATTAATGTACCTTGTATAATTATTACAGTGATTATTCACATGGAAACTCGAGGTGAAATAGATTAGATAAACATTCTCTCATAGGGAAACAAAGAAGAAATTTATAAATAAGTATCTCTAGTGAGACGGTTCAGTAGACAACTAGCATTTCCTTAGATATTAGCAATTCAAGCACTGAAATTGGGGACTTAATTTGAATTAAATAATTTAATAATCATTGCAGTCTTGTGAGTTTTGAAATGTTATCTACATTTTAGAGATAAGAAAATTATTACCTATTATTAATTTGCTCGTGTGCAAGAGCTGGAAAGGAAAATATTCAAATTCAGACATCACTCAGAAATTTGAATTATTCACCATTGCCAACTCATTGTGTTATTACTTTTAACTAAAAAAAAAATAGTTTGACTTACTTTCACATAATTTGCAATCATTTCAACCTTAGTAGAATTTATAGACCTAAATTTTTACACACTAAATTTTCATTCTTGTATACACACATAGAGAAACAAAGATGATTTAGATCACATGAGAAGAAATAGTGATCTTCAGTCATTTTAATATGAGAAGTTATTTAAAATTCACCAAAATTAGTTCTTTGTAAGTAATATTTACCTTAATTACTCTGAGATATATTGTTATATTTTTATTGGTGTAACAAAATATCATGGGAAAAGCTACTTAAGGAAGGAAAGGATTAATTTGGTTTGCAGTTCAAGGTTAACCTAAGGTGGGATAGTAACAATGGTGAAAGCTCGAGGTAACTTGTTTCATTTCATCTGTAGTCAAGAAACAGAACAATGGAGACTCCTTGCTTAGTTTGCTTTCTTCACCTTGTAACATCTGGGATCACACTTAAAGAAATTTATGGTTGATCTTCCCATAACAATTAGAATAATCAAGATAGTTCCTGACAGGCAAGCCCATTTCTCAGGTGGTCCTACTAGATCTCATCAAGTTGATAATAGAAATTAACCATGCTTGTCCTGGAAAGATGGCACAGAAGTAAAGAGAGCTTGCCCCACCACCATAGGACCAGAGTTATGCTGCTAGTACCCATTTCAACCAGCTTAGCACCACCAGGGAATCTGACAGTGTTTTGTGGCATGTAAGGCACCAGCATACGTACACACCTTTTTCAACCTAGAACCTAGGATATGAGGAGTTTTTCTACCCACTAAGGCAGTTCAGGAGGTTGCTTTTTAGTAGTGCTGATCTCTTTTACATTTACTGCTGTGGGATGCTCTGTATATCAAATGTGTTGCTCTGATTGGTTAATAAATAAAACACTGATTGGCCAATAGCCAGACAAAAAGTAGATGTGACAAGGAAAGAAGAAAATTCTGGGAAGTAGAAGGCTGAGTCAGAGAGACGCTGCCAGCCACCGCCATGACAAGCAACATGTAAAGATACTGGTAAGCCACAAGCCATGTGGCAACTTATAGATTAATACAAATGGGTTGATTTAAGATATAAGAACAGTTAACAAAGAGCCTGCCATGGCCATACAGTTTGCGAACAATATAAATCTCTGTATGTTTACTTGGTTGGGTTTGAGCAGCTGTGGAACTGGCGAGTGAGAAAGATTTGCCCTAACTGTGAGCCCGACAGGACCAAAAAAACTCCAACTGCAATTTACAGCATCTTTTTCAGAATCAACTTGGAGACACTATTGTTTCAAAATTTCCTAGACCAAACAAATTAGTTCATTATTTTCAAATTCAATTACACTCATGTTCTTAAGACATAGCCAAAATGCCTCCAGAATGTCATGTGAATGGTTACAGTCCAGTTCTTGTTAGAGTCTTTGATCCCCTCTAAACTTCATGAGCTGGGCCTCCACTGCTCATCTTTCTCTTAACATTCTTATCATCCAAGTTCACAAGAGAATGGCTTTTCATGCTTTTCTTACAGTTTTAAAAGTATTTTTCTAACCCAAGATTCTAAACTTCCCCCATATTCATCCAACAAACTATTTCTAAAGACCCAAGAATGACACGGCCAGGATTACTAAAACATGTACCTTATTTCACAGTACCTATTGTGTGTGTGTGTGTGTGTGTGTGTGTGTGTGTGTGTTTGTGTGTGTGTGATAGAACACACTGAGAAGAGCATCTTATGGAAAGAAAGAGTTTGTTTCAGATAAATAGATTAGTTTACCTTGATGGAAAAAAATCATAGCAATAGGAACTTGAGGTAGCAGAACACTGTTCATAGTCAAACACAAGATTCAGGTCATTTTCTCTCCATATATGATTCAGAATCCCAGCCCAAGGAATGGTCCCATTCACTATAAAGGAGAGTCTCCCCATGTGAAGTAACCCAGATAAAGAAATCCTGCATAGACATGGCCATCTCCAAGATGACTCTGGAACTCATTAGAGTGAAGTTTAAAATGAACTATCACAAATACATTCTTCAGAATATTCTGTATAATAAGACTTGAAAAGAATTTAGATTAAATTTGTGTTAAATTTGATATTATATCCTTTGGTACTACATCTTGTTGCAGGCTAGTGAAACATCCACTATTCTAAACTTTTCTGCATATATTATACTTTATGATTATGCAGGTAAGACTATTAATTAGAATAAGTGTATCAGAATGTCAGTTAAAATATATTGCATTATTTTTTAGTATTCATTTGAAAGAGGTTTTCATATTTTTGGTTGTGAGCCTAGCCTTTAATGGCTGAGGAGCCATCTCTCCACTCTAGTGATGGGATGGTCAAACACCCTAATAGTCGTGCCAGAAACCCCATCCAACGACTGAGGGATCTGGGTGCAGAGATTCAAGACTAGGCCCCAGGTGGAGCTCTGGGAGTCTAATTAGTGAGAAAGAGGAGGGTTTATATGAGCGAGAATTGTTGAAACCAAGGTTGGATAAAGCACAGGGACAAATAGCCAAATGAATGGAAACACATGAACTATGAACCAAAGGCTGAGGGGCCCCCAACTGGATCAGGCCCTCTGAATAGGTGAGACAGTTGATTGGCTTGATCTGTTTGGGAGGCAACTAGGCAGTGGTACCAGGTCCTGGGCTCATTGCATGAGTTGGCTGTTTGAAACCTGGGGCTTATACAGGGACGCTTGGCTCAGTCTGGGAGGAGGGGACTGGACCTGCCTGGACTGAGTCTATCAGGTCGATCCTGGTCCTCAGGGGAGGCTTTGCCCTGGAGGCTGTGGGAATGGGGGGGAAGGGGAGGAGGGCAGGAGGAAGGAGAACAAGGGAAACCGTGGTTGATATGTAGAACTGAATGGTATTGTAAAATAAAATAAAAGGGGGGAAAAAGATTGAATGGAAAACAAATAAATGACAAGATTTACCTAAAAGAACAATGAAAAAAAGAGGTTTTTAATTATTACATATATTGAAACAAAAAAGGAAAAGAAGTGGAATTTTCATTAGCAAATCTTGTTTAATAGCTCCTCTGCTCCAAACACAGCTTAGCAGAAATACAGATAAATGAACCACCCATCCAATTTTCATGCTGTATATTCCTACTGAGTATAAATTTCTGCTAAAAGATATCAGAAAAGGTAAGTAAATTTATTCTTCATGACAGAAGACAAGACTTTTAATTGAATGTGTCGATTATTCACTCAAAGTAACAATTATTTCACTAAAATTATGACAAAAAAAGAAGTTTAAGATATAAAAATCTGCATTGTATCATGTTTCCTACTATCCCCCAAATCATTCTCTGTAATGATGTTTGTGCATTTTCCTGAAAGTCTTGGGTATCATAAGCTGGTGTTATTTCCAGAGCCAATGAAACAAACTGTTGGCTATACAATATTAACAAAAAATCAGTGTAGCAACTTCATGAACTCTTTATTTCATCTCATATGCACAGTGGACTCCATAAAGTTCAGATCAGAGTTAAACTTCTTCAGAGTGTGGAAGTTTTGCACACTACTACATTTTCAAAACTATATTGAAAATGTCAACAAAAATCATAGTAGTCAGTAAGGCTTTTAATTAGAAGAACCTGACATGTGGAAATGTATTACACATGCATGTGTTCATCTGCTTATCCCAGTACTTAAAGAACAACATATGTATTTGTAGACTACATGACTAAATGTATTATCTATGCAGCCTAACCATCAGCAAATGCTCATAAATGTTAAGCATTAGCAATACATTATTATTAAAAGTAATATAAAAATTAATAACAATTGATGAATGTATTAAATATAAGGTTATCTACTAGAAGTAATGTGACAGATGAATATCATTGCATATATATATATATAGCAGTTACAAGATTGGAATTGAAATGCATTATAGGGACATGTGTCCTTCATATGCATATGAAGTTGCTTATATCCAACAAACATAATTGCAAGATAATTTTAAGATGAAGCATATCTATATAAAATAGGAATACAAGGCTGAGGAAAATATACATAGCAGGAAATAAGATGTTCATTGCAATTGTTTTTGCTTTTCTTTTATAAGACAAGGTCTTCTGTAGCCCAAGTTGGCTTCAAATTTGCAAGAGCATCCAGGCTTCTTGATCTCCTGATCCTCCTCCCTCTGATGACTGAGTGCTGGAGTTATAAGTATGCACAACCACATCTGTGACAGCAGTTTGTATTTGCTTACCTATAGCAAGCAGCAATTTAGAAGACAGAAAGCTTGTAAGAAGATTCTGTTCTGAATTCCAAGGTGAAATTTCCGTTACATTTTCTTTTCAAACCTAGGCTACCTTGATGCTTTCCATCATGAGTATTCACAATGACTTTGCTCATTGTCTTTGGCTTTTCTAGTCATGTAAGGTCTATTCTAAATATCTATTTTAGAGTGTCAAGCAACTTATAGATACAAGAGGAAGTATAGAGGCTTTATGTACATAACCATCCCACGGCCATACAACTGTAATGTCTTATGCAGTGTAATTTACATTTCTAACCATTTTATTGTTTATTATTTAGAATATCTAAACAGTTTTGTCCTACAGAATGACTTTTCTTCTAGGAAACTTAATGAAAGGTGTTCACACATGTATGTGAATTCACAGGCACATTCACACTTGGGAATGTTGAACAACATTTAAATGTAGCTACTGTCAGTGAGTAGTATGTTAATGGATTCACTTCAAAAAATGAAGGAAAAGATGATATAATGCTTGCTTATTTGGAATTAATATATTTTTTAAAACTTCAGGTTTTTGAGTTTTTTTACTTAAACCAAAAATTAAATATTCTAGCTTATGTTCTAAGCATATTAATTATGTAATATATATCTTGATGTAAAAGGATTGGAAGTTCTGAATTATGGAGATTATAAATGTATGCCATGTTTTTTAGTATCTACAGACTCACTTTTCTCAGAGGTAAACAATTATTACCACAATGGTATTTTAATGGCCTTTGAAGCAAAATTTGCAATCTTTTTGGCTTATGAAGACCAAAATTTTGATAATCTCTAATAAATATGAATCCTTCCTTTAAAGATAGATGAGTCTATAATTTGTATTTCCTACATCAGTGCTAAATCTTCTATTTTAAATAAGTAAGAGAACTTGAACATTTTTCATAGACGTTTTCATGCTGTAGGCATCCTATTCTCAAAATCCAAATAAATGTTGGAACTAACCATAATGTTTTTCAAGTTCTAAGTTTTAGAAAACTGTAGTAGTACATCTGTACTACTAAGAACATGCAAAACTCAAATTCACTTCCTAGCAAACCAGTTCCAGTGTTTCCTCTGTGTCTACACACTGAAACCCTGTGCTGTAGATACAGCTGCTGCTACATTTCTTCACATTCTGTTTGCTTGTTGTTTTCCAAAGCATTGGCATGAAGATGAGGCCCAGCAATTCCCCTGGACTGAATGACAGCTCTCCAAAAGAAAGCTCCTTCTAAACCTAAAATATCTTTCATAAACTAACTTGCTAAAACATATAGCGATATTTCACGGAAAGTTCTAAACCCTTTTTCCATTCCACATCTAAAAGTCGCTTTCTTTTTTGGTGCATTAGCAAAATAGCCAGGTTAAATCAGTTGACTGATGTGCACCTGATTTGATTTCTTTTCTAGTTTCATGATCTCTATCAAGAGATATACCTCCCTACATACGTATACATAAATATTAAAGGTCAGTGTTTGCTTTTATAAAACAAAATTTCCTGTAGCCCATGTTGGCTTAAAAATTGCAAGGTTGTCATTTTTGTAGAAACATCATTTACAGAAATCACAAAGAGAGACACAAAGAAATCACACGTACAGTGAACCGAAATGAAAGTTTTGTACCAAATTTCTATTATTCATTAATCTGTAGATAGACATCTACACTGTTATTATGACATTGGTCTTGTGAATAGAACAGGAATAAACAAGAGTGTTCAAGTACCTCTGTATTAGGATGCAGTGTCCTATGGGTATATGCCCAGGTGTGGTATGTCTGCATCTGTTGGTATTTCTATTTTTAATTTTTTGAAGAATGTTCAAACTGAATTCAATAACTAAGCCAGTTTTAATAATGGGGGTTCAAACTGTCTCTGAATAAAAATGGAATGTTGGTCCTTGTTTGTTGAGACTAATTGTTCAGAAGATATAGAGGAAAATAAACATGTGATGTGAAATCAAAGAGAGCTCTTCGAGTTTATGTGTCCTAGGGGGACAAAAAGGGGGAAAACTAGAACCAAAAGACATGACAAAAATCAACAAAACAAGTTATGTTTGAAAACATCACAATGAAGCAGAATATTTGTATGGGATTTTAAAAAGTAAAAATCTCATAATTGAAGGTAATATTCAAGTTCTTAATGAAATTCCATTTATTATATAAAAATTAGCCTATGTTGGATTTTTTTGTGATAAGACAGTGTTCCATATGTGAGATTTGTGTTGATTTAAGCTGCCTTATAATATTTCCATATGATTTCCTCTGTTATGTTTTTATTATCCATCATCTTCCTAAATTAACTCCCTGACTGTGACCTCTCTAGAGCCTCCCTTTTTCTATATTGAACAGCTATGTTCCTTTGGTTTCAGTATTTTAATGTGGCAATAATGCAAAATTCTAAATATAAATCTCTTATTTTTTTTTCAAAATACTTGGTTCTCTCCTTTTGTAGTTAGGATAAATTTATCTTTACATGCAAATTATTCTCTTTTTTTTATGCTGCTGAACCAAAAATGTCAGGCTTTCCTTCCCAGGGAGCCTATCAGTAAGGGTGAATGTTTCAACTCTGATCCTTTATCTGTAACTATCTGTACTCTCCTGGTCTTTATGAATTAAAGACAATTGGCATGCTTGTTAAGATAATGTCACTGCTGCAACTACTGATAATATACTTGTCACAAAGCATTCATATGTGTTTCCCCAAATCTTCAAGTAACATATGGATGTAAAAGAAAAAATTGACAATGGCTCTCTTACAATGATTAACAAAGAGGATAAGTTTGTGTTAATTTATAGTTAATTTTAACCCTTTTATTTTAATATGTACATTTAAAATATTGTTTTTATTCCTTAACATGATGATGTATATATTAGAGTCTAGAACAATAAACCTACAGTCATAATGCTAGGTTTGATGATCCATTCTTACATTCTACTGAAACTGTTCTATTTGTCTAAAGATACCATGTATTCTGCTAATAGAAGAAAGTGGTTCGTGATCCTATGAGCTCATACAGCTTCGTCTTATTTTCATGTGACTAAGAGAGTGTGGACTAGTGAAAACACAAGCTTACAATTTCTTATAACTGTGGGGTAATGCTCTTGTACACTGGTTTAATAAAATGCTGATTGGCCAGTAGCCAGGCAGGAAGTATAGGTGGGGTAAGCGGACTAGGAGAATGCCAGGAAGAGGAGGAGCAGAGTGAGGGTCACCAACCAGACACAGAGAAAGCAAGATGACAAGGCAGAACTGAGAAAAGGGACCAAGCCACGTGGCTAAACCTAGATAAGAATTATGGGTTAATTTAAGTGTAGGTGCTAGTCAGTAATGAGCCTGAGCTAATGGCTGATCAGGTACAATTAATATAAGCTTCTGAGTGATAATATTATAAGCAGTGGGTAGGACCAGAGAAAACCTACTGGCTAAAATCTCTCTTCCTCTTATGCTCTGAGCTTCTGAAGGCCTTCATGTTGTTGCAGAGATCCCATCTTCCACCATTGCCTACTGCACTGAGCTGAGTCTTTTTTCTTCACGGAAGGACATATGATCTTTTGGATAAAAAATAGGATGTGTGTTTGCTGTAGCAGAATGTCTCCCATCTAAAACCATCATTAGTTTTAATGATATGAAGCATACATGAGATAGTTAATATAGATTTATTTTTTTATTGTTAGAGTATTAAAAAGTCATTGAATATTAACATATTGAATTTGTATCAATATTCTTATTCATACAGTTTTAGAATTTTGCCCTTTTATTGAAATATTATTTTAAAAATAGAACCTAAGTTACCTGGTATCCAAATTGCAAATCCAATTATGATAAATTTAAATGTATTTGTAATGTAATAATTTTACTCTCTGTTTTTTAATCATTATTTAAGCAAAAATGTGCTGGTGTACATTTTTAAAGTCCACTTTACCGATTTCTCACTCAAGTCTTTGAAAGGGAAGTATTAATAAATTTTATTGCAGTATAATCACAGAGAAGGTCATGAGGAAAATGAAATAAACAATGGTCTTTTAAAGTTATTTCTGTAATTGTGGATAAAATTTCATTGCAGAATATGTTTAAATTGCTTCTCTGAAAAAGAGCTATTCAGAGCTAAAGATATGGCTCAGTAATGAACAGTACTAATTTCTCTTCCAGAGGACCTCACTGGAACCAGACAAATATGTGGTGGACAGACATATATACAGGCAAAAGACTCAGCTACAGGAAAGAGAAAATGAATAAAACATTAAACATTTAATCAATTTACACAGTGAGTGTGACTCAACAGGATTACTAGAAGAAAGTCTGGAGGCTTTTCTTCACTGGTCTTGTATTCTTACCAGTTTGTTTACATGATTCTCATGTATCTACTATACATATTGCATAACTTGGTTTTGTGAATATTTTCTACAAGGTCACACTTTTTCATAATGCACTATAAGTAAATTTCATTGCACATTGGGCAAAGGACAAGTGACTTGACCTTGATTCTCATCCTTGTACACTTTCCAAACCCCGAAATGAACTGACACCTTTATCACAGGCATATGTACATACACACCCACATGCACACATACATACATACACACCAGCACAAGCACATTGAACAAAAACCTCAACAGAGCATCATCAAGGCCAAAACAAGCTTTAAATACTTCAATGATAATAGGATCACTTCTTATTGGAATTATTTGATAATTCATATGAGTTAGTTTCCTTTTTATTTGGAAAAATATATTTTGATAAATTGAGTAAGCAAAACAGTGGTCATATACATTCACATATTGCTGGTCAGTCAGTGATTTAGAAAAAAAACAAAAACAAAAACTCTGCTTCTGACAGAACATCTCAGAGAGAAATGCTGTGTGGCAGCTCACATGCTGAATTAGATTTCTATTTCTTAGGATGAAAAGGTGTCCTCATAATCCCATTAAAAGCTGGAAAAGCCAAGGCAGACTTCTGGAATTTGACATTTTTTTTTCAAATTTACAATTTCAGAAAGGTTCTTTTCTCTTGAAAATACAAAATAGTCTCACAAATAAACAGTCCCTACAGTTATGTATTCAGATGCAGCAACATACATGTAAATAACGAATGATAAATTCTACTGCACAAATTTACACAGTTTAGTAACTTTCTTTTTTACAAAGACTTTTTTTCATCTTGGAGCTTTATTTATTACACTGTGTTAGAGAACCAAAGGCAGATAATATGAAGAACACAGAATAATTGAGTATTTGATTTTGCTTTTCTCTCAAATTGGATGCTTCACAAATCCATTCTAAATTTTTTTTTAAAAAGTAACTTTTAACCTTATTGTTTCAAATATACTTTATTTGGATGGATATTGCTTAGCCACTAAGTACGATTGTGTTAATTATCTGAAGATTAACATTTGGTTTATATGTATCGACCAGGGACTCATAAGCCAAACAAGAAGATTCTTAATAACCAGCTAAAATTATCTAGAGAGATCTTGCATCCACCTGGCACAGGAAGGTACTTCAATCTTTGATAAATGTGTCATGTACTTGAAGAACATGGTAAATCACTATCATCCAGTTCAAGTAACCAGATTTATTTCTTAAAGCCATTTGTCATTTAGTATTTTATAATTCCAGTTAAGTCTTCAGATTCCTGTGCTCTGGTAGCCTGTCCTCCAAAGTCACTCACCTGATGCCCTGTCTTTAGTTATCTAGACCCTTTCACATTCATTCAACTGTCCTGAACATCAATCACTTGGGTAGCCAATTAGATACTTTAGAAATAAAAGTGAGAGACCATGAATTCTGGGCTGCAAAAGCCATTTCAGCTTCCATTCAATTAGATCTTGGTTCTGGTCAATCATATCCTACCATATTTTCTTCATCAGAATGGTTTCTGACAGCCTGTTTTAGTTTCAGACTCTTTTGGACCCATGTTTTCCTCACCTTCCCGGGTAGCCTAGTTTCACTCCTTTGGGTGCCATAGGTCAGCAAATAAGATGACTCACTGAATAAATAGATTGACTCACTTTTAGGCTTACTAATTTATATCTGTATCTTCATGAGTGGTGATTGAGAATAATCAGAGCAATATTCTTAGTTAAGGTCTGTCACAGTCACTGGAGAACATAAGACATAAGTATCTAAAATAACTGTTTTAAAACATATACTGGTGCAAAGTTTCATACTTTTGAAATTAAATCTGATTCAACAAATTACAAAAAATTTCCAAGCAGTTTTTTTTAATGACAAAGTAGGAGGTACTTAGTTAAAGAACCAAGATATGGCAAAAAGTATTTAATTTTTATTTACAGGAGTACTAGAAGTAACTAACCATCAGGGGATAGACTGTAATGTTCAAAGACACAGAACTAAGCAAAAATAATTCAGCTTGCTGTCTTAATGGTGCATAGGAAACTGGTAAACTAAAATTAGCTGCGCTGTTTATTAATCACTCAGCAGTGTGCTTAAGGTTGCTTTTACCTGGAAGCAGAATAATTTCTCTGATTGAATCTTGGCAAACCTAAATTGTTTGTCTACTGAATGTCATCTTAGTAGCTTCGTATTGGATTTCCTTTACTGCATAGTCAGAAGTAGGCAGAATGAGAGCTTCTCAAACATTAGGTAGGTAAGTCTAGGACTAAAAGAGAAAAAGAACACCGTCCATGTAACACAATTATTGCTTTATGACTTTGGCCCAGTTTTCACCTGTTTTATGTATAATGTTTAGATGGCATTAAGCTAAAATTGGAAAACAATGACCCTAGTAGACACCAAAGGATAACAAATAAAAAACCCATTTACAGGAATAAGATATTTCTTTGGGAGATTTTGGTAGGAATAGGTTACCTATTTTGGACCTATTAGCTGATGAGCTCCCATAGTTTGTAAATATTACAAGATACTGTCAATGCTTTTGGCTACTCTTCAGAACCTATTGCTAAAGACACCATGCACTTGAGTCACAGGACACAGAGAAATCAAGCTGACATTCACCTGGACACTTCATTGCTATTGTTTAGCTTCCATAGGGCTGAAAGTTTAGATGGATACTACCAGATAAAGAAAGAAATTATTTATTTTATGTAGCTATGAACCATATGAGCAGCATCAATGGCTAGCCAGCCAAGACAATCCCCCAAATTCAATAGTGGCACTAATGTCATGGAAGTAACAAGTCACATTCTTATTGAATTGATAAATTTCTCCACAAGTTTAAACCCATAACCTGCTTGTTACCAAGGCCAATAAACTGTAGCTAGACAGTTTATAGGTCCTAGAAGAGAACCTACTACTGTGAATATGCTAAGTGACCGTAATATTCAACTGACTCCTAATGTCTTATCCTTGTATCAGAGCAAAATGCTCAGCCCTATTTTGGATATTTATATCACACTCCTACCTCACAAAGTTCCAAGATAATTGCAGAAGAGGGGACATAAAGATTGTAATGATCTTAGGTGCTGGATGACTACAAGGAAACTCTTTGGATAAAGCAAGGCCATTGCGAACAATAATTCACAGCAATTGATACAGTATGCAGAAGACTTAAAATTGCTCAGGCCAAACAAAACTCCAGTTTGGAAAGGAGAGAAGATCATAAAAGCCTCCACCTCACTGAGGAACTATCGCCAGTTAATAAGTGCTCCAGTAAATACAAGAAATCCAAGATTATGTTGGCAGCACAAACTGTACCATATGGATTTAGAAATAAGAAAGAAGTTCACAAAATTCAGTGGAGAGGGAAGAGGTCATGGATCTGGTAAGAGTTGGAGAAGCAGAAATGAAAGATCAAAATTCATTGTTGGAAAATCTCAATGAAATATATGGAGATATATAAACAATCTTAAAAAAATAAAATAAAATAATGAAAAAGGTATCAAAGCAAAGTTGCTCTGTATTGTAGAGTTTATATTATACCATAGCTACATGAGTATTACATTAGTTGTATATAAGTAAATAGCAATATCAATTATTGTGATGGTAAATCTTCATTATCAACTTACTAGTATTGAGAACCAACTAAGAAATGTGTTTCTGGGCATGTCTGTGAGGTCATCTCCAGAAATTTTACTGAGAAACGAAGATCTTCTTTAAATGAGTGCTGCTGTCCAACCTGCAAAGAAGGATTGAGGGTGAGAAAGCCTGCTGAAGAATAGAACTCATGCCTCCCTGCTTCCTAATGAATACAATGTGACCAGCTGCCCCACTTTCCCACCGTCATGAATTCTCCAGCATGATGCTCCTTTTCCCTCAAAATGTGAGCTAAAATAAACTCTTCCACCCTTAATTTAGGTTTGTAACGTGTTTTGTTAAAAGAAATTAAAAACAGAAAGCATTTATAAAATATTGTTTGTGCTGCAAGTTGAGTTGATAATACAATCCTTTCCAACATTTTTTTTCCCCTAGGCACCATATCTCAGATACATTTCACTGACCATTAGGTAAAGAACTGGATATTTTAGCAATTGATACAACTGACATTCTCAGGAACTCTCTTTAATTGTTCTTAAAACAGAGAAATTCTATGAAATTTGGTATAAAAGTTTTAATGTTTTTAATTCAGAGCTGAGGACCAAACCCAGGGCCTTGCGCTTGCTAGGCAAGCACTCTACCACTGAGCTTGAACCACACTGCCACTCCACTTTTATTGGGAATGGCAAATATCTTTATATGTCATCATTAACATAACTTTTGAAAGAAACATCTAAAGTATGACATATTTGTTTTATTTAGAGAAAGATGGAAACAATGAGGATATACATTTAATCTTTCTTCTAAACAGATGTGTTTTCAGATTCAATTATATAGCTAACTATCTTTAAACTATTTTCCTGTTTTAAAACATAAATGATATTACCTTCCAAAGTGAATGTTTTCAGGTTCTATAGATGTTTAGGGACAGTTAAGGTGAGCAGCTGCTTTGGAGAAGCGTGAATACGTTTGTTTACACACAGAGTTCATAAACATTGAAGTTTAGTCATTTGTATGTGAAGACTTAAGGAACTTTGAGAAAGTTCTAGTAGATAATTAAAGATAAGAACCAAGTTTTCCTAGTCTACGTAGTTTGCTGGCTCTTATATTTAGTTTCAGTTATGTTGAGGGAGAACATAGACAATTACACCACAATCAGGCATCTTTAACTGTACAACAGAAAGAGATTCTTGGTGTATGTTTGTGTCTGTGTGTATTCTAATCTATGGTTACAAAACACTTGCTTTTTTTTTTCTTTTCTAACCACAGTTTTCTTTTGAATATAGTTGAATTAAGCACAGCATTTAGTCATGAGTTTATCTATATTGATTTTATATGTCCACACTGTGGCAAATTGGCAAAGGTGATGAAATCTGATGAAACTGTTCACAAATTCTTATATTACATTACACTAAAATAATCATTTTATTGTGTATGGCATTTAAGTGTCATAAACAAAACAAAAATTCTTCAAATTATATCAATGCATTATATCACTATATGAAAGGTATATTCTGTAGCTTCACTAAAGCAAAACATGAGACAGAATCAAAGCAATTCAGAGAAGTATTTCATTCAGTGCAGTCAATCAGGACAGACAAATGAATACTTCAGAAGTTTATTCATTACTACTCCTTGTGCTACTTTTCATTGACTTTCCCACAGGCTCACATATGAGCAATTCAACTTTATGGCAAGGTGGGTATATCTAGCCATCAACTCTGAGATGGAAAATTGTAATAACTGTATTTTCAGACATAATTCATGGGTTAAATCTGGTGGGAATTGCTTTCCTCTGAGTGAACTTCTCAGGATGATGCATTCCACAAAATATGTGTCGCTCTCAATCTGCTTGTGAAGATCACTGGATGCTGCAATGGAGATGGTGATTCAGACAATACTGTATACCAGCACTAAATTAATTTCTCTGAATTTCATAAGCAATTTGTTGATAAAAGACTGGCTCCTACGTCACTATTTTTTCTTTTGGTTGGGAAATATAATCTTTAATAGTTGAATAAATTTCTCTCCACACATTGGCTAATAGTAAATCTTTTCAGATCTAATTCAGCTTTATCGTTCCCTCTGGCAGCTCAGTTGTTGGTCCAGATTTATTGAATTCTGACAGAAAGCAATTGAAATCTCCCTTAGAAATAAAGTTCCTGGCGTGAGGGAGAAAGAGAGTCATAAAAAGTCCCATCCTTAGAATAGCATCTTTTATAATACAGAAATGGTCTGAGGCAGCTCTCCTGACATTGGGCTTGGTGGCAGTTCAGGTGGCAGTTGTGGATATTAACCTTGAGTTCTCAGAGCACAGAAGCCACTCCTTCTCCCTTGCTCTACACCAGAGAAGTCAACTGAAATTAGATGAGAAACCAGCTTATCTGGTGCATCTTTCATAATTGAACATACCCAGATCCAAGAAGTTTGTCATATCTGACTGAAAGATTTTAGATTCCCTGGCTAATGTGTGTTCTAGTTGTGCTCTTGGTTAT
The DNA here is from genome assembly GCF_049852395.1 of Peromyscus maniculatus bairdii. Classification (NCBI taxonomy): domain Eukaryota; kingdom Metazoa; phylum Chordata; class Mammalia; order Rodentia; family Cricetidae; genus Peromyscus; species Peromyscus maniculatus. The sequence continues at coordinate 22,669,480 of NC_134865.1, forward strand.
GATAGAGACCATGGACAACAACAACAAGGAGGGAAGGGCTTGTTTTCAGCTTACAGGTTATAGTCAATCAGTGTGGTAAACCAAGGCAGGAACTTGAAGCAGAAACCAAAAAAGAAATTTTGCTTGTTGACTTTCTCTCTCTGGCCTGTCCGCCACTTTCTCGTAGTCTGGGCCCACCTGTAGAGGGATGGCATAGCCCATAGTGGGCTAGCCTCTCTACCTCAATTAGCAATTTAAAAATTGTCCCCTGGCTGAATAGCTCCTTCTGTTTCCTCACTGTGAACTGCCCTGATATTACACAGCTTTCTTATCTGCCTACTTAGCAATCAATATATTGGTGCACCCAAGTTTCGACAGTCATGTTTAAGTCCCTCTTGACATGTGTTCGGAGCTATGTTTGTGTGCATTTTTTTCTGCTTATTTGAGTAAATGCCAAGAAATGATACTGGTAGACCATATGGGATGGGAATGGTTAGCTTTTAAAAAGATGCTACACTGTCTCTCAAAGTAGCTCCTCCATGTTCCTAGTGTGAGAGAGATGCCTGTCATTCTGCATTCACATGAGCACAAATTGTTTTGTGTGCTCTAAGTGCAGACTTCTAGTAGGTATACAAAGGCAACACATGGCCTATGTGTTTCTATATGTATTTCTCTAATGACATGTGTTCTAGAACATATTTTATATGCTTCTTCCCAAAGGCATCTCTTATTTTGGAGGAGCTATTTATGAGCTGTACTCATTTTCACTTATTTGGTTCTTCACTTTCTCAATTATGTTTTAATTGTTTTGTATACTTTGATTGTTACACATTTATTAGGCATATGTTTGCAAATATTTCCTCTCATTATCCTGACCTAGTACTGACAACTGCCCATTATATTTTCCCTGTGTGGATTTTGCCTCTTTTATTGCTTTGAAGTGTCATTATACTTGAAGTCACTTATATTTCCAATGTCATCTCTAAGATTCTTATATTTTTCAATAAGCATCAGTTCTGTGTTCCATTTTAAATTAATATTGTGGAAGTGTGTGGCCTGTGTCAGTTTATATATTTATTTATTTTGGGCATGCAGATGTCTAGTTATTGTGACATTATAACCAATAAGGGACAGCATGGCAGAGAAGGATATAGTGCAAGCATAAAGAATAAAGTGAAAACTAAGGAGAAGAATCTCACAAGATATATTTTGTTTTTAATTTTCTATACAGATATTTATTTCTACAAAATAGCTATATAATTTATATATTTTATCTGTTTTAACAAATTATATATTAGAAAATATATGCACAAATTAGAAATGAACAGATTTCAGCCTTGATGGGTGGCCACCCCTGGGCTGTTGATCCTGGGTACTACAAGAAGCTAGGCTGAGCAAGCCATGGGAAACAAGCCAGTAAGCATCATCCCTCCATGGCCTCTGCATCAGCTCCTGCCTCTGGGATCCTGACCTGTTTGAGCTCCTGTTATGACTTTCTTTAGTGATGAACAACAATGCTGAAATGTAAGCCTGAAATAAACCCTTTCCTCCACAACATGCTTTTTGGTCATGGTGATTCATCACAGCAAGAGAAATCCTAACTAAGACAATATATTTCCTTCCAGGGTTTTTTCTCTCTAATGTCCCAGTCTTTCAATTCAAATTGACCTGGTCTTTGAATTAATCTCTTCAAATCCCCATGGAAACTAATCTCCAATCATGCTTGTTAGAAGTTGTTTAGATTAAGTTTAATTAGGGTGAAAAGAACCAAACTAAAGGTGGGCGATAACACTGTGTGGGGGCTGGGTCTTGGATTGAATAAAATGATAAAGTATGTGTGAGAACTAGCATTCATTGCTTTCTGCTTCCTGACAGTGAATTGAAGTTGACATTCTCCTTGGGCACTCAACCAGCTTCTACATAAAGACATGGAGACTTATTATTAATTATGAATGCTTAGCCTTAGCTTAGGATTGTCTCACCAGCTCTTTTAACCTAATTTAACATGTTTCTATTCCTCTACATTTCGCCTCAGGGCTTTTTACCTTTCTTTCATTCTGTATTTCCTACTTTTCTGTTTCCTCTGTGTCTTACTGGCTAGACCCTGGCATTTCCCTGTCATCTCCTTTTCTTTCTACTCTATTTATTTTCTGCCTATACCTCATCCCTCACTATTGGCCTTTCAATTTTTTTTATTAGACCAGTTAGGTGACTTAGACAGGCAACATAAAACAGCTACACATCTTTATATAATTAAACAAATGCAACACATCTTTACATAGTTAAACAAGTATTCTGCAACATAAACAAAAGCAGTCCATCTTTACAGTTAAACAAATGAAATAGATCTTTACATAGTTAAACAAATGTAACACATTTTAGCATAGTTAAACAATATTCTACAATATTTCTCTTTTTTGACTAAGTAAAAAGAAATACTTTAGCTTAACATAGTAAAACTATATACATTAAGAACAATCACCAAGTTAGAATAATATTTACATTATCCAGTTCATTTGCATTAGGCAAATTCAGAGAAAATACCCCATTATCTATCCTATCTTGGTGGGTTCAAAGTTGTGTACCTAATTTACATTCTATCCTAACTTGTATTACCAACCCAAATTATCTTTTTAGAGTCCAAGACATTTTCTTAGATAAACAATTTAAGCTTTTATGTATTTCAACCTTATAAACTTTACATCTCTATGTAAGTTTCTTTTCTAAATTTGGTCACAAAGAAAACTATAACTGTAACTACCTCATCTTCAGCTCCATAAGCTAAGAAGGATAAAATATTACTTGAGTAAACAGGAAGTGCAGAGCAGGCAACTTGCAAAACTATAGAAATGAGAGAAGCAGCTGGCTGCTGGGACAGTCACCCACAGTTCCTCTGCAACTTTGGTGCCTCCATCTTCAGCCTACAGGCCCAGAATATCTGACAGACTTTTTTGTGAAGCAAGGATTTTGAAGGACTATCTCACCTTGTCTTGGCAAAGTTTTGCAGTCTTTTTACTTTGTGCTCTGCTTGTCGAGTTTGGACAGCATACTGTCAGCAGTTGAGGCATGGGCAGTTTCTTTCCCAAATGGCTAGCTTTGCCATGATAAAAGCAAACTCCACATGGAGGTTCTTTGATGTCCATCATCCTTTTATGAAGTAGATTGGTGAAGCCAGAAGCAGATGTGTCTCACTGCCATGAAAAACCCTAGATTATTAAACATCTTATCTGACATATTCTTTAGGTCTCTGAAGTGTTTAAAGAGCATCTATATAAAATATAATTTTGTTTAACCTTGAAAACATACCTATCATAGCTACAAGATTGATTATTATAGATGACTAACTACTAACCTGCATTTCTTAATTATACATTACATTTTTTAAAATGAGCTGCATAGGTAAAATAACATAAATAAGAATAGAAACATATATACAGTATAAAAATAACCTTAAATTTGTATCACTATACAAAATTGTCTTAAACAATAGTCAAAACATATATACAGTATAACAAAAATAACCTTAAATTAGTATAATTATAAAAAAAATCTTAAAGTTAGGAACATATATAGAGTATGTTCTAAAAAATAACCTTAAATTTGTATCAATATGCTTATAAATTTAGGACAAATTGCTAAATGGTCTTACTAATAAAAAAATCCAGATATTGTGGTGAAAAGCTGAGAGATCAGAAAAGCAGAAACAATCCAGACAAGTTCTTACTACTTGGAGATCCTTCGCCAAAGAGACCTACTTACTATATACCCACACCTATATGCTTTTCTGTTCTGCATTTGACTTCCTCTCTCCACCCAGCTACATTACTTCCTCTTTCTGTATAACTCTGTCACTTCCTGTCTGTCTTTACAGACCTTCAGACCTTTATGGTTAACTAGTGTTGAAATTCACGGCACGTGCCACCATGCCTTGCTCTCTTCCCAGTGTGGCCTTGAACTGACAGGGATCTAGATGAATCTCTGCCTCCTGAATGTTAGGATTAAAGGCATGTGCTACTATTGCCTGACTTCTATGGTTAATATAGTGTCTGGCTTTTCCTTTGATCCTCAGATAAACTTTATTGAGGACACTGATAAAATATCACCACACTATACAAAAATCCATATCAATGTAAAATATTTGAAACTAATAGTTTTTTTAGTTTAAAGTAGATTTAGTAATCTTCCCTTTTATCATATCCCCTCTTCTCTTTTTTGTTCAGAAAGTAATTCTTAAATCCTATCTCCCTTCCTTAGTTTCCTCCTTACCATAACAGTAAGAATTTCCAACCAACCCCCCTAAGCAATGACAAATATTCATAACTCGCTGAATGACCAAAATCCACCCACCCTACCTCTTGGTAATATGGGCATTACTTCCTGCTGTCTGTGGATGACAGCATCTTTAGGAGACCTGAGAAAATTGGGATAATGACTAAGTCCTGGAAGAGCTAGCTGTACCATTTTTTGGTTTTGTCTATGCGTGTTGGGAAAGTGTGTGGCTTATCTGAAGTCTTAGCTGGAATGGGCTGTGAGGCTGAACTATCTTAGTTAGCAGCCTTAAAATTGCTCTGAATGTAGAAGTCTGAGGAAACTGCAATAGAGGAACTCTGAAAAGCAAGATCACCTGGGACACCCATTTTCACTGTTATCTGGTCCCCTTGCTCTGAAAACACACAGAGGTAACATAAATGTTTGCATTAACACAAGTATGGACTCTGTGTTGTACACAAGTCAGCCAAAGATGATTTTTTTGTTTGTTTGTTTTATGTTTGAGTAGGTAAAAAACATCTGTCAATTTTATAAGTTTTTTTGGAGTGTAAAACCAAACCTCTAAACATGTTATACAAATGACATACATATAACATGTAATAATAAGTCATGAGGACTCTGTAACCAATAAGATTTATTTTGCCTCATCCAGTCTCAGAGCTGTTCCTATGTCAAGGGATCAGCATATACATGTAACATGAATTGCTAAATGATCTTATTAATAGAAAACCTGGAGCCAGATATTGGGGTGAAAGATGAAAGGTCAGAGAAACAGAAACAAGCCAGCCATGTTCTTACCTCTACAAAATCCTCAGCCTCAAGAGAGAGTTCCTGTTTCCTCAGACTGAAAGCCTCTGAGTCCTTACCTGAAAGGATCTTCATTGGACTGACCTTATATACTTTTCTGCTTCCTGCCATCACTTCCTGTGATTAAAGGCATGTGTCCTTCCCAAGAAAAGACAAGAGATCTTAAGATCTGGGATTAAAGGTGTGTGCCACCACACCTGGCTCTGTTCCCAGTGTGGCCTTGAACTCACAGAGATCTAGATAGATCTCTGCCTTCTGAGTGATAGGATTAAAGGCATGTGTGCCACCACTGTCTGGCCTCCATATCTAATCTGGTGGCTGTTCTGTTTTCTGATCCCCAGGAAAGCTTTATTAGGGTACACAATATATTGGGGTATACAATATATCACTACAGATATATAATCTGTCTTGTGGTTTTTTCATGTATATTTCTTTGCTGCTGTGGCCAAGAATCAAATCTGGTCTCTATTAATTTTGAAAGTATCCATAGCTATTGTTTTACTCTCCTTACATTGGCAGCACTTTAAACTAGTAGCAGTCTGGCTTCTAAGGCTGTAGTCTTGGGAAATTTTGTTTCCCCAGACAATGGCTATGTTGCTGCCGCTAAAGTTAGTTCTAACTAAATCTCTTTTGTTCCAATAAAATTTGAGATTCAAAGGCTAGAGTGAGAACTTGTGAGCGCAGAGAGTTAGAATAGCAACTGGCAAACATTTTTTCTTTGCTGGGGTCCCTGCAAGGCATTTCCTTCCACACTGTCCCAACTGAAAACAAAACAAAACAAAACAAAACAAATACGAAAAACAAAAACATGCTAAGACCTTTCCTGCTACTTCATGTCAACCAGTTGCTAACCCCGCCTCTCTAAGCCCAGGTTAATTTTATTTAATTAATGCAAATTCAACACATTTTTGCATAGTTAACAAATGCACAAACAAATGTAACACACCGTCATAAAGTTAAAGTGCTATTCTATGACATTAAAAAAAAGTAACACATATTTGCCCAGTTAAAATAATAGTCTACAACACACACTCTTTCATTTCCTATGGAAGCAAAAGCATGACCTCTCTCCCAAAGCAATAGTTTTTCTGAATTTCATTTTAAAGTTAAGACATCCCTAAAGTATCTTGGCTTGTTTAATTCAGCAATTTCATTTACAACCCCATGTCTCTCAGTAGCTGTGGTTCACTAATCAGCATTCAAAAAAATCAGGGGTTGTAGAATCCCTGTATATTTTCCATCCTTATATGGCTTATTCTTTTTTTATATATAACTTTACTCTTTGTTTAAATACTTTACTTAATTATTTTAACGACCTACGGCCATTCCACCCTGAACGCGCCCGATCTCGTCTAATTATTTTAACCTATTTTTCCTATGACTGTCTATGCCCATTTTCACTTCTTTCTTAAGCAGCTATTCATACTATAATCTGTTTAAGGTTTTTGATGTTGTTTTTGTTTTCTATTGGACCTGTGCACCTGTAGCATTCTCTAACCATGAGCCAAACGTTAAACTGCTCTGCAGCAGCGAGACCCTCTGCTTTGCTGCTCTCGCGGTTGGCTCTGCCTCTTCCACTGTCCATGAGAGCTGAGCTCTAACCCTGTGGGCCGGACAGAGCTAAGTTTAACTGGGAGCTGCACTTAACCTCCCCAGCTCTGGGAACTTGGTGCATGCACTGTGGCAGGCATTTCTACTTAGCATGCCAGTTGCTCAAGTGCTCTGCTGCACAGCAGTGACTCCAAGGAGCTCTATCTGTTTCTTTCCCCCTGGCTTTGTCAGGCCCTATGGGCACCATTTGCAGTTGGAATTTTCTGTGGGTCACTAACCAGCTTCCAAATATAGACGTGGAGACTTATTATTAGTTATGAATCCTGTAAACTGTTTCCATTCATCTATATTTTGCCTCAGCGCTTTTACTTTTCTTTCATTCTGTAAGTCCTACTTTCCTGTCTCCTTCATGTCTTCCTGGCTGGGCCCTAATGTCTCCCTGTCATCTCCTTTACTTTCTTCTTTTTCTCAAGCCTAAATTCCTTCTTACTCTAGCCCTTGCGTAGTTCCACCTATACTTCCTCACTCTCTATTGGCTGTTCAGCTTTTGATTAGACCAATCAGGTGACTTACCCAAGCAAGGTAGAACAGCAACACATTTTTATATGGTTAAACCATTGCAACATATATTTGCACAGTTAAACAAATATTGCACAACTGTGAATGTCATATTACCAGCTACCTGCAGCTCCTACCACCTTGCTGTGCCATGGGCAGTATCTCTGGAACTGTGAGCAAAACAGTGCTTTCCTTCCTTAAGTTAGACTTTGTCAAATATTTGGTCATAGCAAGGACAGGAGTAACTAATACATCAACTTTCATGAATGTATTATACATATAATTGTTATGTACATTTTTGCACCTATTTTCTTAATATTTCTTATGAGAGTCTTTGGGAGACCTGCTCCCACCTTTTGAAGGGTTCTTGGGTGGAGGAGAGATAAATGAGAAAATATTAGGTAAAAAGATAGACCTAGATGATGAGGAGAAAGACAGGGACACAGGATAGCTTTGGGAGGGCCTTGCATCAATACTCAACTGCCTCTTTGTTTATTCAAAAGGACTTTTTAAACAATGCCAAGGGGAGAGGCAAAAGACATCCCCCTTGCAAGATCAAAGCAATAATGTACAGCCAAATGTAGACCCTTCCAAACACCTGGTAACCCACGACCTTGGTCAAATCATCCCATTATGTAGCCCTGCTGGGGGTAAAGCAAGCTCAGATTCTCTGACCCTGAGTAAGGTCTCACTAGGAAGCTCTGTGGGTCTCCACAATTTCTTTTTATAATCTTTTCAAATCTAAAACTTCTTTTGTTGACATTTTATGTGCCATTCCTTTTTATAAGCTTTCTTCTGCTCTCAGTGGCTAATCTGCATTTTTGCATACATATAAATTCCCAATTTCGGTGATCTTCTGATCTACTATTCTATATCGATTTCCATTAATGTTATCTCTAAGCCTCATAACTATGTTCTCTATTGTATCTCTGATTCAAGTCTGCATATGTAAAAATGAAGATGAAGGTACTATTTTTCTCAAAGAAAAATGATATTAATAGTTTAACCCTATATTTCATTTATTTATGAAATAAAAGATCATTGTATATTAATGAGCTTTTAAAAAAGTTTATATGTGCCAAACATTTGATGCATAAAAATAATCTTATGGGGTTATTTATTTTGACAAAATTTTCATGCATCATGAAGTCAATTTTTCTCAAGTATAAAAATAGATACAGTAATACTTGTGTTTGTAATGAGAATAAAGTGATAAAATATATATGAAGAGGAAGCTATGTAGTGTAATTTATCTACAAAAGAAATGGCATAATCTGTCTCAAAATTTTGAAAGTGATTAAAAATATGTTATTTTTATTTGTTGATAAATCTGAGCCTGACAATTCAAGTTTATTTCAAAATTTTGATCCAGGGTTAAGGGATTGAGGTTAAAAGATAATATTATGAAAGTATGAAATAATTGTTATGTAAATAGACCATCAAATTACTCACCTCTGAACTTGTGATTACCTCCCAAATATTTCTGACTTTGCACAGAAATCAAATGTATAGAGATTACTGAGAAATTGCCTGGATGACAGAAATTATGTAATCTAATATGCTCTTTTTCCAAGAGGAGTCTTTTTGACAACACAGTGGCTGCTGTTGTACCTTCTCTTTCAAACGTGCAAATGAGTAAGCCAGAACCTTTATTCTGTGTTCTCTGAACATATGAGGCTTTTCTCTTAAAATCCCCCTCCAAGAGTTTAAAGAGAACACACATATTTGAAAATAGTACTAATATTTTAGTAATTACAATATTTTCCTCAATTCTTAATTGATTATTGAATTTTAAAATTAGCAGACAGGAAATGAATAGGAGCTAAGCAATTTCCAAGTCTCTGACAGCTTATTTTAAATTGACCCCAAATTGTTGTGTTTTTATCATATATTTATCACTTTTAAACGTGTTAATTGTGTTGCAAGCACTGCAGCTGGGATTAATTTAGGGATTTTGAATTGCCTTCTCTACAGCTGGTGAACACTGAAGCAAAACTGTGAAATAAGCTTTGCTAAAAGAATTAGAGAGTTTGCAGTGTTAATTATTCAACCATTTCCTTCAGAAATTCTCCTAAGGAGTGTGATCAAATTATAAAGGAATTCTTTTTCTCATATGATGAACAGCAGTATGATGGCTGGTTGATGAGTATGCTAATCTTATGTACCTCTTGCTATTTCATAGTGTGAAACTCCTAAATATTTAGGAGGGAGCAATGTGTGCCAATTAGCAAAATGACAAAATGGAAACTTATTTATTTATTACTCAAACGTGACCAAAAGAAGCAAATTACTCAAAGGTCATATGGGGGTGGAATGGCTCGATTTGTTCACTTCTTTCTCTCTTTGAGACTCTTTGTGGTCCTTTATTTTGTTCTTAAAAACCAAGGCCATTACTTTTGAAACCTCAATCCTTCACTTACTATCCTTTCTCCATTCTGATAAATGCTTAGTATAAAAGTGATTAGTCTCTGAGCATAAATGAACAGACTACATAGCCATTCTCAACATGTACATTAGGTTTATTGAAAAACTATGTAGGGGGAAGTAACCTTTTAGAGCAATTTTATATGAATGAGGAAAGTATTAAAGATAAATATGATCTATTACTCACTTTCCACTTCTGTGATAAAATGCTTGAGTAAACAACTTAGAAGAAAGAACGATTTTCTTTAGCTCCTGTTTTCACAGGGTTCAATGTTCAGCTGTTCCACTGCTATAAACTGTGTTGAGGCAGAGCATTGTAGTACTAAATTTCTGAAAAGTCCAACTGCTCACTCATGGATGCAGCAAGCAGAGAGAGAGACTCATGGCAAGATGTAAGGCTCCAAGCAAAGCCCCATTAATATACTTCCACCCATGGCTATCCACATATCTGTTTCCATCAACTCACCATAATGTCATCCAATTATGCATCTATAAGTACATTAACTTATTTATTAATATAGAGCGCTAACACAATGCACAGTATGCTGCTGAATAAGCTCTCAACATTTTATGTTTTGGGTGATATTTAATGTCCAGTGTAAGTATCTGAGAGCTTTTGTTTAAATTAGAAAATACTGTCCAAATAGAGTCTGCTGAAATTTGAATATTAATATTCTGAAGAAAAGCTTTAGAAAGTTATTTCATTGGGTCTAGCCTTTGTCCTTTATTTTGGGCTTCAATAATAGATAATATTGGAAGTGAATTTTTATTTGTAATCTGTGAACAAATTACCTAGCAAGTTACTTTTGTGATAAAATATATAAATTGCTTTGCTAAGTTCTTTAACACGATCCTGAATAAATTATTCTTACTTTAAATATATTTCAATATTTTTCAGTAAGAAATTTTTTTCTTATTGAAATAAAATTTTTTTCTTATCAAAATAAGAAATTTTTATTTAATGAAAAATATTGAAATTTCATGTATACACAGCATATTTTCATGATTACCAGCTCAATCAGTTTCTCTTCCTCTGTAAATATGTATCATTTCAACTCTTTGCTTATATATTTTTGAAGATATTAAGCCCTTGACACCATAGTACCTTATAGCACGGATATGAAAGATATATGAAATATAATCTTAATTTCTTTCTTTATATGACTCTTTATTCCTCATTTTGTTTCAAGTTGAACATTGCACTGGGTACTGACAAAATACATAGATTTGTATCTTATTGAAGAGAATATTTGGACGTCATTTTACACTAGTTGTGTCTCCCATTTTTTATTCAAGTAGCTAATTTATACTGTCTTTTCAATATTGATGATTAGAATTATCTATGAATCAAGGAGATTTGCAAAGCCTTTATAGTCCTGATAATTGCACTACACATTTCTAAAATGCAGAAGAAAATATTTTGACATTTTTCATCATAAGTAAATATTTTAGCATATAGGTATAATATGATTTTAATGTTATCAAATATTCATTTACACAAATAGCATGTCAAGTCTTAAAATATTTTATGTAGCAATTAACATAAATGTAAACAAAAAAGTTTAACATGTTTATGTGCATGAAAGCTATGCATAGTGATAAAATATAAAAATTAATGTGGTATAAAATAAATGATATCCTTTTTCAAACCTAGTCTATATTGTACTAGAAATTACATAACAAATTGAAATTTTTACATGTTTCAATGATAATTTGTGTTCTGGGAAAATTTAAAGATAGACAAAAAAAATTAGTATTTTTTATATGAGTATTCTTTAAAGGAGTGTGTTGTTAAAATATTGTATTTAGATAGTATGAGTGTATATATTTATAATTATATGTGCTACTTTGTTCATACATATGGAAGTCTAATGACAACATATGTGAGTTGGTACTTTCTTCCCATCATTTGGGTTCCAAAGATCCAACTGTGGCTATCAAACTTAGCCACAAGTACCATTACCCTCTGCAACATCTCACTGGTTGTGCTTGCTTTTTTTCTGTATTAATGAAATGTACAATAAGAGCTTATGGAGGCTGAATAGTCATCATTAACTGTATTTAAATATATGCTACTAATCACCAGAGGGAGGAAAACTACACTATGTATTTGCCGAAGGGAGAAGTTGAGGGAGAATCAATGTGAGGACACTAAATTCTTTACCTTCCCTTAACAACAGTAAAGTTGAGACTTATGTTACACATGACTATCTTAAACTTGTTTATTTTTCTAATCTGTTTTCCTATGCAAGTGACACTTCCTGTGAAAAAGTTTTCACACTGCTGGTCCTCTCAATTTAATTAAAATACTCATTTAAAAGTATTTTAATAATTCCTTGAGAATGTAATACATTGCATTTTTATCAGAACCACCCTCTACTCTACTTAATGAACACTGTGTCCTTATTTTTGTTTTCAATCTGTCAAGTCTGATTTGTGTCATCTGTTATTCTTGATGTAGTATGCGCCACAAGAGCAGAGTCAATCCACTAGGGGACACACCTAGAAAGAAAACTGACCCTTTCTTTCCCACTAGTCATTAAGACGAACAATTGATAAATGGAATCTCACTAAAAGGCTGTGGTACGGCAAACAACACCATCATTCAAGAGAAGGCAGCATAGAAAATGAGGGAAAAAAATCTTTACCAGCTATACATATAAAGTAGATAGAGAATATACAAAGAATTAAAATAATATACATTAAAAATCCCATCCAAATTGAAAACTAGGCCAAGGATCTAATCACAGTTCTCAAAATATGAAATACAAATGGCTCATAATTTTTTTTAAGTGTCTGGGTAAAGTAAAGCTTTACTCATGATCAAGAGGGTTGCTGTGAAGGGCAAAGCACACAGTTACAGAAAGTGCATTTGGTTTTATTTCAACTCAGGTTGTGACTCTGTCTCTTTCCCCATTGGCTGGGGTCTAACCTCATGATTCACAATTGGCTCTTCTGAAAAGATGGTGAAGATCATGCAGAGATCTTAGATATGCCCTTCTAGAAGTGACCAGGCTTGGTACCTGAGGAATCAGCATCAGGTAAATCGTCATCCAGAGCATTCATCTTAAACTGACTAAAGAAGAGGATGCCTGGGGCTTTATCACAGATTATGTATAACAGAGACATGTCCTTCTCTAAGTTCTAACATTTACAACATACTACCATTATATTGTGCATATAATACTCTGTTTTGATATAGAATAATGTATAAATCTTATGAAGGTGTATCATGATTTATACATGGAAAGTAACTACAAACTGAAAAATAACTTTTAAAAACATAGAATCAGCACATAAATAAAACGGGAAGGTGCCAGTCACTTTAATAGATAATATACCAATAAAATGGGTAAGGGAGACTAAAAATTGCATAAAACTCTTATGAAATGACATAGATAAAATGATGCAAAATCATGTCATAAACATAAGTTTTATAGTATTTGATAGAGAAGACATATTTAACATTGCTTACAAATGCCTCCTTTTTTACAAGGATATTCTTTGATTTAAACTCATTATGATGTGAACTCTCATTTTCCTGTTGTATCTTGGAGTAAGAAACTGCAACATGGAAAAAGCTCCTGTTTAGTAATAGTTTATTCAATAATCCTGAGTTATCCCCATAGTACAAAGAAGTAATAATTCCACTTGTTTCATTAGTGTTATTTAAGGGGAGCCCAACTCCCTAGGGGTTTTTATTTGGTCAAGAGATTGACTTGGCACCTTTGAGATGTTACCCAGGACAGAAGTTCTATTCTTGACCAGGAGGAGTTTGTATGTAATAGGCCCTCGATGATACTTTCATATTTTGCCTCCCTATTAAGAAAATCCCTGTATCATTTATGGAGTCAATCAGAGACTGGATGGTCCCAAACACAGTTGGTATTTTTGGTGTGACATGGATGAATCTTTGAATAGTCCCAAGGGCATTTCTTTATAACTTTTAGTTGAGAAAAACAAATAAATGAACATAACTGGTTACTTTTCTTTGTGTTTTTTTTTTTATCCTAAACTAACTAGTCAATTTCAACCTTTTATTTTTATTATTTCCCTTCTGTCTAAAGAGATAGCCCAAACTCATTGTGGGATGGGGTGACCATCGAGCTGGCTTCTTTAGCTCAATTTTGGGTGTTGGTATGCAGTTTTGAGGTATGCTAAGAGGGTCTATCTAAAAGACTTTAACCATCAGATGCAGGGAGGAAAAGAAGTCATTGACTGATTTCTGGAAATAGATGTGAGGGTTAAGTTTTGATAACAAGTTATTAGCATTCTAATTCTTAGAAATCCCAGAGAAGCCAGAACACAGGATACTTTTAAATGTCAAAATCAAAGCCTATCAGAATCTTTGGATGGGTTCACAAGAGCCTCCATGTATTGATTTCTACTTAGTCTGCGTTGGCCTCTATGTTTCATTTCCAGAGTGATGAACCCACAATCTGCTTTGATGTCCTTTGATAGCTATTGGATTCACTTAAAGTTAGTGTGATGTTTTCCCCAAATGGCTTCTAGATGTGGAGAGAAGAGATATTTAGACATATTTTAACTTAATTTTTAGGTTAAAGAAATAGACCTGTTTAACTTCAGGGTAATCCGGTGCTAAAGTGAGCCAAGATCTGAAGAATTATACTCAGCAACCTTTTATTTTCAAAGAAGCAGATAGTGAAATATGGTTGTCTAAAGAAAACCTCACGTGAACATGTGCTTAATATAGAGAACATGATCCCTTGGACTATTACCAATCCTTTTCAGCTTCACTTATATTTTCCTACTGCGTTTTAAGATCATGCCATGGTGTTTTTCTTTTTTTCTTTTTTCTTTTTTTGTGCTGTCAAAAAAAATTTAATATCTATTCCTCAGGGGGTTCAGTTGGGTCGAGAGGAACCCCGGACTCCTCTAGACTTTCTTGTAGCAGATTTCCTACCTATGGGAGAATAATTCAAAGGCTGTCTTTTGAACTGACTGTGGTTTTTCTCAGAAATAGTGAGGAAAGCATTCCTCTGTGTTAACTCCTCTTTGTAGAGTAGATACTATTTAGAGCTAATGGCATAGAGTCTGCATGGATTCTCTGAACTGGAAAGCAGGTGATTTTCAACAGTTACTGAACATTTCAAGACATATCCTACTCGGCTGGGCAGTGGTGGAGCACTCCTTTAATCCTAGCACTTGGGAGGCAGAGGCAGGTGGATCTCTGTAAGTTCGAGGCCAGCCTGGGCTACGAAGTGAGTTCCAGGAAACCCTGTCTTGAAAAACCAAAAACAAAACAAACAAAAAAAAACAAAACAAAAGAGAGAGAGAGAGAGAGAGAGAGAGAGAGAGAGAGAGAGAGAGAGAGAGAGAGATCCTATAGTCCCTTAAGACCTCATTGAACCTCATTGACCTGAGGGTGCAAATTATGCAACAAGGGGGGTTATGTAAAATATTTTCCTCTTTAGTCCCTCTGATCACATTAGTGCAGCCTCCAAGTGTGTTTATTGAACGTACAGCAAATCAATTACATCAGTGTGGTACTTTTAACTACTGTGTAATATTTTAATGACCAAGCACTTTTAATTACACTTCAATTACACATACATTTTACCCTGTAAATGTAATTATTGCTGTTTGGTGTTAGAAACTTTAATACTATTACAATATCTCTTAAATTTCATTCTTTTTCTATCTTAGAAAACCTATCCAGTCTTTCAGAACTTGCATAAGCTTCCTTTATTTTTTTTCTCATTCTGGGAACATATAGCCATCTTAAACTTCATATATATAAAATCCCTCTTCACTGAAACAATTTCCAAATTCCTATATTTCAAACATTTTCTTTAATTTGCTGGTTTCCATTATTAATTCCAGGAGATGTAGTAACATTAACAAATGAATTTATTAGACCCAACCAAGAAATCATTAAAAACTATAATGCTAGTGATACTACTGGGATAATTTTGCTTTATTATTTTTTACTATTTTTATTTATTATTCTATTGTTGTTGCTTTTTTGTTTGCTCTCCATTTAGAATTTTATTACATAATGCTCATATAGAATGCATGGAATTATTTCAATTCTATGTTTTGAAAATATGTTTTTAATTGAAATAGAATAGCATAACTTTCTCAACTTTTGCTTCTCTCCAGTCCCTCCCTTACACACAACCTCACTCCAGCTTCTCTGCCCATTTTCAACTGAATAGCCTCTATTTTGTTGATTATTTTTGGATATGTGTGTCTGAACATACATGTCTATCTCCAAATACATATAGAAATGAAACCTGCTGAATTTGTCTTTGTTGTTTGTGTGCATCTGGTTTCAATGCTGAACACTTTGCATCGGACAACCAATAAGAGAACTCATTACTGGGGGAAAAAACAGTTCTCAGTTCTCTCAGCATTCATCAGTTACCAATAGTTTTGTCTAGGGATGAAACTCACAAAATTGATAGCACCATCATTCTGGTCTTGTCTTTGCAGCCATTTCTAGATAGAGGCATTTTTTTTATAGCTACCTTACTGGTATTCTGGTTCTTTCCATTTTTCCACCACCTCTCCCATCATGTTTGCTGAGCCATAGATGCAGGATGTAGATGTATCCACTGGGGCTATATTCCCATAACCTGTTGTGTCCCCTTACAGTTTACTGACAGAAGGTCCTTTCTCTCCTCTCTATGGCAGGAAACCCTATTATCTGTATAAAACAGATATCTTTATATAAGAAAATATAGTATTCACCAGCAGTAGTATTTCTTTATAAAACTGAACCATTGATTTAAATTGCATAAGAAAATTGGAGTTGATCTGTGTCATGGTTAGTTGGACCCAAGCACCCACTGTTATTATAACCTATATAGATTTACACAGATAAGTCTTGTCTGTTGGATCATGCATTAGGATCAGGGATTGACATGAGACAGATAACTTATTTTGAAGGATCACCCTGAGTGGCACTTACCATCCATGATTGAAGAGGGTCAAGGCAACAGAAATATATGCCTCTATGAATTTATAACTCTCTTTGACTAGACCTTGCTTACAAATACCCACAATTAGAGTGGGTATATCTGCAAATTGAGTAAGTGCCTTCCCTCTTGTTGTGTGATATTTTGTTTGTGTTCCGACAAATAAAGCTTTCCTGGAGATCATAGGGTGGAGCTAGTCACTAGTTAACCATAGAGACCCAACAATGGTGGCACATATCTTCAATCCCAGCACTTTGGAGGAGGAAACAGAAAGACCAGAAGTTCAAGGTCATCCTGGGCTACAAAAGATTTAATCATTCTAAGAAAGAAACAGAGTCAGGGGGTGGTGATGCATGCCTTCAAGCCCAGCACTAGGGAGGTGGAGATAGGAATATAAGGCGGGTGAAGACAGGATCTCACCCCCCATTCTTGGGTTCATTCAGTCTGAGGATTCCTAGAGACAGGATTCCTCTCATTTAGTCTGAGGATTCAAAGAAATGAGGTCTCTAGTGGGTGCTGCTCTGCTTCTCTGATATTTTAACTTTCACCATCAATATTTTACTCTGGGTTTTTATTATTAAGACTAATTAGTATGGCACTTTTTTGGCATCCAACTTTGGGGGCATGAATTCATGAAAAAGCTAATTGCCCATGGATCTGTAGCCACCAGCACATGCCAGAGCTGCATGCGTGGACTCCACTTGGGGAATCTCTGACTTGCCAGCTAGGTTTTCCTTTCTATTCTTCCCCAAGCCCTCTGAGTTAGTTTGGGATTTTTCTGTTGCAGCCTTTCTGCAGCAAAGTCCACAGGCACTTGGGCTCCAAATGCCACCAGCGTCAGCCCATACCACCAGCCAGGTCTGCCTTCAGTCAGCTTCCTCTTCATGTGCTTCTTTCACACTGTCCCCTCTGTGCGTTTTTCAGATAGCCATCTGCCTCTCCTGGTGGGTTATGAGCTTTTCCTGGACATCTTCTTGGGCTTCTGCCACACTACCTAGCTGCCTGGACACAGGCTCAGGGTTCTTTTGTTCTACTAAACAGCAGTCAACCTCACGATCATCATCAGCAGATTTGTTGAGACAATTGGGAATTCTTAAAGGGGGAGATTAGTTAAAAGAGATTTTTTTTCCCACATTAAAAAATAGGAAATACTATTATGATGGAGGGAGGTAAGTCTCTGTATGACTAAATGATGGATGATTAAATGAATGGATAATCAGCTTAACTGGGATTGACATAATGTTAACTATCATTTTGATAATTCTTTTTATCACTTTGATAATTCTTGGTTTATCTCTAAGAAAGTTGGTTGATATGAGCGCCAAAGTACAGGCCTTAGAAAAACTTATTAAAATGGATCATAGAGATTTTCAGACACAAACAGAAGAATTTAAAGGAGGACCAATCTCACCATTACATTATGAAATTAGAGAAGAACAGCTCAAGGTTTTCAAACAACCAATCTTAATTTATCCAGTCACCTTACAGGAACAACTGCCAAAAGACAGATACCCCAAGGCTGTGTAAGAGCTGACTGGATCCCTGTGGAAATGTTAAATTTGAGGAGATTTAAGGAAGTGATAATCTCATACAGCAATGTATTAACCTTCTGTGAAGCAGATGTTAAATTCAGGGCCTACTGGTAACAGAATTGTCCCACAAGATTGGGGAGACTTGGTTACAATAGAATTGGAACTTGGCCCTAAGTTGCAGTGGAGGACCTGGCAGAAAGATGAGACTAGGACCATTGAACAATGAAGTAGAGGTATTGAAATCTCTCAAGACCAACTTCTTGGAGAAGGCGATTATGCTGATGTACAAAAACAGTGTCTATATGATGACCATACCCATGGTCTATGCCATGCAGCAGCTTTGAAAGATTGGGACATAATTGAAGAAATAGTAAAGAGAACTGAGTCATTTACTAAAGTTATACAGGGCCCAAAAGAAACCTTCACTATTTTTTTTTACAAAGAATAACTTCAAATATAAATAGAATGATACCAAATCTAGAAGCAAGACAAATAATAACTGAAACTTCAGCTTTTGAAAATTCCAATTCAAAATACAAAAGGTTAATTAGGTCTTTAAAGGCAGTACCACAACCCATAGAGAAATGGATCTGAGATATAGTTAATGTTGAATCTCATAACCAAGATGATGCTTAGATAGGAAAGGTGATTTTTCAGAGTCAATGAAAAATTAAAATATTAGATGTCTTAATTGTGGCAAACAAGGTCACCTAAAAAGGGATTATAGACAGGATGTTCCTAAGAACAATGTTGTTGTTTTTCTAGAAATAATCCAAACAGAAAGCCTCTCTCTTCTGGAGTATACAGAAGGTGCTGCAAAGGCCAACATTGGACCGATGAATGCAGATCATCTTGGGACAGACAGGATAACCCTTTTGCTGCTGAGAAATATCTTAAAGGGGGGCTCTCACAGGCCCCCATGTCAAACTTGATTCAGCCATTCCTTATCACCATGGAGGAAACACTTCTCCAGGGCAATTAAAAGATTAGATTTGAACAAGAGAGACCTCTTGATTAGAACAGGTGATAGTTCATCAACCAGCATGACCACTTAATCTAAACTAACTTATAAGACTAACAAATGCTTTTCATTTGATCAAATATAACTTGCCAAAGGGAAACCCCCTAAAGTTAGGTTTGGGGCAGGGTTTTGTTTTTGTCTTTCCTGGAGAATGAAGGCAACCAGCTAAGGAATCTGAAGACTACTGGACAAATGAGACATCTGAATAAAAAAGAAGAATCATCCAGAGAAAGTGTCCTAAGAAGGAGTAAATGAGCCTATGGGTATATCACATTTCCAACAGGATAAAATTTCATAAATCTTCCCAAATGACTGTTTCTACTATCCTCTAGAGACACATAATGCAAATGGTCTTTTTGTAGTCCCAGTTCAATTAAAATATAAAGCTGATTTTGGAGTTGGAGTGTGGCTCTTTCTTTCTCTAAACTCAATAATGTTTGTTAAAAGGAAAATGCAAAATCTCTTTCTTATATTAGAAGAGTGACCTGATATGGCACAGAAAAAAAAAAAAAAACAATATTCAGGGACTATTCTGAGGTATAGTCCCTGACTTTTCTTATGGTATTATATTGTATTAATATTATATCAGAATTTATAAGATTAATAGAAGTATATATTTTAAACTTTTTGTGATGATATTAATGGTCACATAGAGTACTAATTCTAGAAAAAGGCTTCATCTAGATTCCTGTAAATGATTTCTGGTTTGAGTCTCTATCAGGTAACAAGGAATTAAGTTTTTGTACTCTGGATCTGTATAACAAATTATGGTCCTTTGACCTCTTTTATATTTGCTGCATATGACACTTAAAAAGTTTCAGATTTCTGCAATAAACCATGACCATTCCTAACAGAAACCTTTGAAGTCTCCAAAGGTAGGATGGGGCCCCACAATGAGGACTACACCTGGACTATGTTAACTCCACTAAGCTGACAAACACTACCTAAAGATCGGC
Source organism: Peromyscus maniculatus bairdii (assembly GCF_049852395.1). Taxonomy (NCBI): domain Eukaryota; kingdom Metazoa; phylum Chordata; class Mammalia; order Rodentia; family Cricetidae; genus Peromyscus; species Peromyscus maniculatus. The sequence goes on from NC_134865.1 coordinate 22,689,518, forward strand.
TTTGGACTACAAATTGCTCAGAAAAATTTCAAGGTGGCTGGCAGAGATGATCCAGCCTTATAAACTACTCTAGCCAGGACTCGAGACAAATCCTGCACTTTCTCATTATACAGAAGCTAGACAACAAATTATATAGCTAGCTCTCCCAGGACTTGACAATTATTCCAATTTTTCCCTAGGTTCCTATAAAGATACTGTCACCTGCACATGGCAGGAAGTAATTTTAAAAACATGACTCCCACATTCCCAAGAGGTGATGTGGGTGGTTTTTGGTCATTCAATTGGTTATGGATATTTGTCATTATTTAGAGTGGATGGTTACAAGTTGTTATTGGTAATGGTCAGGAAAAAAAGCTGAACAAAAAAGATTAGATTCAGGGATCTCATTCTAAAAAGAAAAAGGGGGTATAGACATAGAATAAAAAGGTAGATTATTGAATCTACCTTTACACCATAAAAGCAGTTACTAGTTTTAAATAATTTACATTGGCTTATACTTTTGAATATTGATATAAATTGGAGGTTATTTTTGTTATACTGTATATATGTTATAGAAGTGATAGGATAAAAAGTAGATTATTGAATCTACTTTCAAACCAGTAAAGCAACTACTAGTTTTAAATATTTTACATTGATAATGAATTTTTGTATTTAGATACAAATTTAAGGTTATTTTTGTTAGAATATATTGTACATAAATTTCTACTCTTGTTCAAGGTACTGTACCTACAGAGCTCATCTAACAATGTAATGTAAATTTCTAATCCTTGAAAGTTATTATTACAGACTATTTAGGATAATAAAGAAATACAGTTTAATAGTTAATCACCTATTACAATCAAACTTGTATACAGGTTAGGTATATTTTTAAGTTCAGAGATATATTTTAGGTAGGCAGATGGTTTTCAAACACTTCAGAGTTCTACATAATATGACACTGAAGATGGTTTGATAACATAAGATTCTTTTTTTATGACAATGAAACATGCATGCTGCTGGCAGCAGCAATCTGCTTCATAGAAGATAATGGGCATCGAAGAAGCTCTATATTGAGTTTTCTTTCTTTGTGGCAAATATTAGCCACTGGACAAGAAACTACAGTTTTCCCAACTGCTGGAAGTATGCTGTCTAAATTGGACAAGCAGGACACAAAACAAAGTGACTGCCGAATTTTGCCAAGACAAAGTGGAACAGTCTTTCAAAAACCTGCTTACCATAACTCTGTCAGATATTCAAGGCATATAGGTCAAAGATGTATGCCCTATGTCACAGAGGAACCTTGGGTGACTGTCTAGGCAGCCAACTGTTTCTGTCATTTCTCAGTTTTAGAAGTTGTTTCCCCTACACTTTCTGTTTACTCAGGTAATATTATGTCCTTCTCAGGTCTTTGATGGAGTTGAGAACATTATAGTTATAGTTTTCTTTTTCATGAATTCAGAAAAGACACTCACAAAAGAGGTATAAAGCATATAAGGTTGAGAAATATCAAAATATAGTTTGGGGTTGGTAATGAAAGTTAGGATAGAAAGTGAATTAGGTACAACACTTCAGCAAGATCAGATAGATAATTTGGTATGTTTTCCGAATTTGTCAAATGCTAATGGACTAGCCATTGTTAATGTAATTATTGCCTATGTATATTTATATATAGTTATTGTACTTCTTGTATATAGTTTTTCTATGTTAGTTAGTTAAAACCTTAATTTTTTGTTTATACAAAAGGGGGAAATATTATATGATATTTTGTTTTTATTTTGACAAATTAAGTTTGCCTAGACATCAGAGGGTGAAACTAGCCACTAGTTAACCATAGATATCAGGCAGTGATGGCACATACCTTTAATTCTAGCACTTGGGAGAAGGAAGCAGGACGATCAGTAGTCCAAGTCCATCCTGAACTACACAAGCCTGAGCCAGTCTAAAAGAGAAACAAAGCCAGGCAGTGGTGGTACACACCTTTAATCCCAGCACTAGGGAAGTAAAGACAGGAATATAAGGTGGGTGAAGATAGAATCTCATCCTAAATTCAGTCTTAGGATTCATAGAGAAAAGATCCCCCATTTGGTCTCAGGATTTATAGAGGTAAGCTGGCTCTAGTGGCTATTCTTCTGCTTCTCTGATCTTCCAGCTTTCACCCTTGATATCCAACTCCTGTTTTCATTGTTAAGACTAATTAGGATCATGCTTCACCTTCCTATAAATAGATTAGCTTCTAGGACAATATGGTTGTTATTTTTACATAAAGGACACCTTTATTCTGCAGTTTATATTCAAATCAGGCCTATATAAAGAAAAGTATCAGACATTTCTTTCCCAAGGCAGAACCAGATCCAAATAGATAAGAACTATTTAACTAATAGATAGTGAGGTGTGATCTTTCCTGACAACTCCCCATTTGTATTATAAAAGAACAGATATTGGAACATTCTCCATATCTTCTTTCTCTCCCTCTCCAAAGAATCATCTGGAGAGTTCCTAGTTCCTATTCCTTTTCTCAAAAGTGATCATGAGAAAAGAAGGATCCTCTCAGAGTAGTCACTTTATTGATGGATACCTGTATCTTCTTCTTCATTTATCAACCATGAAGATGACAGATCTGTTTGTATTATTCATTCCTACAGGTGTGGCTATTTAATAATGTGCCATCTTAATGAAATCTTCCTACATATTTTTTTCTGGTAGGTTTCAACCTGTTAAAACTGGGTCCATCATCCACTATTTCCTCTAAATATTCCTTTTGGTGATCTGTTTAAATTTAAAATCTGTGAATACATTTTAATCTAGATTAGAAGCAAGGGAAATAGCTCTCAGTGTAATTAGAAAAGTCATATTATTATTTATCTCATGCAAAGATAATAAATGACTGTGAAGATAAAGAGTGCATGGTGTTCTTTTTGTGAGAGATACAGTTGATTTAGCTATTGTGGAAATAAGTACGTTCATCCTCAGAAACCTAGAAATACATCTACAATGTAACCAAACTCTTCTACTCCTTGGTATATAATCAAAGGACTATGTTTCATGTTGGAGAGACATGCTCATCTACATTTATAACTACTCTATTCAGAATAGCTGGGGCATGGAAATAGTTTAGATAAGCATAAACTAATGAATTGATTATGAAAATGTAGTCCTATATAAAGTATAATTTTATTAACCTTGGGTCAGTCTCCAGGAAACAGAAATTTAAGTTTAACAGTAAACAGAAACTTAACTTAGCTACAGACTCAAAATGGCTCCTGGTTATTAAATGAAGGCTGGCTACATTTATGTCAACATGGCACAAGCTAGTCATCAGAAAGGAGAGAACTTCAAGTGAGAACATACTCTAACAAGATATGGCTATAAGCAAGCCTGTAGGCCATTTTCTTAATTAGCTATTTGTGGGGGGAGGCCCAGCCCCAGCCCATTGTGGGCAGAGCCATCTCTGAGCTGGTGGTTCTGGTTTCTATAAAAAAACAGACTAAGTAGGCCATGAGGAGCAAGCCAGAAAGCAACACTCCTTCTTGGCCTTTGTATCCATTCCTGCCTCCAAGTTCTTGCTCTACTTGAATTCCTGTCCTGACTTCCTTTTATAATGAACTGTGATGTGAAAGTGTAAGCTGAATAAAGTCTTTCCTCCCAAGTCACTTTGGAAATGGTGTTGTACTACAGTGATATTAACCCTAATTAAGACACCTGTCATGCCTGCCACCATGCTCCCCACCATGATGGTAATGAACTAAGCCTCTGAAACTATAAGAAAGTCTCCAGAAATATGTCAAAATAGTTGCCTTGATCATGGTATCTCTTCATAGCAGTAAAAAAAAAAAAAAAAAAAAAAAAAAAAAAAAAAAAAACAGTGAATAAGACACAAATCCTCTTGAATTTCTGACTTACAGAAAGTTATTCTAGTCCTCTCCACATAAAATTAGAATCAGTTGTACAAAAACAGTCCTACAGTATTTAATATAAAAAATAAAGATAGAAAAATCTACTTTAATAAATATAAATTGTATTTGGAGATACTAGTGTAACCAGCACTAAACAACAAATGGATGCAAATAGATGCCCCACGGCATTAATCCAGGCTATTCCACCCCTCCAAAAAAGATTGATGCAAATTCCTGCCAAATGCAGCTGTGCACTATGCTGTTGCCAACTGTGTCTATTGATGGTGCTGTGGATGCTTTCATCGGTTTTCAACACAGAGGTTCACAGCCTCCAAATAAACCATCCTTTTCCACACAAACACTGCAAATGCTGAGAACTTTATGCCTCTTGTTTTGGCTAATACGAGCCCTACAACTGAAGCCCTAGCCAACTTGTCCATCACCAATAAAATAAGTAACTGAGACAAATAGTCTATATTAATTGACCAAATTAGAGTGCCTATCTACTAGTTAAATGTTTAAGTATAAGCCCTATTTTAATACAATAGAGCTAAAGCATATGTCTGTCATCACTTTATTGTATATCTACCAAGAAGAAAACCTCACTTTCATATTCCAAATAGCATTTTCTGGCTCAGAATCTTATTACATATAACCTTGTATCAAACAGTATCTTTCCCTTGCAAATCTTTGCAGTTTGATATTATTTTACACCATCACCTCTCTAAATTGAAGAGTTCTACACTTTCTATATGAGTATCCACACACCAGCAGGACCAATGAGCTGCTAGAAATATGACATTTATAGATTTTTCTTTCTAAGTTGGGTACTCTGTTGTCTATTGAAATTTGTAACTGCATAACCTACTATCTATGTATATTCTCTGAGTAAATGTCTACTGCCACACTGCTATGCTTAAAGGTAGATCTGGCATAGGTTATCATGTATACCTTGGTATAATGTATCAAATATCACTGCTATAATGATAAATCACCACAAATCTGTCAGGATATTACTAAAAGGCAAAACAGAATGCAAGGTAAGTACCAACACAGAAGGAAAAAGTCCATCCCACTGTGACTTATTGTTGAAATTATAAGATAGTGTAGTAGCAATGGAAAACTTCTTGCTGTTTCCTTAGAAAGGCAAATTTAGAATTAAGACAGATAAAACTTAATCCTGCATCTTGGCATTTAATGAGAAAAATTTAAATTAATGTCTTGATAGTCCCAAATGTACAGTGGTAACATTACTATTAGAAGCAGTGAAGAGGCATAAGCACCTGAAATGTTTATGGAGGGATAGAGATGTAAATGCTCTGTTTTAGATATGTACTACAAAATCCTACTCAGGCTTTAAAACGTAAGAACATTATTTTGGATATATTATATGATAACATGTACATGAGGCTTTGGAATGAGTGAAATCTATAGAAATAATGCAAAATGCTGTCACAGGTTCACAGGAGGGACAAAGATTAATCTTTGTCAGTATAGCTTCCAATCAGTAAGAGTTAAAAGTCATGAAGATAATTTTCATAACAGTGTAAATACAGGAAAATACTGAAGTTAATGTTTAAAAAATGGTGAAGATATAACATTCCGTGTCTATTGAAGTAACTAACCGTCTTATTAAATAAGAAACACAGAAACAATGTAAAGGAGAAAGCCGAGAGGTCAGAGCTCAGAGCTAAAATCTCACCCTTCCTCCTGCTGTCCCAGCTTCACGAAAGAGGGCTACTTCCTGTCTGTACACCTTTTTTATAGTATTATTGTTCTGCCTTCTCATTGGTTGTAAACCCAAACATGTGACGGCCTCGTCACTGTCTGAATGTACAGCCCCCTAGGTCTTAAAGGTATATGTCTCCAATGCTGGCTATATCCCTGAACACACAGAGATCTATGGGATTAAAGGCGTGTGCCACCACCGCCACACTCTTGCTATGGCTCTAATAGCTCTGACCCCCGGACAACTTTATTTATTAACATAGAACCAAAATCACATTTCAGTACAATTAGATTACCACCACACGTGTCTACTTACTTCAGTAGAATATAGTTAAATAAGTATGTTTTTCCACAGACTCTGCTCTGTCCAAGGAGTCCAACACCTAGTGGCCACATCAGAAACATTTTATCTATCCTTCATTTCCCCATTGTTTCACATATCCCAGGGAATATCTAACCCGGCACAACTCATTACATTGCCATTCTCAGTATCTTCTCCACAAATCCTTTGTGGCCACTTAAATTGTGTTCATTTTCTACGAATTACCCCTGAAAATTATGGTCCAAAACTAACATTTTTTTTTAATCTCACAGCATCCTTTGGTCAGGAATATGGGCCTAGCCTATCTGGGTATGTTTGGTTAAGGCACTCTGATTCTGTTCTCAGAATTCTATCTAGGTCACATAACTTGATTTGAAAGGTTTCTTTCTTTCTTTTTTTTTTTTTTTTTGGAGTAATGTGGATTTCTATTATAACTTTTTTGAGGCACTGTGAATCAACTCTTGATGCCAATAGAGTTCTTTCATAAGAAAGAATGGTGCCTGAGCCCACCAATAATGAGTGATGTAGGAGATGAGAGACAGAGAGATTAAGAGAGAGAGAGAGGATGGATTCAAGATGGCGGAGACAAGCAGACGCAGGTAGGCCTGTGGCAGCGGCCCGCGGAGGTAGACGGGTCCGGCGGCAATGGCTGACAGGGACATTTAGGCCTAGCTGCAGCTGGCGGAGACATTCAGGCCCAGCGGCGGCCCACAGAGGTATACAGGCCCTGCGGCAGAGATAAGCAGACGGAGGTGGACAGGACTGGCAGCGGCGGCCGACAGAGACATTTAGGCCTGGCGGTGGCCCACAGAAGTGGACAGGCCACGCAGTGGAGACAGGCGGACGCAGGTCGGCGACTTGTGGAGGTGGAAGGGCCCAGTGGCAGCGGCCGACAGGGACATACAGGCCCAGCAGCAACCGGCAGAGACATACAGGCCCCATGGCAGTTCGCAGAGGTGGATGGGCCCGGCAGCAGTGATAAGCAGAGGTAGGTAGGCCCGCGGCAGCAGCCGGCAGAGACATACAGGCCCATTCGCCTCCCGCAGAGGTAGACAGACCCAGCGGCAGCTGACAGGGACATACAGGCCCAGCGGTGGAGACAAGTGGACGCAGGTGGGCCTGTGGCGGTGGGCCACAGGGGTGGACAGGCCCGGGGACGGAGAGGGGCCGACACAGCTTGGAACGGGGACGCCCCTAGCCCCAACACCTGGGGAAGAGGCTATCTCCGTGGGTCAGAACCACGGCGAGTCTGGACACTCCGTCTGGGGACAACCCAGGGCCCAACTGCTGATCCTGTGAAACCCAACAGCTTGGAGGTGTTGGTGAGACTACCCTGCTCAGCTGAAACCCATCTGGGAGAGGATTCAGATGCCTACAGTTTGAAGTCTGAAGAAACAAGATCAGCTGAGGAGTTGACAAATGAACAAAACGTGACCTGGGAACACAGAAGAAGGTGCTACCCAGTCACCAAACCAGATCACGAGAATCATAAGTATATAATTCACCGACTGAAATCAGCTGTCCCTGAAGAAACAGCCCAATAGCACCAATTTAACCAAGAACCCCTACTAAACCAAGACTAAAAATTAGAACAAGAGAGGCACTCTCAGACACAGACACCACCTGCACCGCACAGAGAAAAAGATGAGTAGACGCCAGTGCAAAAATACAGGCAACAACATAAAGACCTATATGGCAACATCAGAACCTAGTGATTCTACACCTGCAAGACCTAAACATACCATGACAGAAGAAACAGAAGAGATCAACCCTAAAAATGACTTTAAGAAGATGATAGAGGCCCTTAAAGAAGAAATAAAACATTCCCTCAATGAGGAAATAAAAACTTTCCTTAAAGAGGAAATGAAAAACTACCTTAAAGAGGAAATAAAAACTTTCCTTAAAGAGGAAATGAAAAACTCTCTTAAAGAGGAAATAAAAACTTCCCTTAAAGAGGAAATGAAAAACTCCATTAGAGAGGAAATTAAAAACTCCCTTAAAGAAATGGAAGAAAAAACGAACAAAAAATGGGAAGAAATCAAATCAAGCCAAGAAAAAGCAATTAAACAGATGAAAGAAACATTCCAAGATCTGAAAAATGAATTTGAGACAATAAAGAAAACACATGCTGAGGGAATGCTGGAAATAGAAATCCTGACAAAACGAACAGGAGCTACAGAAACGAGCATAACCAACCGATTGCAAGAGATGGAACAGAGAATCTCTGACACTGAAGACATGATAGAGAAAATAGATTCGTCAGTCAAAGAAAACACTAAAGACAAAAAAGTCATAACACAAAACGTCCAGGAAATTTGGGACACCATGAAAAGACTAAACCTAAGAATAATAGGGATAGAAGAAGGAGAAGAATACCAACTCAAAGGCACAGACAATATATTCAACAAAATTATAGAAGAAAACTTTCCTAACCTAAAGAAAGAAATACCTATGAAGATACAAGAAGCTTACAGAACACCGAATAGGCTGGATCCAAAAAAAAAGTCCCCTCGCCACATAATAATCAAAACACTAAACACACAGAACAAAGAAAAAATATTAAGAGCCGCAAAGGAAAAAGACCAAGTAACATATAAAGGTAAACCCATCAGAATAACACCAGACTACTCAATAGAGACTATGAAAGCTAGAAGATCATGGACAAATCTCATGCAGACACTAAGAGACCACGGATGCCAACCCAGACTATTATACCCAGCAAAACTCTTAATCACCATAGGCGGAGTAAACAAAATATTCCAGGATAAAACCAGATTTAATCAATACCTGTCTACAAACCCAGCCCTACAGAAAGCACTAGAAGGGAAAATTCAACCCAAAGAAGCTAAACACATCCATGAAAAATCAAGCAATAGATAATCCCACACCAACATACACCACAGAAGAAACAAGCTGGTGTAGCTATCCTAATATCTAGAGGAAAAGGATGTTTCTAAAGAGAAGAAGTCTTGTGGCAATGCCTCAGTGGTCCAGGTAACTACCAGAACTCGGAAAAGTTGGTTGAACTTGGGATTGACTGGGAGGCCAAAGATTTAAAAAGCAGAAGATTCTCTCAAGACACAAGTTGTGTGATAATAGTGTGTTTTGTGTGTGTGAATGAGAATTTGTAAATGTTGAATTCTAGGCTTCGACAATCATTGTCAGTGCAGATTAAGCTGCAAGTATTTATGCTTTAAAACTTAAATTATAAAGCTAGTTATGTCTTTCTAACAACTAGTTTTAATGTTTATGAGCATATTTTACCTACATTACCTTTTCAGGATGTTGAGAAAGATACATCACAAGCAAAGGCTGGAGGCTGGGGGCTAGATGGTTTTGAGGAAGAGGTCTTGGTGGACTCTTTCATAGAGCAAAGGGAAGCAATGCCTTCTGGGAAATGAGCTAAGTTTTAATCTAGTCTTTAAGATTAGAAGTCAAAAACAAAAATATTAAGGAAAGGAAAACCTAATTGATCTTTGAAGTATTGTTATATGGAATTGAGTGGGACTTTTGAGGCCTTTCTTCCAGAAAACAAGGACTTGGTTGTCAGGCCTATATTAGGCCTAAACCTTGGTGCCATGCAGTTGTACTTAAATCATTTCAATGGAAAGTGTCTTAGTGATTGGAACTTCTAGTGCAGTTTGGAGTTCTTCCATTTGAAAAATGTGATATTTGCATGGGATTGTTTGAATCTTGTTTTCTAGTCCCTCCCCATCACCACCCTCATAGTCTGAAGGTAGATTTTTCTCTTGATAAAGGAACAAAAAAGGTGAACATCTTGTTTGTAAATAGGTATCTAGTAACTAGTGGTAAACTTGAAATGGTAGAATTCTTTAAAGCCTAATTCTAGATAGCCTTAAGAAAATATATCTTAACTACTTTTGAACCTGTATTCACCTTGTTTTTTTCAAATATCTTAAGTTATATTTTCTTTTTCAGAGCTGCTTCTTATTTGGGGCTACTTTTTTTTTTTTAATTGAGGCGTAATTCATAAAAGGGTATATTGTTTTGATGAGACATTTTACAACTGTGGCTGGATGTCTTTCTTTAGTCTTCCAAGAAGGGCCATTTTACTTTTTTAGAGTTACTTTTTAAAGTCATGAGGTCAACAACTTGGACTACTATGCATGTAAGTGCTAATGCAAATTAAAGCCCAAGTTGACCTCCAGCAGCAGTTCATTCTATGTTGACAGTGAGAGAACACTTTGCCTGTTAGGATACTGTTACTCGTGGACTGAAATGCTGAAGAAACCCCTCCCCCTATTTTGTTTTTTTGCAAAAATCAAGGTATATTCTAGGGTTTCCTGGCTGACCTCAACAGATAAACTGAGATGATAGTCTTAGTTCAGAAATGATCTGAATGTAGATTTACAGTCTACGTGTACAGCTGGCTAAGTGAGATCGCTTTCACAGTTCTGCATGTATCCCATCGGCTCCCCATTAGTCACTGAACTCTTAAAACTGGTATTGTAACATTATTACAATGTTTTGCGCCAATTTTATAAACTTTACAGTACAATATGTGTTCCTTTTCTGAGGCAAACCAAAGGTATATTTCTCAAGGTTCTGCTGCTATCAGCAGTGTTGATGGAGGATTTTTTATACATTTGTAATAGATAGAAATAAACCAGAAAAAAAGAAGGAAAAAAAAGTGGTGGAGGAAAAGGTGAACACTGCAATAATATTCAAAAGGGCTGAGAGTTGCAAATGCCAAGATTGGCTTTGCATAGTAAATGGAATAGAACAGCTCTGAACTATAGCTTACTTTTCCTGGTTTGGTCTGACAGAATGATTGAATGCTTTTGTACAAAAATCAGAGCCTTAAAAACAAGGATTTGGTGAGATTGTAAAATGGTGTGCCACTTTGGCAAAACAGTCTGGTGGTTGGTCAAAATGCAAAACATTGTTACTCTGTTACTCAACAATTCTACCCTTAGGAATATAACCTCAAACTACTGAAAATGTGCACCTATGAAACATGTACATGAAGGTTTACAGCAGTGTGTTGCTAATAGTAAAAAAGTTAAAACAACTCAAATAGCTATCAAATACTGGAGAGAAATAAAATGTGGCTTATTCATACAATAGAATATTGTTAAGACATAAAAATGAATGAGAAACTGACAGATTAAATGACTTTGGTGAACCTTCATAGTTTCATTTGTAGATTTTTCCATTTCTAATTTATAAATACATTTGGGGTTATAAATTATAAATGTACTGCCTCCTGTCAACATTGTATACTTCTATTTGATGATTTCTGTGTCAAACATTATATGGAAATGTTTCCAAGTATTTTCTGTATTAACTGTGAATGAATAGAACAAAATAAATTGCCTGTGATTGGAAAAAAAAAAAAAAAAAAAAAAAAAAAAAAAAAAAAAGAGAGAGAGAGAGAGCAGCCTTTGAATAATACACATAAATGTGATGTCTCTTATCTCTTTGGTATCAACTAACTGAATCAATCTAGCTTATAAAAAGGAGAAACTAGAACATAAAGATTCAATTATTAGGAAAATAGGATCACTGGAGACAAAACTAGAGTGTCTGAATTACAACAATTTCTCATATTATTGATATATTGATTATCTTTTAACTTGTTAACAATGACTATGTTCTTCAGAGAAACAATTCTTTTTTTTTTCAATTTCGTCTCTTTAATTAATTAATTTATTTTTTATTTTACAACACATTCAGTTCCACATAATAGCCACAGATTCCCATGCTCTCCCCCCCCACACCCCCTCCCCCAAGCCCACCCCCCATTCCCACCTCCTCCAGATCAAGGTCTCCCCCGAGGACCGGGATCGACCTGATAGACTCAGTCCAGGCAGGTCCAGTACCCCCCTCCCAGACCGAGCCAAGCGTCCCTGCATAAGTCCCAGGATTCAAACAGCCAACTCATGCAACGAGCCCAGGACCCAGCACCACCGCCCAGATGCCTCCCAAACAGATCAAGCCAAATGACTGTCTCACCCATTCAGAGGGCCTGATCCAGTTGGGGGCCCCTCAGCCTTTGGTTCATAGTTCATGTGCTTCCATTCATTTGGTTATTTGTCCCTGTGCTTTATCCAACCTTGGCTTCAACAATTCTCGCTCATATAAACCCTTCTCTTTCTCACTAATTAGACTCCCAGTGCTCCACCAGGGGCCTAGCCGTGGATGTCTGCATCCAGATTCCTCAGTCCTTGGATGGGGTTTATGGCACAACTATTAGGGTGTTTGGCCATCCCATCACCAGAGTAGGTCAGTCCTGGCTGTCTCTCGACCATTGCCAGCAGTCTTTGCGGGGGTATCTTTGTGGATCTCCGTGGGCCTCCCTAGCTCTCTGCTTCCTCCCCTTCTCATGTGGTCTTCATTTAACATGGTCTCCTATTCCTTGTTCTCCTTCTCTTTTCTTGATCCAGCTAGGATCTCCCGCTCTCTTTCCCTCGACCGTCGCCCTTCATTGGTCCCACTCATGTCCAGGCTGTTCATGTAGATCTCATCCATTTCTCTGTGTCTTTCTTGGGGTCCTGTTTTCCAGGTAGCCTCACTGGTGATGTGAGTAGCAGTCCAGTCATCCTTGTTCCACATCTAGCATCTTCCTATGAGTGAGTACATACCATATTTGTCTTTCTGAGTCTGGGTTACCTCACTTAGGATGATTTTTTCTAGATCCATCCATTTGCCTGCAAACCTCATGATGTCATTGTTTTTCTCTGCTGAGTAGTATTCCATTGTATATATGTGCCACAATTTATTTATCCATTCTTCAGTTGAAGGCCATCTAGGTTGTTTCCAGGTTTGGCTATTACAAACAATGCTGATATGAACATAGCTGAGCATGTGCTCTTGTGGTATGATTGAGCATTTCTTGGGTATATGCCCAGGAGTGGTATAGCTGGATCTTTGGGGAGATTGATTCCCAATTTTCTAAGAAAGCGCCATATTGATTTCCCAAGTGCTTGTACAAGCTTGCATTCCCACCAGCAGTGGAGGAGAGTTCCCCTAGTTCCACATCCTCTCCAGCATAAAGTGTCTTCAGTGTTTTTTATCTTAGCCATTCTGACAGGCGTAAGGTGGTATCTCAGAGTTGTTTGGATTTGCATTTCCGTGATGATTAGGGATGTTGAGCAATTCCTTAAATGTCTTTCAGCCATTTGAGTTTCCTCTGTTGAGAATTCTCTGTTTAGTTCCAGAGAAACAATTCTAAGACATAGGATTACATACAGGAATAAATCAATATAGCTGACAACATTGTGGCATAAATGATTAGAAAAAACTAGTTGTTGTTGAATTTGGTAATTAATACCTTTGTGCACAAACATACAACATTTGTTTACAACTATAAGCAACCATTTAACCTTATTGAAGAGAGTACACCTGACTAGTAAGCTAAATACAATGAACATGAAAACCTTGAATATTTTGCAGGGTGAATAAAATTATAGAAGAATTCTACATCTAAAATGAAGATTCTTACAGCCTTACATACAGGCTTTAGGGACCATGTTTCAATGTGATAAATCAGCTAATCAAAGCTCCTTGCTCTCTGCAGTTTCCTTATCTGCTCAATACAGAGGTTTCATGAACACTGTCTAGATTAGGCACCTGTAGGTCCAGAGAGATTGCACCTCTCTCAGCAGGATTATTTGTCTTTGAGTCTTCTTTTGTGAAACCTTGTGTAATGTTTCTCATGACACACAAGAGGCCTTAGACTAGAGTTGCAGAGGTTAATATATTTTAAGGAATCCAGGCTACCTCATGAGCAAACAATTGCTGTCTTAAATCTATGCGGAGAAGTAAATGACTAATTTAAATAAGTGTCTTTGTTAGCATTTCTGTTGCTGTGGTAATACATCAACTAAAAGAAACTTGGAGAAGAAAGCATTCATTTCTTCTTAGAAGGTACAGTTCAAGTCCATCATCAAAGAAAGCCAAGACAGGAGCTTGAAACAGAAACCATAGAGGAATGCTGTTTTCTGGCTTGTTCTTTCTGGTTTGCACAGCTTTCTTTTATTTATTTATTTATTTATTTATTTATTTATTTATTTATTTATTTATTTATTTATTTATTTTAATTTTTGAAATTGTAATTTAGCCAGGAGGTGGTGGTGCACACCTTTAATCCCAGCACCTGGAATGCAGAGGCAGGCGGATCTCTGTGAGTTCATGGCCAACCTGGTCTCCAAAGTGAGTTCCAGGAAAGGCGCAAAGCTACACAGAGAAACCCTGTCTCAAAAAAAAATAAATAAATAAAAAATAAAAAAATAAAAAGTATTATTTAATTACAACATTTCTTTTCCTTTTCCTCTCTTATATCCTTCCCCACTTAACTTCAAATTCATGATCTCTTTACTTATTAATTGTTATTGCATACAATTTTGTACTGCAGTTATATATATATATATATATATATATATATATATATATATATATATATTAGACCCTTGTTACTAGAGTTTTCCGCCTTGCCCACAGTCGGGACAAATCTTTGTCACCCACCAGTCCCACAGCCGCTCAGACCCAACCAAGTAAACACAGAGACTTATATTGCTTACAAACTGTATGGCCGTGGCAGGCTTCTTGCTAACTGTTCTTTTATCTTAAATTAATCCATTTCCATAAATCTATACCTTGCCACGTGGCTGGTGGCTTTCCGGTGACTTCACATGCTGCTGGTCATGGCGGTGGCTGCAGCCAGTCCTTCTGCCTTCCTGTCCTTTTATTTCTCCTCTCTGTTAGTCCCGCCTATCCTTCCTGCCTAGCCACAGCCAATCAGGTTTTATTTATTGATCAATCAGAACAACTTGACATACAGACCATCCCCCAGCACAGCCAAGTGCAGACCATCTCAGACACCTGCACTCAGGCCCATGGTCCTAATCATCCTCTATGCGGACCTGCTGGGTAACGCCACAAAGAACCCAAGAAGGGCTCCCACAGGACATACAGAACATCCCACAGCAGACCCTCTCTCTCTTTCTTTCTCCTATCTCTTATATCACTCATTATCAATGACCTCAGGCTCCATTCTTTATATAATTCCATATATAATACACATAACATACAAACAACAGCATATATTCACACATGTATTACTATATAAAAGCATTTGAGTCTTTATTGTGTTATTTGAATGTATATGTTTAGGGTTGACTGGTTGGTGCTGGACAATCAATTGTAATTAAACCTGCACAAAAATTGAAAAGCCATGCCTAGTATTGGCAACCTAGCTAACTACTCAGTGATAATGTAGACTCGGCTATTGGAGGAGAATATACAATTGATAATTTACTAAACAAGCATAATGTGCAGTGTTGTGGAGCCCAATCCTAGTGGATACATGTACAAAATATTCCTTCACTCAGTGCAGAATCCCTTTGTATTGCTAAAGGGAATAGGCAAAGTAGCTGAATTTTGGCCTGTGGGTAAAGAAAGAAAAGGGGACACAGAAGGGGAGAAGAGGAAAGAAGAGAGATAAAAGGAGGGATTGTGAAACAGAGATGAAAGGAAGAAAGGGATGGAGGAAGAGAGGGGAAAGGAATGGATAAAGAGGGGAGAGGGGGTGAGATAAGAAAGCAGAGACCAGGGAAGAGGGGAGGAGAGATTTTACCCAGTTTCCTGTTAATGACTATTTTTTTGTATATTTGAATCAGCTGTGTTCTTAAAGTAGTTTGGAAGTTTTGTATGCATCCAGGGCCAGGATTATATTCTAAGTGAATAGGAAAATACCAGTCAGAGAAGGGTGGAACATGGTGCATCATCTCCCTTGGCCATGTAAGGAATTTGAAGAGACTCCGACTTAACTTTGTTCACCCAATAGGCATAGAATTGAAAACTTTGAATTTTTGTTTGAACCATGTGCATCTTTTCTAGATTTATTTTAGAATTTCATGATCTTTAATTCAACTCTAAGGATTTTTTCTTTCTGGTAGTTTATTATATTATCCCTTCAACATTTGAGCAGGTAATAGTTTCTTTTCTATTTATTTACTTAAGCCATGGCACACACCATATTTTATATGTTATACAATCAATAACTGTTGTATAAGGTTTAAATTAGGATTACTCCGAAAGGGATTTGGAGCCGAAGCCTTTTCTCTGTCCCACTTGGTCCCACAACAGCTTATGAAATAATCTCTCAGACACTTAATATTAATTACAAACTGACCAATGGCTCAAGCTTATTACTAGCTAGTTCTTACATCTTAAATTAACCCATTTCTATTCATCTGTGTATCGCCCTGTGGTCAGTGGCTTACCAGTGCTTTTATATTTTGCTTCTTGGGCAGCTTGCTGGCATCTTCCCGACTCTGCTCTTCCCTCCTTGTATCTCTGCTTGGATTTCCCACCTGGCTATATCGTGCCTTGCTATAGGCCAAAACAGCTTCTTTATTGACCAATGGTAATGAAACATATTCATAGCTTAGAGAAAGACATCCCACAGCAGGGATTTTACTCTATCAGATTTTATAGCTTTCAATTTAAGTGACTCAGAGTTGTCAAATAAGTTGGACTTTGTGAACTTCATTTGAAAATTTTGTTTGCTTGTTTAATTTTTTTTAAAATGTTACTTGTCTACATGTTATCAACAAGTCTTTATTAATCATGATGTATATCAATTCGTCACTTTGATATATCCCTTATTTCTCCATTCTTACTCCCCCTAAGAAAAACCCTCCTGTCATTATCAGGCCTCTCTAAAAAGACAATCTATAATTTTGAACATAATAACATTATTCATTTTACCCAATCTATATAATTTTTTGATGTACTCAGATTTTTTTTCTATTATTTTGGTTATATCAGTTGATTATTTGATTATTTCCTATTTTCTTCATTTTTACTGTTAGGAATATTTTGACACTTTTTTTTAATTTATAATTTAATTTAATTTTACATATCAGCCACAAATTCCCTTGTTCTTTCCCCTCCTGCTCCCCCACCCCCCATTTCCATCTCCTCCAGGGAAAAGACTCCCCCGAGAATTGAGCTCAACCTGGCAGATTCAGTCCAGGCAGGTCTAGTCCTCTCCTCCTCATTGTATAGCTCAGGTTGGTCTCAGGAGTACAACAATTCTGAGTCATCCTCGCAAATACTAGTGTTTCAAGCATATAACACTATACTTGGTACTTTGAAAAGTATTTCAGTTAATATTAACTATGCATACATTTTTGTACAGTCATTCAAAAATTAACATTTTCAGAACATGACAACTCAGACATATGCAATGCATGCCTCTGTTTATTCTCTAATCGATGGAAAAATATAGGAAGTTATATCTATGTTTAATATATAAAATTGATTTTTGCATCTCCACAATATTGTTCTCATTTGTCTTTAGCATGATTCTTTGCTAATATTTCTAGAGACACTGATGTTTTAGGTATGCATTCACAGTTAAGTTAGGGTGACACTAGACCTATCAGTTTAATAAAAGAATGAAATGGCTCTCATACATTTAGATGCTTTCTGGTTTTGTTCCTCTCAGAAAGTATGTTAGGGGCTTTTCTATCATCTGGGAAATGATTACTTTTATATTGCCTTCTTAATTCTTGCTTACCTTGCTTAAAGGATTTAAGTTTATGGCTTACTAGTAAATATTGAGCAAATAATAAATTAAACCTTGCTGTTCTATTTCAAAGCCAATTCACACAGTCAAAATTTGAATTTTCAAAGAGAACAGATCTTTACTTTAATAATATGTGGACTTAGAATAGCTTATCAACTACACAAGACTTCCTAAGATTTATCAATGTTCTTATTTCTATACATAGAAATTGTCTGTCATTCAGTACAATATATGGAATACTTTTCTAGGCACTCAGGATATTGAAAATCTTCAAATGTGTTGCACATTCTGGTTAAGTTGGGAAGGCAGGGAGAAATGGAACATCATACAAGACTATCTCATTTTAGTTTTCTAGTAAACTATCAATTAGATGAAGATAAGACATTCGTGCTGCCGTGTGGTGGTGGTGGTGGTGGTGGTGGCGGCGGCGGCGGCGGCGGCGCATGCCTTTAATCCCAGCACTCGGGAGGCAGAGGCAGGCGGACCTCTGTGACTTCGAGCCCAGCCTGGTCTCCAAAGTGAGTTCCAGGAAAGATGCAAAGCTACCCAGAGAAACCCTGTCTTGAAAAAAAAAAAAAAGAAAAAAAAGAAAAAAAAGATTTTTGGGGAATTTGGGGAATGATGATGTTGAAAAATAATGGATGGAGGGAGCAGGTTTAACAGGATTTTTCAGACTCAAGACTTATGAAAAATTGTAGAGATAAAACAAGAGTGGGAGAAGAGAATATCAAGGGAAGAGAATATCAATGTATGTTGCAGTTCCCATAAAAATCTGGCAAGACAAATGTGGATATTTAGAGTGTAGAGTGTCAATTTTAGAACTGTTAAACAGAAATGGCTTTGTCCTATAAGTATAGGCATTCTTACTGGTCGGCTACTTTCTGCATTTGGAGAAACTGAAATCTGGCTAAAAAGCACAGGCTGGTATTGAAGGTGGGGTATGTGATGATTATACATAACTTGTAGCCAATCAATTTTTTCCCCAGAGAACATGTGACCAATGAATCTCCAGGGCACTATTAAATAATATGACTAGACTAAAGCTTTGGACAAAGGAAAGATCATATTGGGTATAACACAGGATAGCACTATTTTAGGTAGATAATTTAAAACACAAAATTACTCCTAGGGCCATTCTGCTGTACCAATTTTTTTGTGCCTTGCTCAGCCATCATCAGAGAAGGTTCTTCTTGTAGTAGATAGGAACCAATACACAAACCCACAACTGTACAGAGTGTAAGAGATTTTTGGAGTACTCAGTCCTAATGGGATGCTGTCATCAATCCCACTTCTCAGGCATCATGGATCTATGTGTAAGGGAAGCAGAATGATTGTAATGGCCATTCATGATATATGACTCCAAAGAAACACTGTCTTCCAGACACAACAGGACTGATGCACATGTGAACTCACAGAGATTGTGGTACCTGTAAAGGAACTTCACAGATTCAAGCCACATGCGCTCTCGTCCCTAACTAAAAAGCTATCTACAATTGATACCCATTAAAAACAAACAAACAAACAAAAAGAATGTCCTCTCCAATAGAGTACTAATCACACTTCAGATTTAACTATTTACTTTAGGGTAAGCCCCATGCTCAGGAGAAGGGCTTAAAAAACAGTAGTATTGTTGGGCAGTGGTGGCACATGCCTTTAATCCCAGCACTCGGGAGGCAGAGGCAGGCGGATCTCTGGGAGTTCAAGGCCAGCTTGGTCTCCAAAGTGAGTTCCAGGAAAGGCTCAAAGCTACACAGAGAAACCCTATCTCAAAAAACCAAAAAAAAAAAAAATAGTATTTATAAACACTTCTTTGTCCCATATTGCTTTGTTTAGGTATTTTTTGCCTTTTGTCTTTTCTTTTGCTCATTGATTTTGGTGTCCAATTTTGTGTTTGGGTGGTGGTTGTGGTGGTGGTGGTGATGGTGGTAGTGGTGGTATGTGTGTTTTTCTTGTTTCTATGTATACCCCAAAGAGAGAGAAGGAAAGGGCATGGATAGGTAGAAAGGTGGGGAGGATCTGGGAGGAGTTGGGTGGGGGCATGATCAGAATATAATGTGTGAAAAACTGTTTTTCAATAATAAAAGGCAAGAATACGTTCAAAAGAAAAAGAAGGCAAAAACTGAACCAAAACCAACAACAGCAAAAGAAAAACAAACAAAAAGCAGCCATAACATCATTGCTTCCTAGTTGTTTTCTCCAGGTTGAAACACTCTCTCATGGGGTGGACAGGGAAAGGTTCATTAGTCTCCAGAAGCTCAAGACATTTATGAGACTCACAAAGTACCTTACCCCTGTTTTAATGCAAGCAACAACCGCTAGCAGGAAAAGGACTCTTCATCAGTGAAGTTCCCACGGAAGCTTCCAATGAGGTTGTATAGGGAACTCCACTGAGCCTGAATCTGTGAGATGTCACCCATGCTGCTATGGATTTGTGGTGTTGTAGGTGCCTAAGTAACTCAAGTTCCTTGAAGTGTTCCTAATGAACAGTGGCTCACCAAGCTAGAACTAAGCTGAAGTGTTTCTTCATTCTATTGTTAGTGTCACTAATATAAGAATAAACAGACGTTTGTTCACATGCTCCCAGAAAAAAAGTTTACCCAAAACACTTGATACCCAAATAAGGACCAATAGCTTTGTTTATTTTTCTATTGCTGTGAAGAGACACCATTACCAAGGCAACTTATTAAAATATATATATATATATATATATATATATATATATATATATATAATATTGGGCATGTATGGCACTGGAACAGTAGCTGAGAATTTACATCATGAAATAGAGAGAGGCACAGAGAGAGAGACAGAGCGAGACAGACAGAGACAGACAGACAGACAGAGACAGAGAGACAGAGAGAGGCACAGAGCAAGTGAGAGAGACACAGAGAGAGATAGTGAGAGAAATAGAGATAGAGACCTAAGTGGGGATGATATGGGCTTTTGAACCCTCAAAGCCTTCCTCCAATCACACACACACACACACACACACACACACACACACACACACACACACACACACCTCCTGCCATACCTCCTAATCATTGCCAAACATTTCCACCACCAAACATTCAAATAGATGATTCTATTGAGGTCATTCTCATCTAAACTACCACACCAACAGAAACAAAGTTGAACTACAGAGGATCAGTAGCATAGCCTATAATATGGGTGATAAGACATGTAACTGAGGTATACCTTAAGATGGAGGAGCATTTACTGGGACAATCAGATAGGGCATATTTCACTGAGGGTGTGTGCTGGTACATCTCCTTGCTGTAGATTTTATGATGGCCATATTCCTCTACATGGTTTGGAGTTACACTCTTCTTTGATGAATATGGTCTTACATGCACATAAAGTGATATTATCAAGATGACTGAGTAACTTCAGAATATATTACAATCCCTAAATATGGGATATATGAGATGCCACTATAAGTAGGTTGTGGTGGTTATTTCAAGGCCTCAGTTATGGGCAACAAGACACATGACTAAGGTGAGATTTCTGCCCCCTTCCAAAGAAAAATTCTTGCATGGAAAAAATCAGAATAACAATGTTAAAATGTGTGAAGTGTCTTCTGCATCAGTCTTTGGTCTGGAAGGAAAATAGGGGAAAAATAAGGATTGGATATAACTGAGATCTGCACAAATTTGATCTGTGTGAACGAGCACTTCTTGGGATCCAAAACTTGGAAGCCAAGGGGAGAAATAGATGATGAAGAGGGAAAGATTTTGATGGAAATGATAGACGATGTCCTTCATCTTTGATTTTTTTCCCCAAGACTGGGCTTCTCTGGCTGTCCTAGAAATCACTCTGTAGACCATGCTGGCCTCAAACTCACAAATATCCACCTGCCTCTGCCTCCCTAATACTGGGATTAAAGGTATGTACCACCACTGCTTAGCATATTTGATCTTTAATAGAATGGAAGGAAAAAAATATATGATTCAGCATGATGATAGTCCCTTAATAACATCCCTTACAGGAAACCATGATAATCAAGTAATTCTCTGCATCTGGATTGAATTAAGACAAACCATTAAACAAGAAATTAAAGAGCTGCTAAGCTTGGCATGTGGTATTATGTTACACAAGGACAGACACCACCAATCAGAGTGCTGTTGAAATTGAGGAGCCAAGAAATAGAGCCTCTTCATATTGCCCCTAGAGTCAAAAGTTGCATAATTCGTGGCATTAGAAAGTAAACTCCATCCTGACAGAATGACTTGTAGGGAACTTTAAGGGCATACAATTGTTACTGATTGACTTTCTTATAGATATCATGAACTTAAAACCTGAAAAATCACACTTTTGAGCTATTAAAATATTCAAGAGGCAATGTTGAAATTCTTAAAGAAAGTGTATGCAAATTATGGAGACTGTTTGGGTCACTCAAAAGCAACAGGAGCAAGGTTAGTGTCAAGTCAGAGTTTCTAAAGAGTAAATATGACAAAATGCCAGACACCATGCAAGCCTAAACTTGTCAAACCTAGAAATCAGCTTAAACACCCAAGGCAGTAGTGAGAAAGGACATATTTCCTCTTTACCGTGATCCAGGCTGATCAATATGAACAACCCCACCATCTGTGCCACCATACCTAACATTGCCCTTTTAATGAAAGAGTGGATGGATGTGCTGGGGTCTTTTCTTGATGAACTGGAAATTAAAACATGTCTTTTTATACAACTTCTAGGCCCTGAATCCCAAACCATTTGCATTTGCTTCGATGGGGCATGGAGAATAGTAGCAGTGGTCTTGCAGAAATCATGTCTATCTTCCAAAAAATGATTTTACTATGTAATGCTATCTCCAGCATCTGGAAGCAGAATAAAAACATCAAAACATTTGAATGCAATGAACCTGTAGGGTTACAAAGAGGGACTCCAAGAAGTTATAAGGTTGCTTTCAAGATGGACTATTCTATCGTCTAAGGTGTTGTACTCAGAATTCACACATTTGTCTTATGAGATGTTGGCCAGGGAGGCCACTAAAGGTCACACAGAAAACAAGTTTCTTATTACTGCTGGGGTTACACTGAAGAGTTAGATGATAAATCCCCATTGCTAAAGATGTTGCAATGCCTCAATGTTAGCTCTGAGTTAGAGGCTTCCTCTCTGCTGAATCACTTTTATGGTGTAGAAACCACTATGCTGACCCCTCACAGAAAGTGGTCATTGCCAGTCCTGTCTGATTATGCAAATGGATGAGAAGATAATCATAGTCTTGCAATAGTGACTTGATTGCTATGGATAAGACCAACTACTTTACAATTGGGTACAGAACCAATACATAGTGATAGATACTTGGTCTTGTAAGCTAGGGGAAAAATCTATGGCTGGGAAGGTATTAGGATTAATTAGAAATGCTACTTCTATTGTTCGGTTAGATGGATATGATATGCCTATCAATTTGTCTCCTAGACATTTTTGTTAATGCTTATAGATTTCTACTGCTTTCTCTCTTTTTCAGAAAAGCTTGTTTCAGAAGACAATCATTACTGCAGTTTCTTAAATGTCAAACTGCTGAGAATACATGAGTGAGTGTTGCAGCAGGTAAGCCTTATACTCAGCAATAATGAAAGCAAAAATGAACAAACAAACAAAACAACCAAACAAACAAAAAACAAAAAACAGACATCTGTTTATTGCCCTCCGTAGGTCAGAGAACATTGTGTAAGAAATTAGAACAAATATTAAGTGTCAGAGGAAGAAGTTAAGTGCTAGGCAGCTGGTTCCTCCACACTGAAATAATCCTTTGTGGAGGGAAGCAAGGAGCAAAACAAAATTCCAGAAATTCACAAAGCACAAGGATTTCCTAACATGACAAGACTTTCACAGACCATCCTGCAGGCGACATAAGCAAAGAGTAGTTGTTGGGAGAGAAAAAAATCTAAACTGAATGACACAGGGAACTTCAGAGATGCAGCTGTGTATACCATCACCAGAGTTTCAGTGTTTTTATTTTTGTTTTAGAATCTTACTGAATCACCATGTTGCAGTAAGTAACCATTTACTTCTGACCTTGTAAGTATCACCCCAACATTAACATTAAGTTAAACTTAACTGTAATCTGTGTTGATATATTGTGTACCCTAATACACTTGCCTGAGGATCAGAGGACAAAGCCAGTCACTAGATTAGAAACAGGTCAGGCAGTGGTGGCACACACCTTTATCCCAGCACTTAAAATCTCATGCCTTTGTTTGGGAAGCACACACACCTTTAATTCCAGGAAGTAATATGGCAGGGCTGAGAAAGGTATATAAGTCTTGAGGAAACAGGAACTCACTCTCTTTAGGCTGAAGATTTCATAGAGGTAAGAGCTTATGGCTGGCTGCTCTGCTTCTCTGATCTTTCAGCTTTCACCCTGATATCTGGCTCTGTTTTTATTATTATTATTATTATTATTATTATTATTATTATTATTATTATTAAAAGCTCATCTAAGATTGGAACAACAGTAATCACTTCTTTAGTCTGTCATTTTTACCCAATCTAGGATAAGCAAATGTTTCTTTACTTCTTCCTGGGGTGAGGAGGGAAATCACACAACACTCATTTAAGGCAATCAAATTTGTTCAGGATTATTAAAGAAATCTACGTTGAAGTATGAATATTTCAAATTGCTTGATGTAGAAACATTTCGTGATAAATGATTTTTTTTAAAAAACTATCCTGAATGAGTGTTTTTGTGTGCACCCTTTCCATGGAGTTAGTTACATATACTTGAAAGAGAAGATAATCACGTTGCATGTACAAAATAAATGAAAATATATATTATACACTTCCATGTTTGAATCCAAATACAAATTCCCTTAAAGGGAAAAATTACACATATTTCAAAAAAAGATTAAAAGTACAAATAGTTGTGAGCCATCATGTGGATCCTATGTGGAAATTGAACCCAGGTTCTTTGAAAGAGAACTTAAACTCTGAACTTAACCTGGGAGTTCTCCTAACCTCTGAGCCATCTCTTCAGCTCCCTTAAGGGCTTTCGAAAAAGTGTAAATATCTTTATCCTCGAGAATTAAAATCACATATATAATGAAAAACAGTAACATCTGGTCCCATTTTCCCCTCCAACTCCTCCAATGTCTCCCAAATATGTACCTTTCCCAATTTTGTATTTTTATTTTGAGAAACCATCAAGTCTATTCAGTGTGTTCCATGTGTGCACAGGTGTGTGACCATCCACTGAAGCATATTGAATCTATTCATGTAAATACCCCCAAGAAACAAGGTTTCTCCCTCTCTGGGCAACTATTAACTGCCAATAGTTCCTGACTAAGGGACGAGGATCCCAGTAATCTTGTCCAGGGTAGACAGTGTGTTCCATAAGAGTGAGCTGCTCATTGTTGCAATCTTGACACCACTGTTTTTTAAACTGCATTACGACTAGATTTAAGGCCTGATTATCAGGAGGAAATTCCACATCTGGTACTGTAGTCCTGGTCAAAAGCCCATGAATTTAGATAGAACCTGTAATTGTTATTTTTCTGGAGTGACATTGTCAACTCGTCTTATAAATATTTATGTTTATAACCATAGGCTTGGGCTCCTCTCAAGCATGGTTAGAAAAACTGCTTTTTGAAGTGAGTAGCAATTAATAATACAAAGATACATAATTGGTCAACGTGATGAGAAGGAGAGGCTCTATGTTCACCCCCAAATAGGAGACTTTTATCAACACTCCCACTCCACCTCCTGATGAATATGTAATGGCTATCATACTCATGATCTGCTGGAATCTGTAGATACCTATTCAGACATGCACAAGATCAAGCTAATCAAAATTCCGGCACAGGTGAAAGAAAGTCTCCAGACCCTAATGTTAATGAGAAGATTATTTTTCAAGTGTGTGTGTATGTGTGTGTGTGTGTGTGTGTGTGTGTGTGTGTGTGTGCATGTGTGTGTGTTTTACACATGTGTGTGTATGTACACCTGTGTATGGAAGTCAGAAGTCAATGTTAGATATCTCCAGCATTCAATTATTTTAAACACCAAAATATTTCTAAAATGGAGGACAATATCTGAACATTACTTATAGAACATGAATACTCTTTAGAGAATACTGAATGGACATTTTCTGATTTTAATATAAAAATATAAATTTAAACAGCATAAAGTTAGCATATCGAATCTATTTACATGATAACACTTTGGAAAGTTCAACAATGTATTCTGTTATTGAAATTTGCATGGGATCAATACTTTTACACACACTGGTCACTGTGTGTAAGAAACATGAATAATGCAGAAAATTTATAAACAAATAAGCAATGTTCTTGAAGGACATATTTTTTTCTCAAAAAATAATCTAGGTGGAAAACTGCTTAGACATATCTCAGAAATCTGAGGGGTAGTTAATTGCAGGCTTTTAACTAAATAACTTGATCCATTGTCTTTTTGGGAGCTACTTTGTTTTGTTTTTTTTCAAAGGTCCTAGCAAATTTGAGCAAGGTGGAAAACAGCCATCTTAAAAATACACCATTGTATCCATTATGCTGCTTTTGTCTTGTATTTTCTCTACTTCTTTTTATTCTCATAGTGAACTCACACTTAAGACTTGTGACTTTGTCTCAGTTACTGATTTTTAGAGCACCTACATTGAAACAAGACCCCATATTTGTAAACATTTCTCCTTGTTTGCTGCTCTGTACATTCATCCTCAATAAATTGCTCATTTATGATGGATGTGTCCATATTGTTGCAGGTCCATCAAATAAGTAATACGTATATGACAAGTTAAAAAAGATGTGATCATTTAAAAATGTCTCAGGTGTTAATGTTCACGTATTATATTCTAATTATCTCATGTGTGAGGAGTATTATTATTATATGTTTTAATAACACAGTACTTGGAATACACTACCAAACAACCATTGCATTTTAAAGAAGTAAATAATCATTAGCTGAAAATTTTAGTGGCACATAATGACAGGTGAATGGATTTAAATGATTTATTTTCTAAACTGCTCTTTTGTTACACAATTGCTTACATTCAATGTTAGTTTATACTTACCTACTACCTTGAATGGTTTGTGTAATCCTTCAAGCTTCCAGAGATTAATCCATTAAACCACAATAAATATAATAATACAACAGTAAGTTATTCCATGAATAAATAGCTACTTCACCTTATAGATTTGTAAGCAAGACTTGGTTCATGACCTACTATCCTGTATATTGTAACTAAATAAAAACTTGATCTAAGTCTCTCATGTGGACATTCCAAACCACTTATGTTATGTACATTTTCCAAAATTGTTTACTCAATAACCATTTGTATAAATTTACTTATTTAATGGGAACAATAACAGTATTTCATATCATTAATATTCTTTTCTTTAGTAACAATTATTTTTCACTCAATATAGTTTGTTTTCATTTGCATTATGTATTCCAATTATCTTAACTGTAGAAACACTTCTTTTATTAGACACATTTAGAAAACATTTATTCACATTTTTGTGCTTCATGAATTGACTTCATACTTCTTATTTTGAAAGTTAATGAAAATTTCAGCTTCAGCTATTGATACACTTCATTTTTCATAATAAAATGATCCTAGAGTTTCAATATTGTGTATATCAAGAAGGTTTTTATTTATTCATCATTTTCATTATGAGTAATCATCATGTTCAATATTTTAGTCATCTGAATAAAGTGAAAAATTATACTGTGCAATGTCATGTAAATGAGGTTACTTTGTATACAAGTAAAGAAAAAGCCTGAGTTTGTGAAACACTACATATGTAAAAGGAAAAAGATTGGTTGATGAAAATAAATCCCACTCTCTACAATATATCTGTAAATTAAAACAGAGAACACCCATTGTACATGGAGAAGAAAATCTATAGTCAAATGTAAGATGAAATTTTATTACATATGATATTATCACATCTCATGACAGTTGGTCAAAAAGATCATGATTCCTGCCAAGGTCTCTGAGATATAGCAAGAATCTTTAGAAAGTGTGCTGAAAATGAACTAACAAGTTAGAGTTTAGGGCATCTTTCAATATTCAATATAAACCCACTTTAATTCTGTTTCTGCTGTAATCTTGAACTGTAAATTTAGTTGTAGTTTTTGTACAGAGACAGTCACACTGAAAAATATTTTAATTGAGTCAATGAAAATCTTTGTATTATCAAACCTGCTTGTGAGGAACAAAAGCTTTTGCAGCTTTACTCGAAGAAAAATACGACTTTTTGTATTTTGTATTTTAAAGGTGTCTTTTTCATGCTAAATGTGCAGTTAATGAAAGTAATCTGAACAAATTGTCAAGTTTCCTACATTTATTAGAGACACAACTTAATTCTACTTTTCAAGTAAATTAATTTTGTCTCAGAATTGTTATATTTATGATGGTAAAGGAAAGAATGCTGGTATATTATAATTATCATTGTTAATAAAATGTCACCTCGACAGAACTGTACAACTGACCCATTAGCTTCCCAGCCTATAGCCCTCCTCTTAACCACTTCCCTAGTTAAGGAATAAGATAAAGTTTATTAACTGTATTTACTGCTCACATGTTGCAGTAGGTCATCAGTCTTGTTGGCAAGCACCTTCGTCCATTATGGCATCTTAAAACCCCACAAAATAATATTATCTTGAAATTAATGTGCATAACCTTCTGGAAAAGCTACCATTGCTCTCTCTTGAATATATGTCAAGGAACACAATCTTTGTGGCATTATATCCACTTAATATAAAATATACTTCCAATGAGGTTATAGCTTGACTAAAACTGTAGTAAAGTTCTTAATGTTATATTTCTAAATCAGGTTTTCCATTACTTATCTTTAAAAAAATAGGTTAGACCTTTAGGCACTAAAATAGAGGAGTTTAATTGTGGATTGACTTTTCCTTTTTTAATATCTCCTAGCAAAATATTTGTTTTCATGTTGGATCCAAAGTTAGGTATTTTTCTTGAGGTTTCTGTAAAATTCTTTCTTTGTCATTTATATAATTCCTCTACTTTATCAATTCAGGAGTTTTATAAAGTATTCGGGACAAGTTATTTCTTTTATGTAGGTGTTGAAAATGTGCGTTCTCTGCCTGAGGCCTTTAATGTTAATATTGCTCTCTGATGACAAAATTTTAATTTTAATGTACTCTTATTTACTATATTTCTTGATATAGCTGTGTTTCCTTTTGAAATCTTTATTGTCCCCTAAACTGTATAAATATCATCTTTCCTAACTTTTATTTATTATGGCTACAAAATACACTGAAATTGAAATTTTATGCATCAAAGGTTAACAGCAAATATATTTAACCACATAAATATCCAGTTGAAGCATTTATTTCCATTTCTGAAAATAAGATTTTTGTCAAACATCCACAATGTCACGTTATCATAATTTTTTAGTTTTTTTTTGTTTTGTTTTTGTTTTTGTTTTTCTAAACAGGGTCTTACTATGTAGTTCTGGCTATCCTGGAACACAGTATGTAGCCCAGATTGGCCTCTAACTAACAGAGATCCTTCTGCCTCTGCCTATCAAGGGCTGTGATCAAAGGAATGTGCCATTATGCCTGGCACATTAACATAATCTTACTATGTCTTTGTGTGGATATTTCTGGACACTCTGTCCTGTCCACTGGCCAGTCTCTTTGTCTATAAGCTGATGGGACATTGCTAGGGGTGGCATTCCTTACTGAATATTCCCCATTGGTGATATATAAGTATTCATAATCATCTAACATTGTCTGAAAAAAGAAAGCTCACTGTAGTTTTGATTTAAATTGTTCAGCTTATATATCTCTATTAAGGGAGAAGTGACACCTAAAATAATTATCTCTAATATTTCAGAATGTCATATCCTTCCAATTATCACAACTTTCAACAGTGGCTTCTAGTTTATCATGCAGAGATTTGGATGATTTTTCTTTTAATTGGAGTAAAACTATTTTTTCTAATATGATATTTTTATTCATTTTTTGGGTATTTCACATAATAGACCCCAATCATAGTTACTTCCCAGTCATCTCAGATCTGCCCCCTTTGTGACCTCAGCCCCACCTCAAATAAAAGGAAAAAGAAAAAGAAAAAAAAAAAAAAGAAAAACTCAAAACCACAGTACAATTTATGTTGGTCATATATCCACTAGAGCATGGTCAAAGTACCAGGGGTCAGCCTCTTGAAGAAAATGGAGCCTTTCCCTACCCACACCTCCAGAAGCCATAAGTTGTGGGGAGAGCTACACTACAGCATCTTTATCACAATTTTTAAGAGTTTTCCTAGATGGCTTCCTGTCTAGGCAGTTACTTTTGGGGGGACAGAACACTTCTATGAGTCTCTTTCTCAACTGTGAGTCTGAAGTAATCAATACCTGCAAAAGTAGCTTCCATGTTTTTTACAGTCACCAGGAGCACAATTCATAGACTTCCATATAATTTGTAGCTACGGCTCAGATCACAGACAGCCACATGCCCTCCGAAACAGCATGTGTCATGGCTCTCCAGCGGCAGTACAGACACACAGCCTCCTGCTATAGGACTGGCCACCACCACCATCATAGCCCTGGGCAGCAGCCTGGCCCAAGGACATCAACATGACTCCAGGTGGCAGCACAGGCTACAGACCTCTGACTGGTCTTTAATGGTAATAGGGATCACAGACATCAACATGACCTAAAACTACAGGACCACAGATCCAACCTGGCCCTTGGTGGCATCAAGAACCATTGACATCATCATGGCTTCAGGTGGTAGCGCAGACCACAGATATCCACGTGGCCTTCATTGATTTCACTGGCTATAGACATGAACATGGTTCCCAGGTGCAGCAGGATCATGGGTCCCAACATGGCCCTCAGCAATAGCATAGGCCACAGATATCATCAGGGACTCTGGCAGCAATCCAGACCATGGGCACTAAGGTGGCATTTTGTGGTAGCACAAACTACAGATGTCCTCCTTGCCTCTGGCCATATCGTCAGCCACAAACATAGACATGGATACCACCAGCACCTCAGGCCACAGACATCCATGTGAAACTCAGTCTTCAACATGGCCTGGGGCAATATCATGGACCAGGGATAAAAACATGGTCCCCAGGGGTAGTATCAAATCTGTGGGAGTCTGTAGGAGACTAGCTCTGGCCTGCTCCCACCTTTTGAAGGGCTCTTGGGTGGAGGAGAGAGAGATGAAGAAATATTAGGTAGAAAGATAGTGATGAGGAGAAAGACAGACACAGGAAGGCTTCAGGAGGGCCCTGAGTCAATACCCATATAGCACAGAGCTTTATTCAAAAGGCTTTTTATAATATGCCAAGGGGAGAGGCAAAAGACCTCCCCCTTGCAAGATCAAAGCACACCACACAGCTAAATGTAGACTATTCCAAACAACTGGTAAACATGCCCCTAGCCAGACTATCTCATTATTCAGCCTTGCTGAGTAAAGCAAACTGAGATTCTCTGACCCTGAGTATAGTCTCACTAGGAAGCCTCTGTGAGCCACCACACAAATCCAGAAAATGAGCCATTCTTCATCTTGGTCATCCTGTCAATGCTCAGATCCAGGGCTATCATCATATCATCATGCTGCTGGGAAGAGTGTTTGGGGACTGAATCTGCACATACCCCAGGCTACTTCACACCACTCTGCCAAACCTACTGGAAGACTACGTGTTCCCTCATCCACTATAGCCTTCTCTCACACAAGTCAAGATCTCTGTCTCACAGCAGGCCAAGCAGCAAGAGCTGCAGCTGTAGTGGCTCCCTGCTGGGAGATGCCTGGCAGGCCTAGGACCACCCCTATTTGTTAATGATGTCTGGTTCTGCAGGGAGGGCTCCTCCATTCTCTCTAGAACCTCTTAGAAGGAGTAGCTATTGGGGTGGAAAGTCTCAAAGTGCTGAATCCAGGCCTGGATGGCGGCAAGTTTGTCAGTTCCAACCTTCCAGGGCATTCTACCACAAAGTCAGCCTGCATGGGCGTTCCTGGAGTAAGAATTATACTTAAACAATAGACAAAATGCTTTATAGCAGACTTCTAGAACTTATTAGTTGTGTGTAACTTAGTTATGGTACCCATTGACCAGAGTTTTTGTTTTCCATTTTCCCAACTCCTAATAAGTATTCTTGGCTTAAATGAGTTTGAAAATTAGAGAAAGCTCATCTGAGTAAATTAATACTGTGGTCATCCTTTGGTGACAGTTTTACTATATTTTTTCATAATGACCTCGAGATCATTCTACTTTGTTGTGTATGCCCGGGTCTCCTTATTAAATGATGGATAATATTTCATTGTATGTAAAAAGAAGTTTTCTTGTCTCTACCCTAATGAACATAAAGTTATTTCCATATCACAATTCCATAATGATCATGGAAATGTAGATATCTCTTTATGATATCTACTTAATTGTAGTGTCTTTGAATATATATCTAAAAATAGAAACATTGGATATTATAATTTATTTTAAAGATTTTTTTAGGGAATAAAATTGTTTTTCTTTAATAGAATCTGAGAATTGCTGAAGACTCTAAACTCAACTAGTACATAAGCACAAAGAGCATTTATTCTGCAGAAATAGCCAGCATGCAAGGGTTGATCATCTACAGAAAATAGCAATGATGACCAGGGACAAAGGCATTCGGCCCCTTTAACAAAGGACTTTGGGCATTCTGAGCATGAAGATATAATCTTTGTTCTAATTGGTCAGTCAAGTAGCAGTTACATGGGGTGCATGTTGAGTAGATCAGGCTAGTAAAAGTTCCACCCTTTGCAAGCTTTTTAGTCATATATGATCAGTAATAGCCATATTCTGTAACTTTGCACCGCCACCCCTCCCCACAGGCTTTATAAGGCCAGGTTTGAAACTGTTTAGCTGATTGGCTAAACTTGGCTAAGGTCATTTTTTACAATGGAGTTGTTCTGTGTCTAAGATGGAGTCACATTCTGGCCCATTCATTTCATAATGGTAGAACCACTTTAAATATCCATCAATAATACTCAAAGGTTCTATATGTCTTCTTTTAAAAGTACATGGCCTGCCGGGTGGTGATGGCATAGTCCTTTAATCCCAGCAATTGGGAGACAGAGGCAGGCAGATTTCTATCAGTTTGAGGCCAGCCTGGTCTACAGAGTGAGATCCACAAAAGGCACCAAAACTACACTGAGAAACCCTGTCTTGGAAAAAAAAAAAAAGTACATGGCCATACAAACACTTACAGCATAAATATGCCTGGTGTTTAAAGTTTGTTTGACATAATATTTAGTTATTTTGAATCTCTCTACATTAACTTACTGAGAGTTTGTATAAAATATTTGAAAATATGTCAGTTATTTTTGTTTTATTTGGTTTAGTTTGACTTAGACTATGTTTCTCTACATTTTGAAGGGGAAGTTGGTTGGTTTTGTTTATTTACTTGTATTTGATAAGGAGTTTTATAGTCTTTTTACATATTTTGCATTTTAATCCACTGGCAACTATAGAATTTTTAAGAAATAATGGAGCAGTTAAGAGTGCTTTCGGTTCATCCAGAGAATGAAAGTTCTGGTCCCAGACCCATGATGGGAAACTCACAACTGCCTATAACTCCAGCTCCAGAGCATCTGATGCCCTCTTTTGGTCTCTTCATAGCATTTCACGTATATTTACATACACATACACATACACACACACACACACACACACACACACACACACACACACACACACACACACACACATACAGATAGAGACAGACAGAGAGACAGAGACAGAGAGAGACAGAGACATACATACACAAAAATAAAAGAAATTATAATATAATTAGCTTTCAAATATTTTCTACTATGGATTCCTTCAAATTGCTCCTTTACTTTTCAAAACAGAACTTTTGTTAGTTTAATGTAGTCTTACTTTCTTAACATTTACGTTTTCAACTTACTTTCTGGTAATCAATATCAAATATAACATTCAAAAGCTTCCTTTTTTGTTCCTCCCCTAAGAGTTTTGTGGTCAGAATTTTATATGTAAATATTTACAAATTCTTTTATTTTATAAATTTGATTACATAAAGTCATTTTCATACATCTACATAATGTTGTATACATTTCTGACCATTTCTTAATATCCTCCCTTTCTCATCCCTTGCCTAGTTAGTTGACTTTTGTCCTCCATACAGTTTCACTTTTTTCGTGTCTCTGTGTATATATAATTTTATGTGTTTATATCAAAGACCCACAAATGAGAGAAAAGGCAGCATTTGTCCTTTCTAAGACTGACTTAATTCAGTTGCTCTTTAATCATTGTTTATTTGGTAATTGTGTATGGTGAAAAATAAGGCTTTAATTTTATTTTCCTTTATATGTGGATATCTAATTTTCCAAGCACAATTTGCTTAACAGAATTTTTCTTTTTCATTTAATCCTTTTAGGATGCTTGTTAGAATCCATTGTTTCTACTTTGTGTGGGTTCCATCCTGGGCACTCAATTCTGTTCAACTGACTTCTTTGATGTGCAGTCTTATTTTAAATTATTATGTTTTGATTACTGAAGTTTTATTAAATAAATTTCATAAGTATGACTTATATACCACTGTTTAACATGGATATTTGTGGATCCTTGTAAATCTTTAACTTAACTTATACATTATTGTAAAATAAAATAGGTATTGTAATTTTGATAGAAATTGCATTGAATTTGTAATTTTTATAGATAATATTAATAGCATAATTTAATTAAAGTCTCTAATCTATAAACACAAAATGCCTATCTATTTATGTCTTTTTTATTTATCTATATAACTTTTTCATTATTTCATAAACTGATATGTAGTTTCTGTTGTTTTTATTTTTATTCTTACTCTTTAGGGACCTGTGGGGCATTTACCCACCAACTCCACAGCTCCCCAGAGTTTTCTTGAGTGTGAGCAGCAGGAAATATTAGATAGAAGGATTTATTGCGGAGAATCTTGCAGAGATAAACAGATAGAAAATAAAGGATAGCCTCAAGAGGGACTGGAAACTTTTCCAATGGCCCCGACTGTCTCTGCCCCAGGGTTTTTATAGAGACAACAAGGGGTGGAGCAAAAGACCTCCTCCCCCAGCACAGTCAAGTGCAGACCATCTCAGACACCTGCACTCAGGCCTATGGTCCTAATCATCCTCTATATGGACATGCTGGGTAAAGCCATGAGGAACCCGAGAATGGGTTCCCACAGGTCCCCCTTTCTTAATATATAAAAAATAACTATTAATGGCTTACAGCAATCTCCATAGCTGTTACACCTCCCAATATGGGAGTAGAGGATGATAAAGATGGCATTTCTCTTTTGAATTAGGTCCAAGGTGACTACAGTAGTCTTAGCTGCCTCAAGTCCTTTCTAAACCAAAAACTCTTAAGGCAACTACAAACTTAAAGAATCCCTTAGCTTCATCATTACCATTAACAGGTTAACATAAACATTGCTATACATAGTCACAATTCTCTCAATCTTACAACTCAAAGCAAACTCTTAACAGAACCATTTGAATTAGCATATATGGTGCTATATATAGTTAACAATTTTCTCCGTCTTACAACTTTAACTCAATCATTTGAATTTTCTTGCTAACAGAACATAGGAAAAACTTTGATGTATTCACAAACTTAAATATTTCCTTAACTCCACAAAACTAGGGTGTATTAATATCAATAGGTTTCTGCAAACATAATTCAATCCCATAACTCCTCCTTTTCTTTATAATTTTTAAACAAAATCTCAAACCTAGTTAGAGGAACCCAAACTTTTCAATTTAAACAGTTCCATTTGTAACACAAAACCAGTTCCTTAAGTAATTCCATTTTTACATAAACAGTTCCACAAAACAATTCATGAACCACCAGTTAATAAAGCATATATGCATATACAAGACTGCATCTTGATTCTAGGTAGAAATAAATTTCTTCATTTAAACAGTTCCATTTTTAACCCAATTCCAGAAAACCATTCCTAGGTCATTACTATGAATAAACTCAAAATTGTTCCATTGCAGTGAAATCTCTATTATTTCATTTCTTAAGTATTAAAATTCAAATGATAAATTCTGGTACTAGCCTTCCAAACATGAGAAATCCATAACCAAAATCTTTTTGTAATTTTATCTCATTTTAAGTTCAAAAAGTTCAGACAAGAAATAAATTCTGGTATCAGGCTTTCACTTCCAAATATGAAGAGATGTTTTTCAACCAAAACTTTTTTGTAGTTAACAGTTTTTGTTCAAACAAGCATCTCTGAACTTTTATTCTCAAGCCAGAGACCTTTTTAGGTACAGCAGTATTCTAAACCGCACCGTTTTTGATGTTAGCTCAGGTTTTTCTGTGTTGTGTCAATTTTCCACAGATCTCAGCTGTGGATGCCTTGTGCTGGTTCTAGCGTCCGCCATTCTTAGCTTCTTAGCAGCTCCTGGAACTTTTGAAAACCGCTCAGACTGCCTGCTTTGCCATCTACTAGGACACTAACTTCTGTATCTCAGGATTTTTCACCATATACATTAAGAATAGACTCACACTTAACATTTACACTTTTTTACAAACTTACATAACATGTGCTTAAGCATAAACTCACTCAACATTTACACATTTTTACAAACTCACATAACATATTAACATCTACTTGTTTATACTTTAAGGAAACTATAGAACTACTTTAGCAAATATATTTCTTATTAATTCTTATATACTTATATTCACTCCATCTTATTTTTTATTAAACTTACATTTACAACTAGCATCTTATAAGCTTATTACTACATGTCTTAAGACTACCTTAGATACTTCTTGCAAGCTTATATTCTTAAAGGAATTCTATAGATCTATTTACAAACTTATATAAGGCTACCATTAGCATATATCTAACTTAGCAAACACCTAAAGATTTCTTAACACAGATCTAACAAGACAAAATAATTTCTACAAACTCACATATCTTATTTTTGTCTTTCTACTTCTTACTCTTAATTATTATCACCATCTCTATTAGAAAGATTCTCTTAACTAGACAGGAAGTACGTACATCATTTCTAAAATTTAGAGTTTATAGTCAGCTTTGTTATAAAGCACTGGGATTTAGTGAGTGTTGTCATTATAGAGTTGTGATACTTGTTGCTAGGGGGTTGTAACATTCTCAGGATGAAGCCACATCCCAAAGTTGCCGAGTTCTCTCAGCCTTTCTGGAACCAGCAGAGATGCACTGTCAGAGGTAGACGGTTTTTAACTAGAGGCTGTCCCTTCACCCAAATTCATAATAGCTCCCCTAAGTACTTCAATTCAGACAAATATTTCTATTACAGCAGTACTTTTGGTTTGCTCTACCAAAAAACTTCACTTCACGATGAGGGTGAAATTACCGTATTTAGCTGCTGTAAAGCTCTTTGCCAAATACTGCACAGCTATTAGGTGATATAAAGTATTTTTCTAAAGGAGCTAGTAAAGCCAAAAGCAGCACAGCTCTGAACTCTTATTTCCTCACTGTTTGCATTAAACCTGTGACAAAACCTCAGAAATATTAATCTAGCCACTTTTGTTTTGGTCCTTTTATAGGAAATTTCATTGGAGCTGACCCTTCCTTAGTTCCACGCTCTTTACCAGACGCTCCGGTAACCACCGAGCTTCATTCTCCTCTTGTGAAAAAACACAAACATGTCCTCGACCCCATATTAACACAGGATCGGGATCCTGAGCAGGGATCTTTCCATTTCACTTGAGAAAAAGTCACTTGGGTGCCACTGTGCCAAAATCTATCTGCGGCAGACTGTTCATAGATATCCATATTCAAAAAGTTCAGAACAAAAAGAGCATGATTTAATCCATTATGTGGTGATAGAGGGTAAATTTCTTCCTTTTTTATATTTATTTTTTGAAGTTGTATTTTAAGACTGCTATGAGCCCTTTTCACAATACCTTGTCCCTGGGGATTATAAGGAATACATGTTTTATGTACTGTTTCCCATTGGGTACAACATTGTTGAAA
The DNA here is from genome assembly GCF_049852395.1 of Peromyscus maniculatus bairdii. Classification (NCBI taxonomy): domain Eukaryota; kingdom Metazoa; phylum Chordata; class Mammalia; order Rodentia; family Cricetidae; genus Peromyscus; species Peromyscus maniculatus. The sequence continues at coordinate 22,726,943 of NC_134865.1, forward strand.
TGCCTTACTACTATATCCAGAACCATTATCAGTTTTAATAATTTTTGGTAAATCCATATACGAAAAACACTTCAAGCAGTGCATAATGACATGTTTTGTAGCTTCCCCAGGTTGTGCACTAGCCATTAAAAATCCTGAATAAGTGTCAATGGTCACATGTACATATCTTAATTTGCCAAATTCTGCAACATGCGTAACATATTTGCCATAGATAATTGGGAAGAAGACCTTGAGAGTTTACCCCTAAGTGAGGGATAGCAAAACGTTTTGGACATATCCCACATCGTTTAACTATTTGACGAACTGCTTTTTTGGTAAGATTGAATTGCTTTCTTAAGCTTTTGCTATTTTAATGAAGAGCATGTGACCATTGAGCCATTCCAACTTTGGGATAATGCTACTATTTTTGTTAGTTTATCAGCTATTGCATTACCCTCAACTAAAGGACCAGGAAGATTGGAGTGAGCTCTAATATGGCCCACAGAGCATGGCAGCTTTCTTTTGTGAATAGCGTCTTGAATTTGTTGAAACATTTTGGCTTGATTGTTGTCAGTTCCAATATTTTCACCAAAACTGTTACTATTCAAAGGAGTCAAGAACATAGATGTTCTTTCATGAAACAAATCCTTCATTAGCTTACTTTGAGAAAAAGCATTTTCAGGATTTAGTATTTTCACTTCTTTAGCTTTAACTCCTGATGTTATCATTATTAGCAGCTGTAATATTTAGCATTGATTTCTTATAAGGAACTTTCAGGTGAAGCAACTATTTTTTTAAGACAGCTAGATTTTCTGAAGTTTGTTTCCCATCTATAACGCAGTCATTTCTTTTCTGAATGCCTCATGTCTCCTTAATTAGATTTGCAAAGGAATCACTCATTGCAGGCAATTTGTTCAAAATGCAAAGAACTTTTTTAATTTCAACATAAGTTTCTTCATATCTAAGACAATGTTCAGTATATAAACGGCACAGTGGCTTGTCTGCTCTTATAGGTAGCTTTTGTCATCCAACTACTGTAAAAATTTGCACAGCTATTAGGGTAAATAAGGCATTTTTGCAGCCCCAAACCACAAAGCGTCTAGTTCCATATCCTTTCAAGTTTTCATTGGAACTGACACTTAAACTCTTAGACGATTTTCCTCCTTATTCTTTTAAAAGCTGTACTTTACGTTTACCATGAATGTATTTTCAAGCTGACAAAAGTGTTTCAGGGCAATGTTGCCATTTTTAGCAGAGAAACTACCTTTCCCAGAATGCATTTCCCTTATATCAGTCCATAATAATATCAGTCCCTTATATCATTTCCCATATTTCTTTTCGGGTCTGAGAGTCAACTGGTTCTCTTTCACTAGACTTGCCTGGGTGGTTTGAACAAAGTCTCTTGCCTTTGCAACCGGAGATCTGAACAAGCATTTTACATTTTCAGCTATGGCACATTGGGAGATTCCCATTCTCTCCTCAACTGGCTTCAACAGGTGTCTCTCCTTCATTTGACACTGCCTACCCCCCCCCCATCAGAACCACACCTGCCTCGTTAGCGTGCATTGAGGCTGGCATTTCTGATAGCAACTTTCCTAGGGGCTTGTGTTTGTTTTAGCCAGTCAGTGAAAAACAAGATCATATATAACAGCTTTTCCATAGCTCTTTTAGAGAGATTTTCTCCCCCTGATTTTATTCTCATTTTGCTTGTTCGTTTCCCCGCAGATGCAGCGCTTCAGCTATCTGTCTGCAACTCTGTTCCTCTCTGCTAGCTGCCTTTGGAGGTAGGGGCTTTTTTTTCTCCCCCTGAATCTGCCTCAAACTCTAGCAGCTTTGTCAGGTCATGCATTTTCTGGGGAGGAATCTGTTCCCTCTGCTTCTTCAGTCTTTCTCCCTGACAGTATCCAGTTTGGTCTCAGTTTATTCCCTCTACCCCAGAAAGAGTTTCAGACACTACAGTGGTGGCTTTCCTGGCTACTGAAGGTAGGGGCTTTTTGTCGGGTTCTGGTTTCGGGGTCTGTGTGGTTTGCGTACAGACTGAAAATCTAACAAGGGATGTTTTTGCCATTTCTAAACTCCCATTAGGACAGGTGTTTTGCCTCATCAGACCTTTACCTGGCCCAGTCCCCCAGTGGGTTGCATTTGATTGTCTGGGTGCTCAAGGACAGAGCTTATGCCAGAGGCAATCACCCCTCAGGGCTACACTCCCTCATCTCATCGGAGTCAGTTGAAACAAAGCTTTTCTCAAAGCAGTGCTTTCTCTGACAGAAAAGAAAGCTTTACTCCTGGATAGTTTTGTTCTGCCCTGGCTGGGCTCTTTCCCCAGACAGCATTCTGACTCAGCAGCACGACTGCTTCAGACACAGTTCAGCTTTATTGTTTTCCCTGAAAGGTCCTTACTCTGATAGGAAAGCTTTTTCTCAGATTTCTTTTTGCAGTTGTGGACTTGTAGAAACGTGGACAACTGTGCTGTTCCCACCGGCTTTAGCTTTGTTTGTTCATTAGCAATCTTCCCCTGGGTCCTGCACCTTCCTGCCTCAGCTCTGTGCTCCAGGAAGTTTACAACTGCAGGAACCCTAGTATTTCCGAAATGTACTCCAACTCAGAGACTCTGGCCAGCTGCCTCTGAGTTTTTGCTCAGAAGCAAGGATACAATGCTAACAGTTTGCATCGCTTCAGGGGATCTTTGCTTAGGATGATTAGGAGCACCTTTTCATTCTGAAATGCTTCAACAAAACCCTTGATGCCTCAGTTCGGCTGTAACTGAAAAATTTGGCTTTTTTGTTTTTCTCAGGTAAAGTTTCCTGCCCTTTTGGGCTCTCTGTAGCTCTTTACCCACACTCTCCCAAGCGTTTCCCTCAGGGTACTCTGAACCACTGTCTTTTACTAGCTTGAAGAGACAGAGTTTAGAAGGGGTTTTTAGAAACGTGTCCTTGCCTCCTGCATTGCAGGGATGATTTTTAAAGCTTGAAAGAGAACTTAGAGGTTTTGCTGTCTTAAGAGGTTTGTTGTTTTCTCTTAGAGCTATTCACAGGTGGTCCCCATACTAATATCTTCAGGTGATTCTAATTTTTGTCCTTCTGAGAAAGTTAAAGGCTTTAGTTTTTAAGTTTAAGAGAGCTTTTGAGAACGATTAGATTAAAGCTTTTTAGAGAGATTTTCCCCCCATATTTTCCAAGAAAAGCTGTATAGTTTAAGAGAAAGATTTTTCCCCCCAGGAGAAAGAAAGACCAACTTTCCCCAAAACTTCTGAACTTTAAACTTTTTGGCTTTTTATACCCCCATTTTTGCCTCAGGGAGAAATCACTTTCTCCTGTCGTTTGGACTTAGCATTTCAGCTGTCCCCAGGTCAAAAGCTTCCATAGGAAACTTTTTCTTCCCCATAAGCTCAAAGAAGAGCTTTTTTACTACCCGTAAAGCTCAAAGAAAGATTTTTTTCCCCCAGTTTGCATTCATAGCCCCTAAAGTTAGAAAATTGAAGAGTTTTTCTGTCTAGTTGCCTTACTTATTTTTTTCCTACACAATCTTACACTTCTAAGTTTTTCCTAAACTATATTACTACCCTATACCTTATACTTATTTTTCACAGAAATTGAAAAAGGGATAGAAGATAGAAAATTTTGACAGAAGAGAATTTCGCTGCAGTATCGGACATCCTTCCAGTCTGCTTTCCTTTTCTCTCAAGGATAAAACCCCTGCCTCTCAATAATATATATAAAAAAAATTTTTTTTCCATAACACTGGAATGCCTTTCCACTGGCAGGGCTGACTCGGCCCTTTTGCCAAAAACTCTGTAATAAAACTATTATTTTCCTTTATGTTTAGTCCCTATTTCTTTGTCTTTAGTCCCTGTTCATTTGTCTTTAGTCTCCTCTTTTTAGTCCCCCATTTTTTTCTTTAGTCCCCTTTTTTTCTTTTTTCTTTAGTCCCTGTTCATGGTGCCATTCTGTGGGGCGTTTACCCACCAACCCCACAGCTCCCCAGAGTTTTCTTGAGTGTGAGCAGCAGGAAATATTAGATAGAAGGATTAATTGCAGAGAATCTTGCAGAGATAAACAGATAGAAAATAAAGGATAGCCTCAAGAGGGCCTGGAATTTTTTCCAATGGCCCCTGACTGTCTTTGCCCCAGGGTTTTTATAGAGACGCCAAGGGGTGGAGCAAAAGACCTCCTCCCCCAGCACAGTCAAGTGCAGACCATCTCAGACACCTGCACTCAGGCCTGTGGTCCTGATCATCCTCTATATGGACCTGCTGGGTAAAGCCATGAGGAACCCGAGAATGGGCTCCCACAGGGACCCATCCACTAGCTCCCAAATAAATATATGAAGGCTTATACTTGCTTATAAATACCTGGATTTAGTTTGACTTATTTTTAGCCAGTTTTCTTATCTTAAATTATCTCATCTATCTTCTGCTTCTGGGCTTTTATCCTACATACCTTTCTTTACTTCTTGCTCCAGTGGCTTCCTGTGTAGCGGTGTTGCTGGTCCCTGGAGTCTTCCTTCTCCTCTGGATCCTAGATTTTTCCTCCTCAGATTTCTACTCCTATTCATTCTGTGTCTGCCAGCCCCACCTATCCTTTCTCCAGCCTGGCCATTGGCCATTCAGCTCTTTATTAGACTAATCGGGTATTTTAGACAGAAAAAGTAACACAGCTTCACAGAGTTAAACAAATGCAATATAAAAGAATGCAACACATTTTGCATCATTAAACAAATATTCCATAGCACGAAAAAGATGTAGCATACCTTAAAATAATATTCCACAATATTGATATATAATTTTTAATTTGTGTAAGTTGTTCGATATATTTTTATATCACTGTAAACTGTATTGTTTTTAAAACAAAATTTTAAGTTTCAGTTTTTATAATTCTATGCTCCAGTGTGCATTTATATGGGAAGTACAGTGGCTTTTATTTTTAATTAAATGCTATATAAGATATATCTCATTAATTAGTACATGACAACTGAACAAATATTAAGCATCCAAAGTAATATGCTTAGTATACTTATATGTCTATATTATTTCTATGAAACCAGTATAGATATTGACAAATAATCCAGATATTTGACCAAGTTACCTTTCATTACTTGTCTTAGTTACTTTTAATTACTCAATATTTTCAAACAATTCTTTAAGCACATTTAATGCATTTAACCTACCTTACCTGTTTTTGAGTATTGTTGTGTATTTTACTTCTACAGATTATACACACTTTGGTACTGTGCATTATATTGTCTTTCAAAAGCAGATAGTCACACATAATAAGAAATTGAAGAAGATATCAGAAAATGGAAGGATCTCCCATGCTCATAGTAGGTAGGATTAACATAGTAAATATGGCAATCTTACCAAAAGCAATCTACAGATTCAATGCAATCCCCATCAAAATCCCAACACAATTCTTCACAGACTTGGAAAGAAAAATACTCAACTTCATTGGGAAAAGCAAAAGACCCAGGATAGCTAAAAGAATCCTATATGATAAAGCAACCTTTGGAGGCATCACCATCCCTGACCTCAAACTCTACTATAGAGCTATAGTAATAAAAACAGCTTGGTACTGGTATAAAAACCGACATATGGACCAATGGAATCGAGTTGAAGACCCTGACATTAATCCATGCACATATGAACACCTGGTTTTTGACAAAGGAGCCAAAACTATGCAATGGAAAAAAAGAAAGTATCTTCAACAATTGGTGCTGGCATAACTGGATATCAATATGTCAATATGTAAAAGATTACAAATAGATCCATATCTGTCACCATGCACAAAACACAAGTCCAAGTGGATCAAAGACCTGAACATAAATCCAGTTACACTAAACTTAATAGAAAAGAAACTAAGAAGCACTCTTGAACGCATTGGCACCGGAGACCATTTCATAAATAAAACACCAACAGCACAGACTCTGAGCATAACAATTAATAAATGGGACCTCTCGAAATTGAGAAGCTTTTGCAGGGCAAAAGACACAGTCAAAAAGACAAAAAGACAGCCAACAGAATGGGAAAAGATCTTCACCAACCCCACATCTGACAGAAGATTGATCTCCACAGTATATAAAGAACTCAAGAAACTAGACATCAAAATACTGAACAGTCCAATTAAGAAATGGGCTAAAGAGCTAAACAGAGAATTCACAAAACAAGAACTACAAATGGCTGAAAGACATTTAAGGAAATGCTCAACATCCTTAATCATCAGAGAAATGCAAATCAAAACGACTCTGAGATAACACCTTACACCTGTCAGAATGGCTCCGATCAAAAACACCAATGACAGCCAATGTTGGAGAGGATGTGGAGCAAAGGGAACACTCCTCCACTGTTGGTGGGAATGTAAACTTGTACAACCACTGTGGAAATCAGTATGGCGGTTTCTCAGAAAATTAGGAATAGAACTACCTCAAGACCCAGCCATCCCACTCTTGGGCATATACCCAAGGAAAGCTGATTCATACCATAAAGATACATGCTCAGCTATGTTCATAGCAGCACTATTTGTAATAGCCAGAACCTGGAAAAAACCTAGATGCCCATCAACGGAAGAATGGATGGAAAAAATGTGGTACATATACACAATGGAGTACTACTCAGCAGAGAAAAACAATGAAAGCATGAAATTTGCAGGCAAATGGATAGAACTAGAAAAAATCATCCTGAGTGAGGTAACCCAAACCCAGAAAGACAGTCATGGTATGTAGTCACTCATAAGTGGATTCTAGATATAAAATAAAGAACAATCAGACCATAGCCCATAGAACCATAGAGGCTATATATATAGTATGGAGGTCCCGAGGACGACTGTGGCTTATAATAAATTTCGGTTCTACTCAATTATTGAAAAATAATAGCCAAATGAATGGAAACACATGAACTATGAACCAAAGGCTGAGGGGCCCCCAGCTGGATCAGGCCCTCTGAATAGGTGAGACAGTTGATTGGCTTGATCAGTTTGGGAGGCAACTAGGCAGTGGGACCAAGTCCTGTGCTCATTGCATGAGTTGGCTGTTTGAAACCTGGAGCTTATGCAGGGACACTTGGCTCAGTCTGGGAGTAAGGGACTGGATCTACCTGGACTGAGTCTACCAGGTTGATTGCAGTCCTCGGGGGAGGATTTGCCCTGGAGGAGGTGGGAATGGGGGGTAGGCTGGGGATAAGGGGGGAGAATAGGGGAACCCGTGGCTGATATGTAGAACTGAATGGTATTGTAAAATAAAATAAAATAAAATAAAATAAAATAAAATAAAATAAAAAAGGAAAACTCTTTCCTCTTATATTCTTCATGCTTATTAATCTCATTTGCATCTGTAGATTTCCTTCACCTATTAAACTACACATATTATTCCACGAAGTGCATCTAATGTGCTGAGTTCAGTGTTTGGTGTGAGAATTTACTTTTTATTGCCCTACTTTTAAAAAAGATTAAAGTATGCAAAGTAATAAATATTTATAAGTAAAGAAATTAAACTCAAAATGTTATAGAAAGGCCAATAATCTAAATCTTTGATCATACAATGCGTAAAATGATTATATCACTTCTTTCATAGTTTACTCTTCCTATTCAAAAACACTTTAAATGTCACAGAAATATGAAAATGTACATATTTTCTAATGTAACAATTACATCTATGATAAATATTCACACCATTTTTCTCAAGAGTTTCATACTAAAATAAGGTATATGTAAACAATAATTAAGATCATTGTGTGTCAAATGAAGACAAAGCATAGCTGCTTTTATGGGATCAGAATGTCTATTCAACATTTACAAGTTGAAGGTATAAGTCTCCATGTGAAGACATTTGGAGTTGGAGCCCTTGGAAAATAAAGAGTTTTAGATGTGGCTATGAGTGTGAGTGCTCATTGACTGACCAAGAGAAAGAGGAACCAGAGTCCAGTTTACTCTTGTGAGAATACAACTAGAAATTGGATCTACAAACCATAAGGATGGCCTCCCACTGGATCTGCACTTCCAGACATTTTAAACATATCCTCACCAGAATCTTGGGCTGTGAAAAATAAAAATCTGTTGGTTAAGTCTCTCTAGTCTATGAGCCAAAGTTGTAGATTAACATTGATTATGCACTGAGAACAGATGCTGCCTTAACAGAGACCTCAAAATATGGAAATGGCATTGTAAATGAGGGATAGGTGGAAAAATGTAGAACTGAAGTATATAGTACAGATATGGACATTAAAGATGATTCATTGGAAAACTCATAAAAATTTGTGAAAACAAAGGCTCATTTTCTTGAAGTAAAAATCAAATTACTACTCTATACTTGTTCCAAAAATCCTGAAACATTTTTAATGGAGAAATCATGAAATAATATATTTTCAAAATACTAAGATTTGTCAATACAAAATAAACTTACCATCGTCTATATAGGATAATATTGAATTATTAGAAAATCAAGATGGTATCATTGTTAAGGGACACAAAAATAAGGCATTATACAAAGCATACAGATAACTGCAAAGCAAAATGAGAGTCTCAATATTTACAGTAATTTAATATATCAATATAAATTGTGGTGGTAATCTAATTGTACTGAAATGTGATTTTGATTGTATGTTAATAAATAAAGTTGCCCAGGGGTCAGAGCTATTAGAGCCATAGCAAGAGTGTGGCGGTGGTGGCACACGCCTTTAATCCCATAGATCTCTGTGTGTTCAGGGATACAGCCAGCATTGGAGACATATGCCTTTAAGACCTAGGGGGCTGTACATTCAGACAGTGACGAGGCAGTCCCGTGTTTGGGTTTACAACCAATGAGAAGGCAGAACAAAATACTATAAATAGACGAACAGACAGGAAATAGGTCTCTTTTCGGGAAGCTGGGACACCGCAGGCAGAAGGGTGAGATTTTAGCTCTGAGCTCTGACCTCTTGGCTTTCTCCTTTACATTGTTTCTGTGTTTCTTATTTAATAAGATGGTTAGTTACATCAATATCTGGTGCCCAACATGACAAGAATCCATTAAAAACTGCTTGGCTTGACGGCAGGTCCGCTTTCCCGCAAGGGCGGCAGGCGGTGGCAGGCGGCAGAGGAAGCGGCAGGAAGCGGCCGGCGTCCTAGTCCGAGCTGCGCGCTTCCTAGTCCGGGTGGCAGCTTCTAGCCCGGGCCTAGGTCTGTGAGCAGCTTGCTTAAAGCCGGTGCTACAAACAACTTAGACCTGCCCTGCTGAACAGGGCCCTGCCTGTAAAGCCAATGCATGTGGTCGGAGCTTAAGGAAGCCAGACCCAAGCCTTGACTCAGCACAAGAGGGAACACGTGGCTGGATTTAAGCTTTAGCTGGCTACGCTTTCTTGTGCGTTCTCTCTTTCCTCTCTCTCTCTCTCTCTCTCTCTCTCTCTCTCTCTCTCTCTGGATTTATACCTGGGACACTACGTGGCTGCTTTGAAAATCCCTTTGGATTTCTACTGTTCTACGCAGATTTGGTAAGTCATAAAATATCAGATATTTTAAAGGAAACTATCTAAAAGAGATTTTTTTCCACATTAAAAAACAAATGGGTTTTATGTGTACATTGGAAGAAAATTGGTTTTTGTTTGAAATTTTAGGCAGTCTGATAATGGAACAACTATATAATATTAGTATTGGTGGAATTATGCAGCTTATCACTATACTAATCCACATTTTAATATTTAAAAAGATAGTCAATTTAAGTGCCAGGATAACAGCTTTAGAAGAACTTGTTAAACCTGTAAAAATTCAGACAGAAGAAATTAACAGTGAAGTTGTTTCAAGTCGGGATCATAAGGTTGCAGAAAGAAAGCCTGTTTTCACACAGTCACCCTTAATTTATCCTGTAACCATACAGCAGATGCCTGATCAAATGGCTACACAAAATATTTGGGCTCCAATTGAAATGTTGGATTTAAAAAGGTTTAAGGAGGCAATAGTATCTTATGGCATGCATTCCCCATATGTAAAGCAAATGTTAAACTCTTGGTCAACATATAATAGGATAGTACCACAGGACTGGCGGGACCTTGCACAAGGTGTTCTGGAACCCAGCCAGAGACTTCATTTTTCTGACTTGGTTTAAGGAGGAGGCTAAAAACATAGAAAAACAATGGAGGGATAAAGGAATACAAGTTTGCCAGGATCAGCTTATTGGAGAAGGCCAATATGCTTCAGTACAAACACAATGTTTATATGATGTCCAAACCCTAATTTTATGTCGAACGGCAGCCTTGAATGCATGGGACAGAGTTGAGGAACCAGGAAAAAAATCTGAGTCATTTACAAAGGTGATACAAGGCCCAAAAGAGTCTTTTACAGATTTTTTAAAAAGACTGGCTTCAGCAGTAAAGAGAATGGTCTTGGATTCAGAAGCTGGTAAGGCAATAATTGAATCTTTGGCCTTTGAGAATGCGAATGCAGCATGCAAAAGAATAATCAGGCCATTAAGGGCAAGATCTGCACCTATGGAAGATTGGATTAGAGAAACAATTAATGTTGAAGCTGATGAGCATGATGATACATGGGTAGGAGAAGTAATTTCAAAAGGTTTGAGGAGTGTTAGATGTTTTGGATGTGGAAAGCAAGGACATTTGAAAAGGGACTGTAGACAGGTCATTCCCAGAAACAATGTTTCTTCAAGGAACAATGGCAACAGAATGCCCCTTCCTTCTGGAGTATGCAGAAGGTGTGGTAAGGGAAAACACTGGACCAACGAATGTAGATCAACAAAGGACAGACAGGGTAATCCTTTGCCTCAGTCTTCGGGAAACTCCCAGAGGGGCCTTGCGCAGGCCCCCATTGCAAATCCAGTTCAAACCTTTCCGGCAGCCATAGAGGAAATGCCTGCTCTGGAGAGCAATTAAATAACCAAATGCCTATTGGAATAAATCATGCTGGTCAAGTTGATGAAACAGAGAGAATAGAAAATTCAGGAGAAAACATAAAGAAAAATTTTTGGCAAACTTCTATTAATGAACAAAGACCAAAATTAACGATAAAAATAAATGGTGTTTTGTTGTCTGGTCTGGTAGACACAGGTGCGGACGTTACCATAATTGCACCAGAATTTTGGCATCCAACTTGGCCTCTTCAGGAGGTAAACGTTCAACTGTTAGGAATTGGGACATTATCTCAGGTGAAACAGAGTGCAAGATGGCTCGAATGTATAGGTCCAGAAGGACAGAGAGGGAAATTAAAACCATATGTTGCTAACATAAGTATGAACCTGTGGGGTCAAGACTTGTTGCAACAATGTGGTTCCTTGTGGCGTTACCCAGCAGGTTTGCATAGAGGATGATTAGGACCATGGGCCTGAGTGCAGGTGTCTGAGATGGTCTGCACTTGGCTGTACTGGGGGATGGTCTGTATGTCAAGTTGCTCTGATTGGTCAATAAATAAAACCTGATTGGTCGTGGCTAGGCAGGAAGTATAGGCAGGACTAACAGAGAGGAGAAATAAAAGAACAGGAAGGCAGAAGGAGACGCTGCCAGCCACTGCCAGGACAAGCAGCATGTGAAGATGCTGGTAAGCCACGAGCCACGTGGCAAGGTATAGATTTGTAGAAATGCGTTACTTTAAGATATAAGAACAGTTAACAAGAAGCCTGCCACGGCCATATAGTTTGTAAGCAATATAAGTCTCTGTGTTTACTTGGTTGGGTCTGAGCGGCTATGGGACTGGCGGGTGACAGAGATTTGTCCTGACTGTGGGCAAGGCAGGAAAACTCTAGCTACAATGGCCTCTCATAGTTATTGATTTAAAAGACTGTTTCTTTTCAATACCCTTACAAGAAAAAGACAGAGAAAGATTTGCTTTTACAGTGCCTACTTATAATAATTCTCAACCGGTTAAAAGATTTCAATGGAGGGTCCTCCCTCAGGGAATGTTGAATAGCCCAACTCTGTGCCAATATTTTGTACAACAGCCATTGGAAGTGATACGTAAAAAATTTCCTAAATCTATAATTTATCATTATATGGACGATATTTTACTAGCTGACTCAAATGCAGATACTTTAGAAAGAATGTTTGAAGAAGTAAAGAAAATTTTGCCTTGCTGGGGATTACAAATTGCTCCTGAAAAGATACAAAGAGGAGATTCTATTAATTATTTAGGATATAAAATAGAGCTACAAAAAATTAGACCCCAAAAGGTGCAAATTAGGAGAGATAGACTACAGACTCTTAATGACTTTCAAAGATTATTTGGAGACATTTCTCATCTACGAACTATTGTTGGGGTAAAAAATGATGAACTGACTAATTTGTTCAAAACCTTAGAAGGTGACAAGGACTTAAATTGTCCAAGAGAATTATCACCTGAAGCTGAGAAAGAATTAGCCTTGGTAGAAAAGAAAGTGCATGAAGGACACGTGGATCGTATTGATCCAAAGCTGGATTGCATTTTGGTTATTTTACCTTCTAGGCATTCTCCTACTGGAATATTAATGCAGAGGGAAGATATTATATTGGAATGGATATTTTTACCAAATAAACCAAATAAAAAATTAAAAACTTATGTGGAAAAAATCTCTGACTTGATTTACAAAGGAAAACTGAGACTTCGTCAATTGGCATGCATAGACCCAACAGAAATTGTCGTACCATTAACTAAGGAAGACATTGAAAAATTATGGACAGAAAGTGAACCTTGGCAAAGAGCTTGCAGTAATTTTTTGGGAGAAATTAACAGCAAATATCCCATTAAGCTGACAAACATCATCCACAGATCAGCTTTGAACTACAAGGTGCTCAGAGCAATTTTGAGATGACTAGCTGAGATGATCCAGTCTCAAAGACTACTTGAATAAGGACTTGAGATAAACCCTGAACTTTGGCATTATACACAGACTGGATAATGAAGGATATAGTTACCTCTCCTAGAATTTGACAATTAACCTAAAATTTTTCTTTCAGGATAAAGAAATCTTCGCCCATACCCAGCAGGAAGCAATTTTAAGAATACGACGCCCACATTCCCAAAGAGGTGGTGTGGGGCGGGTGGTTTTTTGGTCTTTTTAATGGGTTTTGGGTCTGGGATAATTTTCAGTATTTAGGGGGGTTGGTTACAAGTTATTGTCAAGGGTTAGGAAAAAGGCTAAGCAAAGGAGATTAGATTTAAGGTTCTTGTTTAAAAAAAAAAGAAAGAAAGAAATGAAAAAGACAATTACTAATTTTAAATACTTTACATTGGATTGGATTGTTTTATATTGTAAACAAATTTGAAATTGATATTGTTAGAAAATGCTATATGTATATTTCTAATTGTATTTATACCATTCATTTAGCAATGTAATGCAAATTTCTGATCCTTGAATGTTATTATTACCAACTATTAGGATATAAAGAAATGAAAGTTAGCAGTTAGACATTACAGTAGAACTTGTAGTCATATTAGATATGTTTTAAAAATTGAGCAGAGATGTTTTAGACAGGTCATCTTCAAACCCTTCAGAGATCTACAGAATATGGCATTTAAAATGTCTTAATAACGTAGGAAACTTTTCTTTTTTGAGACATGTCGGCTCCTGGCAGTACTAATCTACTTTAGAGAAAATATGGGCATTGAAGAAACTGCATATGGAGTCAACTTTCATTGTGGCAAAAGTTAGCCACTGGACAACAAAGTATCCTCAAATCAACAGGACAAAATGGACAGACAGAACACGAAACAAGGGACTACTGATTCTTGCCAAAACAAGTGTGGTTATGGCTTTATCAAAAGGCATCTTCTGAGGCCAGGACAATATGGCCCCATCCCTGAAGTGGCCTTCGCATCTGGAAAAGGTACGGTGCCCTTTTCTTCGAAGGCAGCTGAACAGGCAGAGGGCCGATGGATTCTGTTGTGCAATGGAACAGCAGCTGAAAGTTCATGCCTCTCGAAAGTAGACTGGCATTTAATAGAGGGATGTGGAGAAGAAGGGGATGCTGAGATGAAGCCATATATACACAGCCAAGAAGAATGGACAGCTGAATTAAAAAACTGTCAACAATTTGCAGAATTTAAAATCCTGAATCATGACAGGACACTAGTGGAATTCAGGTGTTTCTGGTACGTGGACTGCTCTCACCCAATGTGAGGTTGAACTGTTGACCTTGTGTACATCCTACATCACAAATGAGTCTGTCAGATACACTAAGCCTATAGGCTGAAGATGATGCCCCAACACTGCGGAGAAACCTCAGGTGACTGCCCAGGCAGCTGGCTGTTTCTGTCAACTCACAAATTTTTTGGAAGTTGCTTGCATGCACTTCCTGTTTTTATTTTTGTTAGCTAATATTATTCCCTTCTTGGGTCTCTGAGGGAGTTGAAGATTAGTTAGTTATAGTTGAAGATTAGTTAGTTATAGATGAAAATTAATTAGGATAGAAAGTGCATTAGATACATCTTGGATTTACCAAAATAGGATAGATAATGGAATTATTTTCTCTGATTTGTCAAATACCTGTTTAAGTATTTATTACTTGTATATATTGTATATAGTTATTGTACTTTTGTATATAGTTTTTTCTTTTGTTAGTTATAACCTTTTGCTTTTTTTTCTTCTTATTAAAATAGAAAAGGGGAAATATGGTGGTAATCTAATTGTACTGAAATGTGATTTTGATTGTATGTTAATAAATAAAGTTGCCCGTGGGTCAGAGCTATGAGAGCCATAGCAAGAGTGTGGCGGTGGTGGCACACGCCTTTAATCCCATAGATCTCTGTGTGTTCAGGGATACAGCCAGCATTGGAGACATATGCCTTTAAGACCTAGGGGGCTGTACATTCAGACAGTGACGAGGCAGTCCCGTGTTTGGGTTTACAACCAATGAGAAGGCAGAACAAAATACTATAAATAGAGGAACAGACAGGAAATAGGTCTCTTTTTGGGAAGCTGGGACACCGCAGGCGGAAGGGTGAGATTTTAGCTCTGAGCTCTGACCTCTTGGCTTTCTCCTTTACATTGTTTTTGTGTTTCTTATTTAATAAAACGATTAGTTACATCAATAATAAATCTTTCACTAAGACATATTTCTCAACATTTTTGCTTTCATATTCTAGGTAATTACAAACACTATTACAATAAAGTGGTGCTGGAAAGACTTTGTTTCTGAAATGACATAATAATGGTATTTTAATTCTTCAGCATTATGTCAAAGTACATGACACTCATAATTTAAGAAATTTATTTTGTGGGAAGTTTTCATGGGTTTCAGTCAATAATGGTGGAGACGTGTGGGAGAACAATGTCCTTACCTCACAGAAATCAGAAAGAAGAAAGAGAATGTCTGTACTAGTGGTCTCTTTTCTTCCTTTTTTTTTTATTTATTTATTTATTTTTTTTATTTTTCGAGACAGGATTTCTCTGTGTAGCTTTGTGCCTTTCCTGGGACTCACTTGGTAGCCCAGGCTGGCCTCGAACTCACAGAGATCCACCTGGCTCTACCTCCCGAGTGCTGGGATTAAAGGCGTGCGCCGCCACCGCCACCACCAGGCTCTTTTCTTCCTTTTATATTGTCTTGGCCCTTAGTCTAGGTGGTGGTACAGCCTGTATTCAGAGCAAGTCTCTAGAAAACCACAATGTACCACTGAAGAAAATTGTGTTACAGTTCTTCATTCAATCAAAGAATATGTTCATATTTTAGTGAAGAGAGCATAATATTGGTATAGGAAGACACTGAGATGGTCTGGAATCAAATGCAGAGGATACTAACAAATTCTATGTTATACTTAATCATTGGAACAAAGGATGAACTTCACTACTAGTGCATGAGTTATTCATTAACCTTATGAGAATTATTACTGAAAAGTTTAGAAAGATTTCTTTAAAAAAATTAAGTTTAAATCTTCATGCAAAACACAGAAAAATACTGAATATTTGAGGACTCTTATGTACCAAATGATTAAAGATTCTAAACATAAGGTAAACAGAAAGTGTAACACTAATTTAAAATAAATTCATGATCAAATATTAATGTTCACATTCTAAGGATTAAATTCAATAAAAAATAGTCAAATTATTAAGCACATGCCTTATGGAGCAGGGGTTGTTATCTATATAATATTTGAGGACTCCTCTTCTATAGTTTTAAGATAGGATTTGCTCAGAAAATAACATGTTTACAAAAAGAGTCAATAAATATCAAATAATAATCAAGGATAGTAAAATAAATACAAAATAAAATACTATCTTGTACCCAGCAGATCATCAACAAATGCATGCACTTTTGAGTTTAATTGGACTTATAGACGGTAGACATCATGATCAGCTAATAATAGAGATAACTCAGTTATTGAAATTCAAAGAATAAAATTGTTTGATGTATATTCCTGGATATTTTCTATTTATTCATATTAAAGAAAGACTTCCAGAATGTTACTTTGCTTCTAAAATTAGAACAAACCATCAATATAAATTATTTTTATGTTTTTTATTTTACTTATAACTGTGCATATCTCTATATGTGCATGTATCTGTGTGTGAATGATGTCTGCATGTGAATGTGGCTGCATGAATGTTCTGTCACAGATGTGGAAGTTAGAAGACAATTTTGAAGAGTGAGTATCGGTGAGATAGCTGTGGCTTGTTCTGTCTCTCTGATCTACCAGCATGGACCCCAATAACTCACCTCAGGTTTGATTTTATTAATAAGAACTTTTAAGATTCCTTCTACATCTGGCGCCCAACATTCGTGTTACGAATTCATGAAAAAGCTGTTTGCCTGTGGCCTTGTGAGCCCCAGCTCAGGCCCAAGCTACACTCAGCCAGTTGTGGTGGCTCATGCCAGTAGGATTTGCTGAAGGAGACAGAGGCAGGAGGATCCCGAGTTTGAGGCTGGCCTAGGAGGTTTGGGAGAAGCTTTGGCCCAGATTGAGCCACAAACAGTGGTGGGACCATGGAAGCAGTAGCTACTGCTCCACATTGCCAGTTCCTTCTCATCATGTTGGTGACTGTGGTGATGCTGCTACCTGGGACGAAGGGTTTACTGCTGCTGGTTCAGAGAAGAATTGCCAGGACCATCGTGTTACAAGAAAGCATCGGCAAAGGTCAGTTTGGAAAAGTTTGGAAAGACAAATGGTGGGGAGAAATTGTTGTGAAGATTTTATGTTCTAGGGAAGAATGTTCATGGTTCTGAGAGACAGACATTTATCAGACTGATTGCTCCAAACCACAGAGGAGGCAAAAAAAAAAAAAAAAAAAAAAAAAGTCTGCAGGAAACCATGACCATGCCTAACAGTGACTTTGAAATCTTCAAAAAGATGACAGGATCCTACAATGATGATTACACATGGACTATGATAAAGCCATTAAGCCGATTAACACCATGGAAAAATCGACTTTGGACTACAAACTGGTCAGGACAATTTTGAGAGGACTAGTTGAGATGATCCAGCCTGACAGACTACTTGAACAAAGACTTGAAACAAGCCCTGAACTTTCCTATTATCCAGAGACTGGACAAAAGATACAGGACTTGATGATTAACCCCAAAATTTTCTTTTCAAGATTCCCTAAAGATATCTTCACCCCTAGAAAGCAAAAAGAAAAAGAGAATATAGATATGAGATAGATCATCGAATCTACTCTGAGAAAAAAGATAAAGAAATAATAGGATAAATAGGTGGATCATTGAATCTACACTGAAGAAAAAGGGGAAGATATAAAAATGACAAAAGGTAGACTACTGAATCTATTATGAAAAGAAAAAAGAGAAAATATAGATATGATAAGATAAAAAGGGAGATTATGGAATCTACTTTCAAAAAGGAACTACTTGTTTTAAATAAGATAAGTAATGAAAATTTTTTGGTCTGAGTTTATCAGATGTTACTGGACTGGACATTGTTAATATATATAATGGAGTTTTTTTGTCTGGATCTGTCAAATGTTAATGGACTAGACATTGTTAATGTAATCTTGACTGTATATTGCATATACTTATTGAAGATAGTTTTTCTTGTATTAGTTATAAGCTTTCTTTAATTTTAGACAAAAAGAGAGGAAATGTGGTGGTATTGTGTTCCCCAAAATATTGTGTACTCTAATAAATTTATCTGGGGTCAGAGAACAGACAGCCACTAGATACAAAGGCTGGAAAATGGTGGCACTCACGCCTTTAATCCCAGCATTCCAGAGAAAGAAATCCCTCTGGATCTCTGTGAGTTCAAGGCCACATTGGAAATAGCCAAGCATGGTGACACACACCTTTAATCCCAGAAAGCCAGCCTTTAATCCCAGGGAGTGGTGGTAGAAAGCAAAAAGAAATATAAGGCGTGAGGACCAGAAACTAGAAGATTTTGGCTGGTTAAGCATTCAGGCTTTTGAGCAGTAATTCAGCTGGGACCCATTCCGGATGAGGACTCAGAGGCCTCCAGTCTGAGGAGACAAGACCAGCTGAGGATCCGGCGAGGTGAGATAGCTGTGGCTTGTTCTGTCTCTCTGATCTACCAGCATGGACCCCAATAACTCGCCTCAGGTTTGATTTTGTTAATAAGAACTTTTAAGAATCCTGCTACAAGTATCCTCCTTCTACTATTGGCTTTAGGAATGGAACTTAGGTCATCAGTCTTGTGCACTGAGTCATCTCTCTGGTCTCATCAATATGAATTTTGTCAAGAAGAATTAGTTCAGTAAATTATTGGTGAGGTAGGAATGTGTTTGTATCCAAGCAGTGTATAAAATTAATATTAAGTTGCAACTTACTAATACATATATAAAAATCTATTGTCTTACCTTAATTACAGTAGACATTTTTAATACTTATCTTGTCTTAGTTGATGTTCTATTACTGTGAAAGGACACTATGACCAAGGCAACTCTTATAAAAGAAAGCATTTAATTGGGGGCAGCTTACAGTTTCAGAGAGTTGGTCCAAGATCATCATGGTGGGAAAAATGGTGCCAGGCAAGCAGGCATTTTAAACCTAAAAACCCATGTCCAGTAGTACACATTTTCCTACTCCAACAAAGCCACATCTCTTAATTCTTCTCAAACAGTTCCACTAATTGGTGACCAAGATTTCAGACATACAAACCTACAGGGAGCAATCTCATTAAATCATAACTTTAACCTTAGACATTTAAAGACTGGCTAAGCATTCCTAACTGAAATACTTATTGATTGGAAATGCAAGAAGTTAAATAAAATTTAGTGTCCATTGTGAATATAGACTTAAAAGTCATGTTAATAATACCAGCCAATAACAACTTTAACTTGAGTAGTCACACATGACTTAAATCTTTAGCTAAAACCAACTGACTCCTTTTCTTCTTTCTCTAATTTAATTTAATTTAATTTCTCTGCAAGTTATGAGAATTATTCTAGCTCAAGTATAGAGGTTTGGCTCCATTTGTTATACCTAAAAGCATAGATTTTTTTTTTTTTTTTGGTTTTTTCGAGACAGGGTTTCTCTGTGTAGCTTTGCGCCTTTCCTGGAGCTCACTTGGTAGCCCAGGCTGGCCTCGAACTCACAAAGATCCGCCTGCCTCTGCCTCCCGAGTGCTGGGATTAAAGGCGTGCGCCACCACGCCCGGCCCCATAGATTATTTTTTAAATATTACTTTTAATGAATTACAGAAAACTAAAATCCAATAAGGATCACTTTGACAGTATGTCTGGAAAAATTAGAAAGGAGCAGGGAATGTTATCGATGCAAGGTCACATATGAGAGTGACACGAAAGTTTTAAATGTTTTAAACTAGAAGACAAGTAATTTAAATGCAACCTTCATTTAGAGTCCTATAGAGAAGATTGAGTTGAGAGCATCTCAGGACCTAAAAGAAGTCTGAGGAATGATCAAATTCAGAGTTTAATGGAGGTAAGGGACTTGTGATCAGATCACATAAGAATTGTAGGATGTGATGATGTCTTTTAGATACATTTGTGCTTTTAAATGAAATTTCACTACATTCTTTAAGCTAAACACTTTAACAATTAAACAATAAAAAAGATCAAACTTCTCCAAAGCTCAGAGAATACTATGGAAGAGGGAGAAAAAGTATGTGAGAGCAACTGAGAGATGTGAAATGAAAAAGATGTATTCTGAACATCATATTGGTGTTCTACCCTTATACTCACTGTAGCTCTGGTTATCTACACAAGCCATGCAAAGGATTTAGACCGTCTTCATTTTGTTGTCAGTCACAGAGGAAATGATGTGCTGTGGGATGTCTTTCTGTACACTCTGAATATGTATTGGTCTGATTGGTTGATAAATAAAGCTGCATTGGCCTCTGGCAAGGCAGCTTAGAGACAGGCAGAAATCCAAGCTGATAAACAGGAAGAAAAAGTAGAGGCAAAGAGATGCCATCCTACTGTCCAGGGAGCATCATGTAATGGCACACAGGTAAAGCCACAGAACATGTGGCAATATATAGACTAATAGAAATGGAATGATTTAGTTATAAGAGCTTGCTAGCAAGAAAATTGATCCATAGTCCATGGCCATGCAATTCATAATTAATATAAGCCTCTGTGTGTTTACTTGAGTTTGAGCAGCTACAGGACCAGGCAGGACACAGGAAAACTTCTGACTACAGTGATGAGGTCCACTCTTGCCTCAGGGACTACTGGAAGATAATGGTTATAGGGGAAGAAGTATCACTTTCTTCTGTGGAATAATGACTGATAAGTCTTTCTTGCTCCAATAAATAGCTTCTCATATATTCTCAAGAAAGAATCTATTGAATTCTGTTGGTCACACACAAAAGGAAGGCATGAAGTAGGAGGTAGACTTTGTAAGAAGAGTTTCAGTTGGAGCAGGGGAATCTGTTGGAGGAGAATGGGGGTGAAAATTAATAATATTTTACAGATGAATAAAACAATCAAATAATAACAAATTTTTTAATAGAGATAATTTTCTTCAATCTAGTGACATTTAGTATATCAACAACACTCTAGGGCAGGTACCCTGATAAGGAATAGTTGGCTGATACAAATCATCACACTCCATGATTTTTTTTGTTTTTGTTTCTGTTTTGTATTTCCTAAAAGAGAAAATAAAACTTGAACTTTGAGGGAAGGATCTAGGAAGAGTTTAAGGAATGAAAGAATATGATACCAATATATTGTGTGTACTATATGTGATTATCAAATAATTAATAAAATATTTAAAAAGTGAAAAAATATATAACACAATACATGTAGACATGAGAAGTAAAAATGGAGAGAGGGAATGCAGGACAAAATACTAAAAGCACTGACAACTTGAGATATAGGAATCAAGTAATTCAAGCTGGATGTAACCAAAGACCTCTTTGCTGGATGTTTTTATATTAATTTGATACAACTCCATGTCATCTGTGAATAAAGAATATTAATCATGAAAATACCTCCATAATATTTGGTCTGCAAGTTCATAAGTCACTCTTGTGATAGATGATTGATGTGAGAGATCACAGCTCATTGTGGAAAGTGAAATTTCTGGTGGTGGTCCTGGGTGCTAGACATGGAAAAGTAGAGGAAACTGTGAGGAGCAAGCTTGTATGCTGCAGTACTCCAGCAGGCTTCTGTTTCAGTTCTTGTTTCCAGGTTCTTGCTTCTACTGCTATTTATTATAGACTATGATCAGTTCATATAAGCTGAAATAAACCCTTTTCTCCACAAGTTGTTTATGGTCATGGTGTTTTATCACAGCAATAGAAACTCTAAGACAGCCTCCTTTCTGCAGTCTAGTTTCCAGAGAATCAGAAACTACTATGTAATCCTCAGAGGAGAGAAGCAATTGAGAGTCTCCACAGCTACATTACCTGTGAACCAGAACCAGAACCAGCAGGGCAATGGCACAATGATTTTTGGTAATCAATAGCTGTCTAATAAGACTTAAGGGCCCAATTTACAAGGAGAGAAGTCACTCCTGGTACTAGAAACCTAGCCAACTTCCAGGTCTATTGATGTTTTGTTTCATAAGAAAAACTCTATTTTTGCCATTTTTCATAATTCTGTATTACATTCTGAATTTTATCTTAAAACTCATAAATACGTGCAGATATCACCCCCATCAAAGAAGCTTCTCTTTGCAGTATGTGGAGACCATGGCAGAAAAGCAAAACTGGACACAATGCACATATCAAAGCATGGTGAGGAGCCCAGAAATGTCAAATGTGAACATATCCTTGTCATATTGTAGCTACCAGAAGTACAAAAATATGAATGAACTGCATGAGTTGTACTAAAAATGGCACACATACACACACACACACACACACACACATTTCTGCTTGTACAAAGTTAGCTTTATGAATAAAAGAATGTACACATTGAAAAATAAAGGATAGAAAATGACAATGCCAGTGAATCTAAGAAGAATCAGAAATAGATGCAGCTTTTTTAGTGTCCAGAAAACTAAATTCCAAGCTCAAATTAGTGTAGAGAAATAAATCAGGTCTCCTCATACAGCTAAATAAAAAGTCTACCAAGAGAATGCAACAGTTGAAATATGTGTATCAAATATAAGAATGCCCACTTTTATAAAAGGAACACCACAGGATTCAAATAGATAAATTCCCCCAATATAAAATGATTTGTTGGGCAAATTCAATACCAGACTATTACTGATAAATCAGTCATCTAGACAAAAAACTCATCAAAGAAACATGAGAATTAAATTAGGTTATAGATCAATTGGACTTAACAGTCATTTAACAATATGTTTTCCATTGATGGCAGAATATACATTCATTTCTACAACACATGAAATATTTTTCCAAAGTAGATCATATTTAAAACAATGAAGATAATTTATTTTTGTATCTTTTGAAGTATTGATAGAAAGAAGCCAGAAATTAATAATGACACTAACTATAGAAAATATACAAACACTGTATTGCCATTGAACAATGTATTTTGGAATATTGAGGAGTTTTTGAAGAAATCAGGATGTTAAGAATTTCCTAGGACCAAATATAAATGAAGAATGAAATTCTGTGAAAGCATGAGAGGAAAATTCATCGCTGTGAGTGCCCACATTACAAAAAAAATCAAAGGAAACAGATTCTCTCCAATATATTGCTTATGAATTTCAAGAACTTTGAAAAACAAGAATAATCCAAAATTTAAAATTAAAAGGAAAGAAATGAAAATGATCAGTGCAACAATAATATCACGAAGACAAAGATAACTATGAAGAAGATGCACAGAACAAGGCTTAGTAAAAGAGATGGTTCTTTGATAAGAAAAAAATTGAAAAGTCCTCACTAAACTAATCTAATGAAGAAAAAGAGCAAATTATTACACGGTCATCTATAAATGGACATAGCTGCACAAAACTAGGAAATCATTGGGGAATATTTTAAGGCATGTGCTTACAAATTGGTAACTATTGGGCAAATGGAACAATTTCTAGAAAAGTATGATCCAAAAAAATTTAAACTTGAATTTTGAAAAACACAAGTTGATCCACAGCAAGAAATGAAATTGACTCTATAATAAAATTTCCTAACAAAGAAAATGACAGGGCCTTAAGAAACAAGAATGCATTTATTTCAAAGAAGAATTGACACCAAAATTCTTGCAACTATTTCATGATGGAGCAGGAAACACTCCCAAATGTTTCCAAAGCCAAAGCTGGCATCATGTGTTGAAAAAACCACACACATTTTGTGCTGACTAATTTTATGTCAACTTGACACAATCTAAAGTTATCTGAAAAAAGGCCACCTCAAACAAGAAAATACCTCTCTAAGATCTGCCTGTACAGGGCCCCAATGTTGAGGATGCCATCCACATAGCCCATTGAACATAGAGACATCAAGCTGCTGCCTGTATGGAGCATCTAGTCTCTTTGGCATAAGAAGGTACACTTGCAGGCTGCAGAAAGAGAAACCTGGACAACAATTCAGTTACAAAACCATCAAAATACAATCTGTTCTGCCTGCATAATATACTAGGACACAGAATTTGTTGGAGAAGCCAATCAATTTCTGGTTTAACTTGAGGCACATACTACCAGAAGGAGCTTGTCTTAGTTTGGATTTCTATTGCTGTGAAGAAAAACAATGATGATAGTAACTCATAATGAAAAACATTTAATTTTAGTGGCTCACTTACAGTTAAATGCTCAGTCCATTATCATCATGGCAGGAAGCAGGAGAGCATGTGGGCAGAAACAGTGCTAGAGAAGGAGCTGAGAGTTCTTACATCTTGACTCACAAACAACAAGAAATGGCCTATCCTACTCTGTGGCTTAATCATGTAGGAGACCTCAAAGCCCACCTCCACAGTGTCATACTTTCTCCAACAGGACCACTCCTACCCCAACAAGGCCACACCTTCTAATAGTGCCACTCCCTTTGAGGAGCATTTTTTTTTTCAAACCTCCACAGAGCCCACAAAATTTATTGCCTGGATGGCCAGGAAACAGAGACTGGATAGCCCAGAGACCTAGTGTAGAACCAAATACAACAGGCAAAAAGAAAAAAAAATCAATGAAATTATTCCTGATTCCTAATGACATTGTTCTATATTCATAGATCAGTGTGTGCCTTGGCCAGTTGTCATCAGAGAGACTTCCTCTTGCAGCAGATGAGAGCAAGAGCAGAGACTCATAGTCAGACATTATTCCGAGAAAGTCTAAATTGGAGGTCTTCATCAGGTCCCACTTCTCGGGGACTGAGGCAACCCATGGAAGAGGGGGAGAAAAGACTGTAGGAGTCAGAGGGGATGAAGGATTCCAGGAGAACTTGGCCTATGGAATCAATTAAGCAGTGATTACTTGGGCTCACTAAGACTGCAAGTATAGGGCCTGCATGGGTCAGCATCAGGCCCTCTGTATGTTATAACTGTTTAGTTTGGTGTTTTTGTGGCACTCCTAATAGCAGGAGCAGGTCTGTTTCTGATTCTCTTGTCTGCTCTTGGAATTTTTTTCCTTCAATTGGGTTGCCTTGTCCAGCCTTGATATGAGGGCTTTTGCCCTGCCTTTTTGTATCTTGATTTGTGCTGTTTGGCTGTCATCTCTGTGAGGCCTGATTTTTTTCTGAAGGGGAAGTGGAGTGAGAGTGGTTATGAAGTTTCAAGGAAGTGAGAAGGGGGTTGGAAGAAGGGGGGGGGGATTTGGTAAGCATGTACTGTAGCAGAGAAAAATCTATTTTCACTATTATTTAAAAGAATCTAGAAGGAGGGGCTGGAAAGATGGCTCAGTAGTTAAGAGTGCTTGTTGCTCTTGCAGCATCCTCAGATTCAGTTCCCAGCACCCGTACAAGGCGGCTCACAATCATCTGTAATTCCAGTTACAAGGAATCTGGTGCCCTCCTCTGGCGGCATGAGCACTAAGCATGCATTGAGATGGTGCATTTACTCATATATGAGGCATGTGCATATATGTCCATGTGTCCATGCACATAAAATAAAGTAAATTAGTGTTTTTTTTGTTTTGTTTTGTTTTGTTTTGTTTTGTTTTGTTTTGTTTTGTTTTTACCAAGAATCCAGAAGGAAGTGAGTAAAGTGAGATTTGGAGTACAAACCATATGCTTATCATCTGGCCATCTGAACCTGTAAGACTCCTCCATTGACCAGATGTCCTTAAGATGTCTGTGTCAGACAGGTTTTTCTACTTCTGATGAAGAGTTGTTACCCATTCATTCTTATTCAGCCTCTTCATGGTCTCTGCCTCTGTAGTGTATCATTTCAAAGTTAGGCCCACATCTAAAATCTGACAGGAACAGTAAATAAATAAATAAAAGATCCAGCTGTAGGATATTTTCTTAAATAATGATAACAGGAGAGTGCTCTGCTCACTGATGTTGGTTCTATCCCTGGATTGGTGGCCTTGAATTCTATAAGAAAGAAGATTGAAAAAGCCATGATTAGTAAACCAGTAAGCCAAACCCCTAAAAGGGTGCTCTATAACTCTTACCTCTAAGTTCCTGCCCTGCTTGATTGCCTGTCCTCACTAATTTTGATGATGAACTGCTGTATAGAACTGTGAGTGAAATAAACCCTTTCCTCTTCAAGTTACTTTTGTTCATGGTGTTTCATCATAGCTATAGTAAACCAAACTAAGACATTCTCTAGAGAACTATATGATGATTGTTTTGGTTAACTTAGACATAAAAACTCTTCAATAAAATGTTGTCAAATAAAATTCAAAAAAATCAAATGAATACTTGTTTTACCATATGTAAATTAGCATATATTATAACATATGAATAGATTCAAGAAAAAAAAATCCTCATGACTAATGCAACATTTGGAAAATAATTAGGATTATAGTCAACAATCTTTTATTATAAAGGATTATACATCAATATAATAAAAAAGTTTCTATGACAAGCCTAAATCCTGTTTATTCAATGTTGAAAAAAAAACCAAACAAATGCCTTTTCAGCATCTAGTGAGATGATCATGTGGTTTTTTTCTTTCAGTTTGTTTATATGGTGTATTACATTGACAGACTTTTGTATGTTGAACCACCCTTGCATCTCTGGGATGAAGCCTATTTGATCATGGTGGATAATTGTTTTGATGTGTTCTTGCAGTCTGTTTGACAGTATTTTATTGAGTATTTTTGCATCAATGTTCATGAGGGAGATCAGTCTATAGTTCTCTTTCTTTGTTGCATCCTTGTTTGGCTAGGAATCAGGGTAATTATAGCCTCATAGAAGGAGTTTGGTAATGTTCCTTCTGTTTCTACTGTGTGGTACAGTTTATAGTGTATTGGTATTAACTCTTCTTTGAAGATCTGGTAGAATTCTGGGCTGAAACCATCTGGTCCTGGGCTTTTTTAGGTTGAGAGACTTTTAATGACTGATTCCATTTCCTTAAGGGTTATTGGACTATGTAAATAGTTTATCTGGTCTTGATTTAACTTAGGTATGTAATACCTATCTAGAAAATTATTCATTTCTTTTAGATTTTCCAGTTTTGTGGAGTAGAGGTTTTTGAAGTATGACCTGATGATTTTCTGAATTTCCTCAGTGTTAGTTGTTATGTCTCCCTTTTCTTTTCTGAAATTGTTAATTTAGATGCTCTCTCTCTGCCTTTTGGTTAGTTTGGATAAGGGCTTTTCTATCTTGTTGATTTTCTCAAAGAACCAACTCTTTGTTTCATTAATTCTTTGTATTGTTCTCTTTGTTTCTATTTTATTGATTTCAGCTCTCCAGTTACTCTGAACCTGATAGAAGAGAAAGTAGGAAGTAGACTTTAACACATTGGCATAGGAGATCACTTCCTAAATATAACACCAGTAGCACAGACACTGAGAGAAACAATCAACCAGTGGGGCCTCTTGAAACTAAGAAGTTTTTGTAGAGCAAAGGACACCAACCCCACATCTGATAGAGGGCTGATAACCAGATTATATAAAGAACTCAAGAAATTAGACATCAAAATGCCCAACAGTCCAATTAAAAATTGGGCTATAGAGCTAAACAGAAAATTCTCAATAGAGGAAGCACAAATTATGGTGGTATTCTATTTGTACTGAAATGTGATTTTAATTGTATGTTAATAAAGTTGCCCGGGGGTCAGAGCTATTAGAGCCATAGCAAGAGTGTGGCAGTGGTGGCACATGCCTTTAATCCCAGCACTTGGTAGAAGAGCTAGGTAGATCTATGTGTGTTCAGGGATACAGCCAGCATTGGAGACATATGCCTTTAAGACCTGGAAGGCCGTACATACAGACAGTGACAAGGCAGTCACGTGTTTGGGTTTACAACCAATGAGAAGGCAGAACAAAAAGACTATGAAAAGACATACACACAGGAAGTAGCTCTCTTTTGGAGAGCTAGGACCACCACAGGAGGAAGGGTGAGATTTTAGCTCTAAGCTCTGATCTCTCGGCTTTCTCTTTTACATTGGTTCTGTGTTTCTTATTTAATAAGACGGTTGGTTACATCTACACCAAAATGGCTGAAAGACATCTAAGGAATTGCTCAACATCCCTAATCATCAGGAAAATGCAAATCAAAATGACTCTGAGATAACACCTTACACCCATCAGAATGGCTAAGATCCAAAACACTGAAGACAGCTTATACTGGAGAGGATGTGGAGCAAGGGGAACTCTCCTCCACTGAAGGTGGGAATGCAAGCTTGTACAGTCACTTTGGAAATCAATATGGCGCTTTCTTAAAAATTGGGAATCAATGCCCCCCCCCCCAAGACCCAGCTATACCACTCTTGGGCATATACCCAAGGAATGCTCAATCATACCACAAGGGTACATGCTCAGCTATGTTCATAGCAGCATTGTTTGTAATAGCCAGAACCTAGAAACAACCTAGATGCCCTTCAACTGAATAATGGATAAATAAAATGGGGTACATATACACAATGGAGTACTACTCTGCAGAGAAAAACAATGACATCATGAGGTTTGCAGGCAAATGGATGGATCTAGAAAAAATCATCCTGAGTGAGGTAACCCAGACTCAAAAAGACAAACATGGTATGTACTCACTCATAGGAGGATAGTAGATGTAAAAGAAAGGATGACTACACTGCTACTCACAATTCCAGGGAGGCTACCTAGAAAACAGGGGTCCCCCAATGACAGAGAAATGGATGAGATCTACATGAACAATCTGAACATGAGGTGGGATAATGAAGGGCAAGGGCCAAGGGAAAGAGAGCTTAGAGGAACAGGAGAGACCAGCTGGATCAAGAACAGAGAGGGAGAACAAGGAAAAAGAGACCATGATAAATGAAGACCCCATGGGAATAGGAAGAAGCAAAGTGCTAGAGAGGTTTCCAGCAATCTATAAAGATACCTCCACAATAGACTACTGGCAATGGTCGATAGAAAGCCCAAACTGACCTACTCTGGTGATAGGATGGCCAAACACTCTAACTGTCATGATAGAACTCTCATCCAATGACTGATGAAAGCAGATGCAGAGATCCACAGCCAGGCCCCAGGTGGAGCACCAGGAGTCCAACTGGCCAGAAAGAGGAGGGACTGTATGAGTGAGAATTGTTGAGACCATGATTGGGAAAAAGCACAGGGACAAATAGCCAGACTAGTGGAAACACATGAACTATGAACCAATAGCTGAGGATCCCCCAACTGGATCAGGCCCTCTGGATAAGTGACACAGTTGATTAGCTTGAAATGTTTGAGAGGAACTCAGGCAGTGGGACCAGGACCTATCCTTAGTGCATGAGCTGGCTGTTTGGAACCTGGAGCCTCTGCAGGGACACTTTACTCAGCCTGGGAGGAGAGGCCTGGACCTGCCTTGACTGAATCTACCAAGTTGAGCTGAATCCCCAGAGGAGTCCTTGCCCTGGAGGCGATGGGAATGGGGGGTGGGCTGGGGAGAGGGTGGGGAGAGGTGGGAGGACATGGGAATTCATGGCTGATATGTAAAATTAAATTCAATTATAAAATAAAAAATTATAAAAAATCAACAAAAAGAAAAACACAAAATTTTCTCTAAAGTTTATTAAAAGGGCACTCCCACTCACCATTCTGTTTCTCTGACAGACTATGGCACTTGAAATCTTAGAGTAATACAAGAAGAGAAAGATATAAAAGAAAATAGGCAAGATTGGAATAAGTCAAGTTATCCCTGTTTACAAATGATATGAATTCACACATTTAAACTCTAAAACTCTTCCTGAACTGTAACATGGTCAGCAGAGTAGAAGCTCCATATGAAACCATATGAAACCATGCTCATTCTTACACTCACTAAAAAAAAAAACAAAAAAAAAAAAACAGGGAAGGAATAGGACATTCAGCAATTGAAAACTCATCATATATTTATGCATAGGTTGAAAAATATTGTTAAAATGTTATTTCAAGCTATTTAATTCTAAATTTTAAAAAAATTCATCTTACCATTCATTCTCATTATGACCATGGTTCAGATGCCAAATGATTGTCTCAATTTTCCAGTAGATATTGTTGAGATTGTACTAATTTTCTTTAAGATAAATTGTGATTTTTTTCTTTAGAAATTATCCTGAGAAAAACCTTAAAGTTTCAGTCTGGAATTTCATTAATTTAGATTGATATTGATTTGTGATGAATATAAATGAATTCAATAGAAATGATTTGTAAATTAAAGCAATATAATCATAACAAAATTATAGTGTATAATTTCATTAATAACATATATATATATAATATGTAACTAATATTCTATTTATAGTGGTCTAATTCTTTTAATGTTGTCAAATTATTCAACTGTAGAAAGAATTCCAGGTGTTTAATTATACTGTCAATAATATCAATAGGTCATCCAGTATTGGATAAAATTGAAAATTCCAATATATGTATTATATGATAAGTCAAAAAATACTAAAGAGATTCATGTCAATACAAAACATTTCTGGAGATTAACTACTAACTGCATTAAAGAAACTATACTTGAGTTTTAGGATATGAACTAATGCACAACAGTCTCAAATGATTGTGTATTCAAATTACAATATGAATCACTTTAAATATAAAACTTCAGGTAATTCATATTTATACAGAATATTTGTATATGGCACTATTATAAAAATATAATTGCTGAGAAGTACATTTCAGTTTGAAAACCTTATACTATGGTTTTCAGCTCACTATAAAATATTTTCTATTCAATGTCATGAAATCTGATGATGTTTACTAAATGAATTTGTATTCAGTCCTAACAAGTAGAAGTATTTTGGGTAACATGAACTGGTAAGCATTTGAGGAAACAGGATGCTGTTAGTGAGATATAGTTCCATGATGAAGAGGCTAGCCTGCATGGCTTCATGTGTCTTTCCATTTATTGTTCTGGTTATGTGATTAACAAATGCTTCATATTATTTTGTTTGTGGAAACATAGGCCTCTTCACCATGCTCAATTTTAATTTAATTTCAACCTACATTTATTATACTTCCTTAAATATAATTAAAATAGAGTCACTTTTGTAATTTCCTTAATCATTCATTGTGTCATAAGATTTACATGTATCTATTTCAGAGGTAAATGAATTCCACACTTAACTGCGTTAAGTGCTTATACTATGTGTTTGCTTGCTGTGAAATATTCTTTTATTGAGAGAGATTTTGCAGTTTTTGGTCCAATCATGACTTCAACTTTAGTTATTTCCTAAGTATTATATATTTGTAAACACACACAGATTATAGGTTGTAGCTATTTTACACTTAAGCAATCCAGGCAAGAGGAAAGTATGGGGGTGTGGATGAAGTTCTGACTAAATGTGTATTATTGACATGAGCACAGCCATATCAATAATCCCAAAACTTCAAACCCATGAGAATGGCAAAGCCTTCCACTGGTTAGATTCTAAGGAAAGGACTTCTCCTCATAGACTGCACTTTCTCATTCTGAAGGTTGACATTTTGTAGGTTATAGCTCATAGTCAAGAGAAGCCAGAGTAGGCAGGAGTTCAACAAGGAAACCTGGAGGCAGAAAACTTTCTTCCTCTCTGGCTCCCCATTGCTCTCCAACTTTCATTTTTATACAACCCAGGGCTTCTACCTGGTGGAACCTCCTACTGTAGACTGACTGGACCCTCCCACCCCAATAACTAATCAATTAACAGCTTTGACAGACTTTTCTACAGGGCAATCTGATGGAGACAATTTTTCAGTTATGGTTTCCCATTCTCTAATAACCCTAGTGTGTCAAATTGACAAAATAGTAATGATAATAATAATAATAATAATAACAAACACAACAGCATATGTTTACATTATTTTCCTCTATAATATTTCAAATTCTATATTCACAATGCTGTCAACTACTAACCTTTTTTTAAAAAAAGTCCTCTAAAATCACAATAATAAAAGCAATGTAAATAAATTCAGTTCTATTCATGTGAATGGTATGGTTCTCTAACAGCTTTTGATTTAAATTAAAGGTCTCTTTTATTATGCACTAAATAGTGAATGGTTTAATCATTCTTTGTATTTTAATCTATAGTGTCTTGCAA
Organism: Peromyscus maniculatus bairdii; assembly: GCF_049852395.1. Classification (NCBI taxonomy): domain Eukaryota; kingdom Metazoa; phylum Chordata; class Mammalia; order Rodentia; family Cricetidae; genus Peromyscus; species Peromyscus maniculatus. The sequence goes on from NC_134865.1 coordinate 22,758,755, forward strand.
ATGAAACACACAATAACATTTTTAGCTGAATAAGTGAACAATTTTTTTTTTAATGTGATCTCTTTACCTATGTTCTTCAGTGCTGGCAGTGGTCTACTTCTCATTTCTTAAGAACAGTTTGATTGATTTCCATGCTTTAATTACTCATATAGGCCAGCGACCCAATGCCTCTCTGACATACTCCATTACATTCATGTATTTGTGACATTATCACTTTTGTATAGAGAAGTATTTTCTTCTGGTTCCATGTCCCTGCTGTAGCTCAGCCTTTCCTTTTTCTATGGCTTCCAAATCAGTAAATAGGCCTATACCTAGTTGTATTCCAGAAGTATTCTGAAAGTTTCCAAAACAATTCCTTTCACTGCCATTCTCAAAACATTGTATGTTTGTGTGCATGTGTGAGCTCATACATGTGACATGTATATGTGTGTGTGTGCGTGTATGTGCACCTGTATGTGTTTGTGTGTGTTTGTGGTGTATATTTCCAGTTCATGAATGTAAGTATGTAAGTATGCATTGCCTGTGTACATTCTTATGGCAGCCAGAGTAGGACAGGTGTATTCATCTATTGCTTTCTGTCTTATTGCCTTGAGACAGGGACTCTCACTGTACTGGAAGCTAACCATTTGGGTTAAACTCACTGATCTGGAAGGTCTCAGGATTTTTCTTGTCTCTATCCACAATTCTGGAGTTTCAGGCACCCATTCCCCTAATTGGTCTTTACATGAATGCTGGGGATTTGATTCGGGAACTCTTACTCATTGAGACATCTCATTAATACCTCAAATCCATCATTTACCACTGTGTTTTAAATATGCAAACTCATCCAATTCATATTTTCTCCACTTCATTGGATAATACACTGAACTCAATGTTGATCACCTTCTATGGAATAAAAGACCACATCAATTTGCAGACATACCAGTGTACATATGAATACTCATGGTATCATTCAGGATGACATAATATGCTATCAGAAGAAAAATATCTTGAGCCTATTTTTTCTTGAATTTTCACTACCAATCTTCTAGACAACTATCAGTCCAATTTCTATTACTGTTTAGCAGTTTTTCTCATATTGGAAGTTAACATGATTGAAATCATAGGGAAATATTTCCCTTTTTATTGTTTCCTTTGGTTAGTAAATTAAAAATGTTTCTATCCATCTGTGCTTATAGGTGGTATATTCTTACATTTCTGAATAATATTCCATTTTAACGTTATATAAAAATGTGTCAATCTACTTCATCTTTTGGGGTTTTCAAATTATTTATAATCTATTACAACTAAAGTTATCATGAATGTTTGCATGCAAGTTGATTTCTGAACATTTGATTTAATTATATTTACTAAACATCTAAGCGTAGAATTCTTGTTACATTCATTTAGTTTTAATTTAATTTTACATGGATTGCTATTCTGATTTCATCTTTAGCTTTACATGTATCATCTACCAAATTGTAGTGGTCCTGCCCTATGAAGATAAAGTTTGAAATAATTGCTCTTAGACGTTCGATAACATTATATAATCCTGTGATTATAGTCCACAGAGCACCAACCACACATTTATAAGAATGTGCACATGTTTATACAGACAGCAGAATTAATATTTACCTAAAGAAAATTAGGGCCTCCGGTGACTGTTCTTATTTTGTACCAAGCAACTGACATTGAAAGAGAAGAGATATTTGATGATTCTCTTCTGTTCTAGTTAAAAGTCTACTCAAATATATTAATGCTAGGTACAAGAATATATCCTTCCTGATCTAAGATAAATGAGGTTCTAGCACTGAGAACGGAGGTGGACACAAACTTCTATTCCTCACCCAGAAGTCATCTCCAATTGACAACCACTCACAAAAGAAAAATTAGTTTTCTCCAACAGAGTCTTGTGTCATATGCAAACCATACTTAAGGGCATCTACATGCCCAGTAGTAGATGGCCAGTACAAAATGAACTCAGGAGCATTTTTGAGGGTTTTTTCTTTGCATTTCACTACAGAACTTTTGTTTATATGTTATTATTTCCAATTTTGTGCTTTCTATAAGACTGTTATATGATTTCTGTATGGGGAAGTGTTTGTGTCTCTATACATGTATGTTTCTTGTTTTTCCTTTTCAATTTTTATTTGTTTTGTCCTATTCTCATTTATTTGTTTGTTTTAGTTTCTAGCTTGTGTTCTTAAAAAAAGAGCAGTATAGGGGGTGGATTCAGGTGGGTGAGTAGAATCTGAGAGAAGTTGAGAAGAGAAACCATCATCGGAATATATTGTATGAAAAAAATCTACTTTTAGTACAAATAATAAAATTTAAAAAAGAATGGATCCTTCCCAATATGTGGATTAAAAACATGTTAAGTTATTTTTATTTAAAGGTGGTTCAAAAACTTTATGAAGTCATTGCATATGAGCAAAGGCCTTACAATATCATACGTAATTCAAGAGGTAGAGGTAGTGGTTAAGAAAGTAAAAAGATTGATAGACAACATAATGAAATGCCACAGTTGTGAACTATTTTCAGAACTCTTCAGTGAGAAATCCCCCTGGAAAGAACAGAGCATGTTGGATTCTTGGGCTGCAAAATTCTTTAGGGCTCCTGACTTTATCAAGACAGTTTTCAATTTAAAACAAAATTATGGACCACTTACAGTGGTTCTCAACCTGCGGTTCATGGCTTCTTTGTGGGTCACATAGAAGATATTTACATAGTTATTTGTAACAGTAGCACAATTACAGCTATGAAATAGCAACTAAGTAATTTTATGGTTGGGTCACCACAACATGAGGAAGTGTATTAAAGGGTTGCAACATTAAGAAGGTTGAGAACCACTGGTCTAAAGAGTAGAAAAGGAAATAATGCTTTTAGTCTTTATATTTATAAATCTGAATGTATAAAGATATTTTTCTTAAGTATTACATTTTAAATTAGTCTATGAAATACTTCTTTATAGAGCAAAGTATCTGTGAGAATCATGCATACATTATACTCATGCAGTTTGAGATTTAGTGAAATTTTAATTTGCTTTGAAGATAACATTTCTTCTGTTTGCATTTGGAGTTTTATTTTCTTACTCCACATGGTGGTAATAAGATGTCTCATTTTCTTTAGGAGAAATGCTTTTTTCCTCGATCTCACACATTTGTTTCTTATGTACATCTCAATGCACATCTCTAAATGGTTAAAAAATAAATCTGTTCAAGTTTTGAAGTTCACAGGTCACCACAAACTTGGTATGAAAACAACATTTTAGTTCACTATAGGGAAAGTAGCATGCATGTCAGGAAGGACTGACTGCTGACTCCACAATGAGTGACCTCATTAGTAATTCTACTTTTTTCAACATAGCTGCAAATACATTCTTCTGCCTTTTCTAAAAGTCATAAGGTAATTGATCACTTTGATATCACCTGTATCTTCTCTGTTGGAAATGGTTTTGAACTTTCTCTCAAGTCACATTTGAACATTTCTGTGTATCTTTCAAAGAAGTGTCTATTCAGGCTCTTTGCCCATTTATTGGTTGGGTTGGTTTTCTTGCTATAGAGTTGCAAAATGTCCTTACATAATTTGGAATCTTGGGCTTCTTCTCGTATGTATATTTATGTTTAACAATTTTGTCTTACAATCCATAGAGGCTTCAAAATGATTCTTCCCTTTACTTAGAAAGAGTTTCTGATTTTTCTGTGTGGTTACACTTGCATTTGTTGTTAGTGGTGCTAAATGTCCTTTCATTATTTTACCTAAATAATCAGCAACCATACAAGCATGGATTTTATGGGAAGTTTTTATATTAAATGTTGTTAGTTTAAGTCTGCTTGTATTTTGGCATCCAATGTTTATAAAGAATACTGATCTTTGATATTCTTGAACTTTCTTTTTCTTATTTGGATCAGAAAAAAATGATGTTTTAAAGGAGGTTTCTCTTCCTGTCATGTTTTTAGAAGAGTTTAAAAGAGATTGATGTAACTTTCATAAATTATTAGTTCAACTCAGAAGAGAAGCAATTTCTAGCATCTCACAGACATGAAACATTACATATCCAGTATCTTTACTTGTTGCTATTCTGTTTAAATTTTCTACATTTTATGCTTCTCTTGGAGTTGGTGTCTATGACTTTATCCACTCTTCTCTTATTGAATTTATTGGCATAGAGTTTTTGTTTTTTGTTTGTTTGTTTGTTTTGTTTTGCTTTTTTGTAGCTATTATGCTGGTTGGTTTCTGTGTTAAGATAACAAAACCTAGAATCACTTGAGAAGAGCATTTTAATAATGAATTTTCTAGGTCATTTGTTTGTGAGCATAGCTCTAAGGGATTGTCTTGATTTGCTTTATTTCTTAAGACTTATTTTATTTGTAATTGTGTGTGTGTGTGTGTGTGTGTGTGTGTGTGTGTGTGTGTGTGTGTGAATTTGTTCATGTGCCTGAGGTGTTCAGAAGGAGATGTAAGAACCCATGGATCTGGAGTTAAAAGTGGTTATGTATAACCCCATATGAGTGCTAGAAACAAAAAGATCCTCTGCCAAAGCAGTAGACTTTCTGAAACAATGAGCCATCTCTTCAGGAACTTGATGGTTAAGATGAAGCCCTGTGTGAGTGACATCATTCCCTGCAAGTCAGGTCCAGTAGTGTAACAGGCAGGAGGAAACTAACTGAGAAGAACCAAGCAAGGAATAGGAATGTATTCTCTCTCTGCTCTTGACTCTGAGTATGAACATTTATGTTGTTGTCTTGACTTTCCCACAATAACTGACTGAAACATGGAACTGAATGCCAAATAAATTATTTCTTCTTTCAGTTGGCTTTGTAAAGATATTGTGTGATGGCAACGAAACGAAACTGTGGCAATAGTATTTCTGGATCCTTTAAGTTTCAGTGTTCCCAGCTACATTGCTACCATTTTTATTTACTTGACTCACTCATTTTTTATTTATTTCTGGTTTTCCAGCATTTTTGTCAAATTTATTTGTTTTTCAATAAATAAAATTTTGCTGGTAATTTCTATATTTGGTCTATTTTAAAATCTAATGTAAATTTCTTTTAATTCTGTTTTTGTGCGTATTATTTGTTTAATTTCTTTTATGAGTTATTTTTATCCTTAAAGTTGTTTATTGAATATTTTCCCTTATGTTTTAGTAGTTTTTATTATGATAAGCATTATCTTTGTAATGGTTTTTGCTCTGTACTTGAAGCACTCTGTTATTCATTCATTTTAAATAAATTCAAGATAGACTGAAATTCAGATTCGGTTTCAATTTGATTCATTATCCCTGTTCATATTGCTTAATTTCTTGTTACTTATATATTTTCCAAAACTCTTGATGACCGATTTATAGTTTTGTAACACAGTAGTGGAAAAAGATGTTCATATGATTTCAACCTTTGCAAACAGATTTGTCTTTTGTCCTGTCTTGAGAATGTACCATATGTGCTTATGAATATCATGTAACCTGTAACTTCTGAGTAAAATGCTTTTAATGTTTGTGTTATGTCTAATAGTAGTATATGACTATCTTAGCGAGAAATTTTATTGCTGTGAAATGACACCACGACTATGGCAACTCTTACAAAGGAAAACTTTTAATTGGAGATGGCTGAGAGTTTCAGAAGTTTAGTCCATTATCATTATAGTGCGACATGGTGGTGTGCAGGCAGATATGGTGCTGGAGAAGGGACTGAGAGTCCTACATATTGATTTGCAGGCAGAAAAAGGAGTATCTGTGTGTCACAACTGGTGTAGCTTGGGCACATATAAGACCTAAAAGCCTGCCTCCACAGTGACATACTTCCTCCAATAAAGTCATATGTAATTGGATGCTTTTCTGTCCCACCTGGTCCCACACTGCTCTTTAAATAACCACTCAGAGGCTTAATATTAATTACAAATGTTTGGCCTATTGCTCAGGATTATTATTAACTAACTCTTACAACTTAAATTAACCCATTCCTATTAATCTATGTTTTACCATGTATCTCTTGGCTTTACCTGTTTTAATACATCTTGCTCCTCCAGCAGCTGGCTGGTATCTCTTATGACCTCGCGCTTCTTCTCCTTGTATCTCTGCTTGAATTTCCTGCCTGGCTCTATCCTGCCTTGCTATAGGCCAAAGCAGCTTCTTTATTAACTAGAAAGAGCAACACATATTCACAGCTTACAGAAATACTATCTCACAGCAGCCATAACTCCTAATAGGCTACTTCCTATGGGCCAAGCCGTCAAACGCATGTGTCTATGGGGGCCAAACTTATTCATTTTACACTTTTCACTTAAATCTATTCTGCTTAATGTATGTACAGTACCACCCCTCCTTACTTTTTGGATTTCTACATGTATTCCTCATACTTTCACTTCCAGCATAGATGATGACTCTTTTGTTGTTTTGTTTTGTTTTATTTTGTTTTTCAACACAGGGTTTCTCTGTTTAACTTCCCTGGCTGTCCTTTAACTAGCTCTGTAGACCAGGTTGGCCTTGAACTCATAGAGACCCACATGCCTCTGCCTCCCAAGTGCTGAAATTAAAGGCATGTGCTACCACCACCTGGGATAGTTGACTCTTCATAGGTGGAGAGTCCTGCAGGGAGTACATAGTTAGAACTAGGTTGCACGATCAATTTAGGCTTCTATTTTTATATTGAAAGATTTTATGCAATTGAATTTAAGAAAATCACAAATATGTAAGGAGATAATTCTAGCATATTTTAGATTCTTTCTGTGTTGCTTTGTGAATCCTTTGTTCCTTCATTCCTGCCCATTTTCCTTTGTGAATAGCTACATATCTGTCATGGTGTTGTTATCAAAATCTGAGGCTCATATTCTCCATTCTACAGAAGACCAGGTCATATAATTTAGTAAATGAAAGCAGGTTTATTCAAGATCAGTCATGAAGAAGACAAAGTAGATGCTCCACTCCAGATCACAGGTAAAATTTCTGGTTTGTAACTCTTCTTCTACTAGCTTTCTAGCTCTTTGTCCCCACATTCCCAATGCTTTCTATGGGCAGTTAAGACACAACTTCTATTTTTTGTTTTTTTTTAATTTACTTTAAATTATTGTTTGTATATTTTTATTAAGAAAAAATTTTATTCATTTTACAAACCAATCAAAGATCCCTGTCTTCTCTCCTCCTGCTCCTCCAGCCTCCTCCTCCAAACCCAACCCCCATTCCCTCCTACAAGAAGGTAAGTCCTTCCATAGGGAGGTACATTTAGTAGAGGCAGGACTATGCCCCTCTTCCTGCCTCAAGGCTGTGCAAGGTGTCCTATCATAGGTAGTGGGCTCCAAAAAGCCTGCTCATGCACCAGGGATGGATCCTGATCCTACTGACAGGGGGCTCCTTAAGCAGATCAAGCTATACCATTGTCTCTTTATGCAGAGGGCCTAGTCAAGTCCCCTGCAGGCTCCACAGCTGTTGATCTAAATTTCATGAGTTCCCTCTAGTTTGGTTTAGTTGTTTCTGTGGGTTTCCCCATCATGATCTTGATGCCCCTTGTTCATAGAATCCCTCTTCTCTCTTTTCAACTGGACTCCTGGAACTTGGCCTGGTATTTGGCTGTGTATCTCTGCATCTGCTTCCATCAGTTATTGGAGAAAGGCTCTATGATGACAGGGTCTTCACTGATCTGATTGCTGGGGTAAGCCAGTCCTGGCACCCTTCACACTATTGCTAGTAGTCTAAGCTGGGGTCATCCTTGGGGATTCCTGGGAACTTCTCTAGTACCCGGTTTTCCCCTATCCCCATGATGTCTCCTCTATCATGGTATCTCTTTCATTGCTCTTCCACTCCATCCCTGTTCCAGCTCGACCATTCCATTCCCTTATGTTCTCATCCCCCATCCTCTACCCTCCATTGCCCACTGCTCATCCCCAACTTACTCATGGAGATCTCATCTATTTTCCCTGCCCAGGGCGATCCATGTGTCACTCTTTGGGTCCTTCTTGTTAGCTAGTTTAATTAGCAGCAGAAAACAATTGCATCATAAATTTGCAGGCAAATGGGTGGAACTAGAAAATATCATCCTGAGTGAGGTAACCCAGACTCAGAAGGAGAAACATGGTATGTGCTCACTCATAAATGGATACTAGATGTAAAGCAAAGGATAAACAGACTACAGCCCACAGCTCCAGAGAAGCTGGCTAACAAGGAAGGCACAATTTCAGCTACCTTTCTCATCAATTTGATGCCATGCCTTTCTCACCAAAAAAGACTCTCCCTCTGGAATTGTAAGCCCAAATAAACCTTCTTCTTCAGTTGCTCTTAATTGTGTTATTTTATCACAACAGAAAAGCAACCAGTGCAGAACTTGATGCTGAGACTGGGGCTGGGGCTCTGAAGACTTGGCTTTTCTATTGTTAATTATTTTATATTTTAATTTTAAAAAATTAAAAAATTAAAACTAATAAAATGGTTGAATACTGTAAACAGATTTAATGGATCTCTGTTTCTCTTCAAATATGGGGCAACTCTCCCATGCCTCCCATGGATATCAGCCAGCCATGGTATGACAAGTTGCAGTGAGACTAGGCAACCCTTCTTCTATTAAAGCTGGATGAGACAATCCAGTAGCAGGAATAGGTCCCCAAACAGGCAAAACAGTCAAAGGCAACTCCTGATTTCACTAACAGAAGTCTCTCTAGAAGAACAAGTTATGTGACTGTAACATACACACAGAGGGCCTAGGTCAGTCCCATGCAGTCTCTAGTTGGTTCAGTCTCTGTGAGCCCCTTTGAGCCCAAGTTAGTCGACGCTGGTGTTTTCTTGTGGTGCCCTTGACACACTGGCTCCTATAATCTTTCTTCTACCTCTTCTGCAGGAATCCCTAAACTCTATGTAATATTTTGCTGTGGGTCTCTGCATCTCTTTCTACAGGTGGGTTGGACACCAATCCATGACCATAGCAATGTATCATTAGTAATGATTTTATTCACTTTTTTTGCCAGTCATGTTTGGTTTTATATTAGGCCTCTTGGGTATCCTGCTTCTGGATATGGCCCTCAGGAGTGGTCTCCCTCCCAGGACATGGGTCTCCAGAAGGGTCATTCTTCAGTTCATCATTCCCACAATTTCTGTGTCATCTTTACCCTAGCACATCTTGTAGGTGGGACAAATTGAAGGATTTGTGGCTGGGTTGGTGTTCCACTTTCTCCACTGAAAGTCTTGCTTGGTTACAGGAGATGGCTGGTTCAGGCACTGGAGCCCTTATTGCTAGGAGTCTTGTTGGGCCTGCTGACAGTCAGCTGGGTAGCTGGGTAGGGGCATGTGGATTGAAGAGACAATGAAGAAGACAGAAAAAAGAGGTCTGCCGGTCATTGCTGGATAGCCCCAAGTTTATTTCGCAGCCAGATTATATACAGTTTTGAAGGACAGAGGTAGAACAATGCACAGCACAGGCATTCAACCACTGTCTATCCTTCCTTGCATCAAGGAGCAGGGAGTTTCATTTTCTATTTCAATGTACCTGTGGCTGGCATCAGCAGCCTACTTCTAGCTAGATAATGTGTTCCTTCTTGTGGGGTAATCAGGACTTTCTCATAGCCCTTCAAGGAGGCTCTGTGGGCTAATCAGGACTTTCTCACAGCATTGGAGCAAACAAGATAAAACTCTATTGACTCAGAATAGACTTCATATTCAAACTGGGAAACTGAGTCAGTTGTGGGCTCCCACAGAGACTTAACTAGGTTCACCCTCAAGATTGCTGGGAATTTCCATTGCTCTAGGTTTTTAGCTCATCCCAGAGATGTCTTCATATTCCAGTTGTCTCTCCCAGTACTCTCTCTCCTTCATCCTCCCACCAGATTCCCACAGTTCGCATCCCCAACTACCCTTCCAGCCTCCTCCTCCTTCTCCACAGGCAATGTCCATTTTATTTCCCCTTCATAGTGAGATTTATGCATTCCCTCTTCGAACCCTCCTTGTTACTTAGTTTCTCTGGGTCTCTGGGTTGTAGTTTGGTTCTCCTTTACTTTACTGCTAATATTCTACTATAAGTAAGTACATACCATATTTGTCTTGAGTATGACCCAGTGAGTTTTAGTACCTTAATAAGTGCTTACATTTTACAGAGAAAGAATAGAAAGTGCAATGGAGAATATTTAAGAATATGCAGTGGTTATTAAAGATATTTAAGTGCTCAGCTAGACCTTCTACTAAGGATAGGCTCCTACTAGGTAAATTCTTCTATTTTGGTTAGTAGTTTAGAGATAGATGGATGACTGTTCCCAAATATTTTGGTTCTAAACTCTTCAAGTTTTTTGTTTGTTTGTTTGTTTTTCAAGACAGAGTTTCTCCACGTAGTTTTGGTGCCTGTCCTGGATCTCTTTCTGTAGACCAGGCTGGCCTCGAACTCAGAGATCCATTTGGCTTTGCCTCTTGAGTGCTGGGATTAAAGCTGCCGTCTGGCTAACTCTTTAACTTCTGAATAGTCCACTAACATTATTTTGAAATGTTACTTCTAGGTAACAAAATGGCATTAAAAACACCCCATCTCTCCTCCACAGAAGAGATATTTTATTGTTATTCTTTTCAAATGTTCTTCTAGCTTCCATCCTGTTAGGATTCTAAATATGAATATGAAACAGCTTGAGACATGCTGTCTCTAAGGAGGCAGAAATAAAAATTTCATTATGAAGATGTAAAATGAGAGGGGAAAAGTTGATAGTAAGATAAGAGTTGATGGGCAAATTTGTGTATGATTCAGTAAAGAGAACATAAAGTGTAGGGGATATTTAAAATCTCGTTGATTTGGTATACTTTGTGAAGGCATGGTATATAAGATCTAAGAAACCAGCAGACAGGACAAAACTCTGCCAAGGTGACCTAGAAACCTGAATTGAAAATTATCTCTCTTTTTTTTAACATTTGCTGAAGCAGAAATTCTCTCCTTTTTCCTTCATGATTGTAGAAACTGTATAGTAAGGCCAGAAGACAAGTGTGATTGCTGGAGGACACATCGTTTGTCTTCACTGTGTCATTGAGAGAAATACTTCTTAGTGCAGCACAGTACTGATTGAAATGTATGTTAGAATAATGGGAGACTAAAGTAATAGAGGCCAAGAACACACAAGGATGGAAAGGCCTCAAAAAATATGAACAATCATGGAGACATGTGTATAGTAATGGTAACAGATACATACATGGTAGACCCATGAGAGTGTTTCTCAACATCCACAATAAAAACAGAAGTGTTTTAGTCCATTAGTCCATTTTCTGTTGCTAAAACTACATGTATAGGATAAAGTCTTTATAAAGAAGATGCATTTGGTTAGCAGCATTTGAATCTAAAAATTAAAGATGAAGTGGTCCCATCTGCTGGGCTTCTAATGAGAGACTCATGGTGCAGGGCATCTAAATGCAGAAACATGGCAGCAGTGACCACATGTTCAGACAGGAAGAAAGAAAGATTCAAAGGTGAGGCTTGCTCTTTTTGTAATAACATCGTTGTGGTAAAAACATTAGGAAACCGTCTTAATCTTATTTGAAGGTGATGATGCCTCCCATGAGGATGCACCTTTTAAAGTTCCACCATATCCAAATGTCACCAAACTGAAGGCTAACTTTCCAGGATAAGACTCTATGGAGGATTCAATGAAATTTGGCCTAAACTGTCATATCAAGAATGGAAATTCAGGGAGTTCTGTGAGATTATGAGAAAAAAATCACTATGCTTCCTGATGCAGACCTGAAACAATGACAAAGAAGAGGGCGGTTGTCAAGTAGAAGATTTTGAGAGTTCTCTTGTCCCTCTGGAGAAGTATTCATGACAACTCAGTTAACTACATGTTAAGGACATTGGTGTATTCTAGGGAGCACTATGGAAAATGCTGAGTCGATATTCATGGTCAGTGCTCTGAAGCATCACAGAATTACTGCAGTGGTAACAGAGGGCATGCGGGCATGAAACACATCTAGGAGTAAATCTGTAGAACCAAAAGCAAATGAATTTTGGAGGAACGGCAATTGAAGGTGCTTCTGTGAGGTGATCAGACTATTACCGTGATCACTCTCCTAGTCTGGAGGATGGACATACTTGGATGTGACCCAAAGTGGCATATTTGCTTGTGATGTCTGCTCACATAATGGGGGTACATCGAGCAGACTCCTGTGAGATTTTAATAATCTTTGTAGATAAAACAGTAAATTAGTCATTTCATTGTTTTCTGGTGAGAATAAATTCCCATTGGCAGTGACTATTAGGCAAATAACTATAATCCCATAATTCAAATGGCTTCTATAAAGCTAGAGATCTATCACTCAGTAATGGATAATTCAGTAAAAATTATTTCAAATTCTTCATTGTATAATCTTATTTTGATTTAGTTTAAATAAAGTTCAGATTCATAAGAAGTTACTGAACAAAGTCTTTATGATATGCATGAAGAATCTTCTGACTCCCTCAGAATGAGATAATATTGATAAATAAATAAGTTATTTATTATTATTGTAATGCTAAAGCAAATTTACTTGAACCTGTATTGACTTGAACTTTATCAACTATTTTATGTGTTTGTTTTATCTTTTTCCAACAAGAACACATGCTACTGTTTACAGTTCAAATTTCTTCATTTCTAAATGTGATGCTATTCATTTCTGACTGGAAAGGATAGAAACAGTTGCAGCCAAAGAAGAGAAAGCATTCTAGAGTAGGCAAGTGGGGATATGTTGAGATTATATTCTATCCAACCCCAACAGGATGAGCTTTAAGCTGAGTCCCTAGTACTTCAGAACAGTATCTCAATTGTAGATAGGGTCTTGGGATATAAATAAGCAAAGAGAAAGCCTTAGGTATAAACTATAGTCCAATATTATTCTGGAATAGGCACTCTGACACTAATGAGAATGGAAGAGGAGAGATTTCACTGGTGGACCAAAGTCAAAATAGTTGTTAACACTATGTGATCCAGTTTTCATTCCCATTTTATACTCTAAACTCAGAAAGTTGGGTGAACAAGCAATCAATATTTTGCAAAAGTATATATTCCAGTCAGCAGGTTGTTAAGAACAACAACCCATGGACTCAGCTATTTCTCTAGGTTATTCCAGATAGCAAGTGAAGTCATTCTTGGCAAATAGTCACCACAATAAGTGCTTTAAATAAATCACCAAATAAATCACAAAAGCAGTATCTAATCATTGGTCTTTTCTACTTTTTCTATTACTATGTGACTAGTGTTCTTATTCAAAGGGGGAAATTGGGAGCTAGAGATAGACTTGAATATAAAAAGATACAGGGAGAAGATGACCAGGAGACATACAAGAGATTGTTCCCTTAGTGTTCTGATGAACTAACCCTGCTAGCCATCTTTGCAGACATCTGGCTTCTAAAGCTGTGAAACAATACACTTCCAGTTTTAAAGCACTCATTTTGTGATCTATGTTACAGTGGCCCTAGAGGACTCATACATGCCAAATGAGCAGGCATGGTGTGTGTGAGTATAAAAATATAAAGCAAATCTAATAACTAAATTTCTGGTATAATGATGAAGTCAGTATGAATACCCACAAAGGTTGAGTATTCTATAATTGACACTCAACAAATTCAAACTTTGAATACTCCTTGAATTATAGTTTGATGAATTTTACTATTTCTTCCAATTTTCAGGTACAAACACAGAAACAGCCTCAGAGAAGCCAGGTCACCTGGGTAAAGCTAAGTGAGTACTGAATGGAACAGTAGTTTTAAACTTGCATTTAAATTGTCATATTTCATTTTTACCACTCCTTACACTTAGAGATGGAATGCTCATTGTAGGAGAATTAGCCTATAATTCAAAGGGGCCATTATATGTTCAGAAAACAGCTTCTCAGACAGCAACTTTCATAACCAAGTGGATTGTCAAAATGTTGCCTTCTGTACTCTTTGAATTAGTGAATTGAGTGTGTATCTTAAGATATTAAATGTTTGGTGATTTCTGTGGTAAACAAAAAATAAAAAAATGAACTTAAACTAATATTTCATACAACCGAGAATATTAAATATTGTTAAGTGTAATGTTTTCTAAGATTGTTTGATTATCAAACTGGTCAGAAGCTATTTGGCTAGAAATAACAAGACTAATCTCAAAGTAACTCAAATAATTGGGTGATTTATTATCACTCAAAACAAGGAAATGAAGTTAGCATAGCTTGGAATCAGTAGTTTAACAAACCATCTAAATTAGGAAGTGTACAAGAACATTTCCTCTTTATAGTTTATCAGTATCTATTTCCATTTCCAATTTATGGTTACCATTTCTGTTGAATACCATAACATCTATCAAAACATGTTTCACAGCAGAAAGTTAACTCTGGTGGTAGAAGAAGAGGACAATACCAGAAGTGAACAAAGATCTTAAAACCAGGCTGTCCCTACAAGCCCAGTGTCAAGCTGGAAGCACACATTATATTTGGTATTTAGCTAGAAAGCGTGAATTAATTTTTATAGGAGAGTCATAACCACATAAGTGTCTATAAATAGATGAGTGGATAAAGATAATATAGTGAAGTATGATATAACATTAACAAAAAAAGACATCCTTGTTATGTATGGCAAACATCATGGAATCTAGAGAACACTGTCCTTCTTTTATAGTTTATCAGTATCTATTTCCATTTCCAATTTATGGTTACCATTTCTGTTGAATACCATAACATCTATCAAAACATGTTTCACAGCAGAAAGTTAACTCTGGTGGTAGAAGAAGAGGACAATACCAGAAGTGAACAAAGATCTTAAAACCAGGCTGTCCCTACAAGCCCAGTGTCAAGCTGGAGGCACACATTATATTTGGTATTTAGCTAGAAAGCGTGAATTAATTTTTATAGGAGAGTCATAACCACATAAGTGTCTATAAATAGATGAGTGGATAAAGATAATATAGTGAAGTATGATATAACATTAACAAAAAAAGACATCCTTGTTATGTATGGCAAACATCATGGAATCTAGAGAACACTGTCCTTCTTTTATAGACAAATATCATATGATCTAACTTCTTATAGAACTCAAACAACAAGTTATTGAATAAAAGGGGAAATAATGGGGGTTTTAGTTGAAGGATAAATGTTGTATTTATTTATGACATGCAAGTTCTGTAGAGTTTATTAGAGAATGCCGGCATTAGTTGCTAATGCCTGCTGGTATGCTAGAAATCTAAGAAGATAATGTGTGTTCCCACTGCACTTCAAGAAATGATAACAAAGGGAAGTGATAAGCATAGCAATTAAATTGACTGAAATCACTATTTTGAATTGTAAATGATTATTTCCACATCACACTGAAATATATATGTAGCTAGAGTTTTTCTGCCTTGCACACAGTCAGGACAAATCTCTGTCACCCGCCAGTCCCACAGCCGCTCAGACCCAACCAAGTAAACACAGAGACTTATATTGCTTACAAACTGTATGGCCGTGGCAGGCTTCTTGCTAACTGTTCTTTTATCTTAAATTAATCCATTTCCATAAATCTATACCTTGCCACGTGGCTGGTGGCTTACCAGCATCTTCACATGCTGCTGGTCATGGTGGCTGCTGCAGCCAGTCCTTCTGCCTTCCTGTCCTTTTATTTCTCCTCTCTGTTAGTCCCGCCTATCCTTCCTGCCTAGCCACGACCAATCAGGTTTTATTTATTGATCAATCAGAACAACTTGACATACAGACCATCCCCCAGCACAGCCAAGTGCAGACCATCTCAGACACCTGCACTCAGGCCCATGGTCCTAATCATCCTCTATGCGGACCTGCTGGGTAACGCCACAAAGAACCCAAGAAGGGCTCCCACAGGACATACAGAACATCCCACAGCATATATATATAATGTTGTAGGACTGGGACACCAATCCAGCTATAAAACCTTCAACCCATAAGCTTTCCCACCTGCAAAATGTGCTGGGGCAATGGTGGCTCAGAACTTCAAGGAGTGAAGCTGATCTACCTGGAGGCCCATGACAGAAGAGGGAGCCCATGCCCAGCACTGCCCAGATGGCCAGGTACTGAAAGGTGGATTGCTCAGAGACCTAGGGTAGAACCAAACACTACTGGCAAAAAAGAAAAAAAAAGTCAATGAAATGATTCCTAATGATATCCTCATAGGATCGGTTCCTGGGTCAATATACATCAGAGAAGCTTCCTCTGGCAGTTGGTGGGAGCAAAGGCAGAGGTCCACAGGCAAGCATTAGGAGAAGCTGGGGGAACACTGCGGAAGAGGGACAGGAAGGATTGTAGGAGCTGGATGTCTCTAGGACACCAGGAAAACATGGCCCACAGCTCCAGCATAGCAGGGCTCATCCAGACTCACAGAGACTGAAGTAGCAACCAAAGAGCCTTCATGGGGTCTGCACTAGGTTCTCTGCGTGTGTGTTGTGGTTGTTTAGCTCGGGGTGTTCAAGGAACTCCTAACAGTGGGAGTCCTAACAGTGCCTCTGACTCTTTTGCCTAGTCTTGGGACCCCTTTTTTCCTGCTACATTGTCTGGTTCAGCCTTGATCTGAGGGTTTGTGCCTAGTCTTATGGAATCTTGTTATGCCACGATGGATTAGTATACTTGAAAGGCCTGCTCTTTTCTGAAGGGAAACAGAGGCCCAGTGGATTTAGAGGAGAGGTGAAGTGTTGGGGACAACTGGGAGGAGTGGAAGCTGTGTTGGGGATGTATTGTATGATAGAAGAATAAATAAAAAGAAAAAAGCTAATAAAAGAAAATTAAACAGCAAACATGTTCATGCTTTATCCATTTGCTATACTTTAATAAACTAGAAATAAATACAAAATAATTTAAAAACAAGTTATTTTTCAAATATCAGGAAAATTTTGGCTGAAAAATACATTTTCATGTGTATTATATGTAGTATCATTGTGGGAGATGTTCTATTCAGATCAAGCAGGTGTCAGGTGACCACATCCTAATTTCCAAACTTAAAATTTTATTTGGTGTATAATGTAAATCTAATTCATATTAATGTTTAATCTTAAGATATTTAAAGAATACTGTGTCAGCTCCATATCAAAGAAAGAGCATCTCTAAATGACCAGGGGCTAGAATTGCTTAAACTCTTAATGGTATAATTTATTTTATGTCTTAATTAAGAATTTATGAGTAGTTTTGCATTTCTGAGAACACAGCAGAATCATGAGACAAAGAATTACATAATTAACATCTGTACTTTGAAATTTCTATCACAACTGAAAATTGTGGATCTTCTTTACTTCTCAAGAATGGTGAATACCATTCAGCTTTCTATTACTATCACAAAATACCAGATATAATTGGTATTTTATGAAGGTGAAAGATTAGATTTGAATAACAGACTTGGAGGTTATAATCCATGATCAGTTGGTCCCATTGCTTTGAGAAAGGAATGAGATAGCATGTCATGCTAGTAGTATATCTTGAAGCAAGACTACTCATATCCAGAAAGTAAAGGAGATAAAGACGGGGGACCATAGGTCCTACAATCTACTTTGGAAACACAGCCTCTATAATCTAAAGACACATCTTCTAAGGGTTCTGCCAATATCCCATGTCTCTACCATGTCCAAACCTTTAATAGAAGGATTTCCACCAAAGTTGAAACAAAAATTTTAGTGAGATTCCTACCATATCACTTAAAATTAAATATGGCAGCAGGTATGTTAATAACAATAATAATCAAATTACAATTGACTTTCGTCATAGATGATTCAGCAATGCTATGGTGCCATCGAGGATCCAGGCTCTACCTTACCAAGATCCCTGACACTGTATGTTT
Source organism: Peromyscus maniculatus bairdii (assembly GCF_049852395.1). Taxonomy (NCBI): domain Eukaryota; kingdom Metazoa; phylum Chordata; class Mammalia; order Rodentia; family Cricetidae; genus Peromyscus; species Peromyscus maniculatus. The sequence goes on from NC_134865.1 coordinate 22,776,466, forward strand.
AAGATCAATAGTGAAAGGCAGCTACTTGTATTCCCAGCAACTATGGATGCTCAAGGAAGATACCACAGAAGAATTTGTGATTTGATAGTATTAACTAGGTAGATTTTTTTTAATTAAAAAAGATCCACTTTTTAGAAACACAGTTATAAATACATACTTAATTGTGCAGAACTGGATCATTCATATCTTTAAATGATGGCAAGAAAAACATGGAACAGAATTGTTTTAGTTCTCTTAAAATAATTATGATCTAATGTTTTCAATTCTTCATACTTACACAACAAAATGAATGAGGTTCTGAGAAGAAAGGAAGTTAATTTTTCTATGTCTGTACATATGACCTGAAAGTAGATATACAGTTATCTAGGGGCACAAATGAGACTAAAGGGAAGATGTGTGATAAATGAGAGGGGGGAGGGTCAAAGAATCTGGTTAATGTACATTATATACTTTCCTGAAAATGTCCTTACATAATTCAGTGTCATATACAGTCAATATATACATTGGAAATGAGAAAAAAAGAGTTTCGGTTTTACTTCAGCAACACTGTCTGTAATGCCTTGTAGTTCTCTTGATCTAATACTTGTTGAAAAGATGCATGAATCCAATTCAGTTCTCATCTCTTCCTTCTGTTTATTAGTGATATGACCTTGGACAAATTATTTATCAAAATGCTTCAAGAATTTAAGCAATCAGATTAAAAAGCTTGTGATGCCCTTACCACTGTATCCTCTCCCCTGCATTCACTTGCACCCACAAATTCCTCCTTTCTGACACTTTCTGGGGTTACCTGCTTTCCTGTATAATCCCCTTTCTACTTTTTCTCCAGTTCTTAGTCATTGTTTACTCCTTGAGGCTGTCACTCCAGTAAACTTCTCCAATTATGATTTATACCACTAATTTTTCATTTCTCCCAAATTATTCTCATTAACAGCCATAATTTTTGTCACATTTTCTTTTACTTGAAAACTTCCACTATACTTCCTTGTTACTTCAAAAGTAACCTATATTCACATGTAAATACTATAACTTCTTGTAAAAAAGAGTTACAACTATAAAAGCAATACCTCTGTGTGTTTGTGTCAAAGTTCAAAGGAAAAGAAGTCCATAATTTACTCTGTCTCCAAAGCAAGACTACATTTCTCCTTATGAATTAATGACAAAATTTGACTTCATGTGATTGCTACATATTAGGAATAGGATATTCATAACTGTATTATGATGATAGGGCAAGTTTCTCCTGCAATGCACTGTGAGACAAAAAAAAAAAAACAATAGTAATGAAGCAGAGAAAGAAGGATAGACATTGAATAGACTATCTATGGTGTTCATGTTAACCATTGTGTTTCTGATAACCTACTCAATTGAAAATGTATCAGCTATGTATTAAGCAACACTGTGGGCATAATTTCAGGTAAAGCATTTTCCCACTAAAGTAACAGCAACGAATGTCACAAAGCACATTGGTGTTCCGTGAAACACAGTCTAGAAAGCACAAATAAGTGCTATAGTTTTTAAAGTCACAGTGAGGATTAAAGACGAGTTTTGTAAGTCTTCAGTAAATTTTCAGTCTTAGTTAAACATGAATTTATTTCACAAGTGAAACACTCATAGAAAGCAAATATGTTTTGAATATAAAATATGCATTGAAGGCAAACTTGAAACTAATCTACCGACATATAATTCCATGTCCTTTTGAAAGTAACTTAAAAAACTGTCTGTTTTGAAAGGATTTTTAAAATAATAACAGCATGTAATGACTGTCATTCCTTAGGACTATGTAGAAAAGTTGCTCAGATAACCATAGCTTTATAACCATGGAGTGAAAGCCTAAGTTCTTCTTGTCTTACAGTGACATACAATTGTCCCTTTGTATTACTATAATCACCCTATAATATTTGTTTCTAACTTTATAAGATAAATTTAATCTCTGGTCTTTGACCTCATTAAAGATACAAAGAATCTACATAATATCTGATGTAGAAATAAATGCAAAACAATAATAAACACTCGATTGTTTTCCTTATTTCATTTGATAATTTCATAGATGCATTTAATATGTTTTGACCAAATCTGTCCCCCTTTTTTCCACTCTTAATTCTTCCCTTATCTCCTCTAGTACTTCTAACCTTTAACTTCAAGTGCTCAGTTTTTATACCTACTTAGTATACTCTGCTGACTGTATCAGCGTGAGTGTATGGCTATCTTTGGGAGCATAAGTAGCCTCTGAGGGGCTGCATCCTTGAAGTAAATATGGATCATCTTCCCCCATCAGCCATCAAGTGACAATAGCTCCTTAGATGCTGGTGGGAATTCATGAACCAATCTCTGATCCTTCCTGGCATTTTGTTTAGACTGGGTTTTGACAGGTCTATGTGTGCTATTATAGCTACTGTTAGTTCAGGAATACAAGGGCCATTTCATTTCTGTCAACACACACACAGCCTTTGAGTATCTTTTCCCCTGATGACTCTAAGACTTGTGTGTATATGGTAGAGGGAGGTGTGCTCTAGATACCTTATGAAGAACTGAGCACAGAAAGCCTCCTCTTATTCTCTGCATGTTGGCCAGTTATGAATCCCTGTGCTAATCTTAAGAACTCCAATCTTTCATCAGCAACCCTACTGTTGAATACAAATGTGATCCCACGAACTCTGTGGCCTCCTAGACCTATGAGACTTCTATTTGCATGAATTCCCTACTTGAGGTGCAGATGAGCTCAGCAAAGGCCAGGCAAGCCTGAAGCAGAGTAACTAAATTCAACATTGCTCTAATTTTTCCCCCCTTTGGCCTGTTGCTTTGAGTAGGATCCATGCCTTTATTATTGTGGAATGGTATGAACTTTTTTCTCTGAAATATACATATAATTTAGCTATTATTTATGTAAAGAGGTTGGATCTTAAAGGGAAAAGGTAGGCTTAAGCTTCATTTTCTTTTCAGTATTTTATTCATTTGTTATATAGATATATAGACAGAGAACTACACAGAGATACATATCTACATCATTGGTAGATAGGTAAATGAGTAGATGAATAAAAGGAATTCAGAGAAACACAAAGATGGAAAACAGCATATTAGTGAAAATATTGTGTAATATTTTGATTGCGTTCTGACAAATAAAGCTTGTCTGGAGTCAGAGGGCGAGGCTAGCCATTAGCTAGCCAAATTAACCATACAAGTTTGGAGGACTGTAGAGAGAGGAGACAGGAATTAGTAAGGTGGAGCAAAAAGAGGATCTATGACCTTTTGGAATCAGGAACTGAAGAGTTAGGAAGTGACTGTGGCTGCTCCCTTGCTTCTCTGGTCTTTTGGGTTTTTATCCTAACATCTGATTCCTGAATCTTTATTGATAAAATTAATTAGATTAATGCTTCACCTGGTGTCCAGCTCAGAGTGGGAATTCACCAGATAGCTGCTTGCCCATGGCTTTGCAGCTGCTGGCACCAGCCAGAGCTGAACATGGAAACTGTACCCAGTGGAGTGAACCACCAACTGGCTTTTCCTTTACTTCCCCAAGTCCTTCAAGTGAGTCTGGGATTTTCCTGTTGCAGCATCTCTACAGCAATCTCCACAAGTCCCAAACTCCACAGGTGCCTGGGCTCCAAATGCCAAAGGAGATAGCCCCACACCACTGGCCAGCTCTGCCTTCAGGCAGCTCTGTGCTCTCACTTCCTGCTCAAGCTGGGCAGATATGCTGCTTTCACATGTTCCCTGTGTCTGCATTTTAGGTGGTTGGCTTTTTGGTTCCTTTTTCCTGTGGGCTGTAGGCTTCCCCTGGACCCACTCCTCAGGCTGAGGACATTGATCAGTGACAGCTGTCCTCAGCCAGGCTGTGTACCACCTGTATTTTCTACCCAGCTGTGCTATGCAGCAACAGCTAGCCTCACACTTCACTGTCATTGCCAGAATATTTGGTGAGACAACTGGAACTTCTTAGGGCGTGGGGGGGTGGGGATTAGATAAAAAAGAGAAAGAAGAGGTTGAAGAGGTTTTGTTTCCCCACAATAAAAATGTGAAACATTAAGATGCATTGAGTTAGGTCTCTGAAGTTCTACAAAGGATGGTTTGAAAAGGGAAAAATTAAATGAATGAAGAATCAATTAGCTGGGATTGATATAAGGTCAATTATCACTTTGGTCATTCTTATTTTATTCTTAAAAAGTTGCCAAATATGAAAAGTTAGCTGATAAGATAAAATCCTCAGAAAAACAGACTAATAGAACTAAGGAAAATATTCACACAGAGACAGAGGAGTTTAGAGAAGTTACCACATCAGGACATTATGAAACTTAAAGGAAATGGCTCAAAGTTATTAGAAAACCAACCTTAATTTATCCAGTTACCATTCAAAAACAACAACTAGAGGAGGACAGGCATCCCCAAAGCTATTTAAAAGTTAACTGGGATTCTATAAAAATGTTAGATTTGAAGAGATTTAAGGAAGTAATAGTTTCATATGGTATGCATTCACCTTTAGTGAGGCAGATGATAAATTCATGGTCTACTTAGAACAGAATCATTACACAAGTCTGGAGAGATCTAGTTAGAGCAGTATTGGAATATGGTCCTCAGCTACAGTGGTATGCTTGGTGGAGAGATGAAGCTAGGGCCATTGAATAGCAAGGTAGGTTTGGAGATTCTGAGATTTTCCAAGATCAAATGCTTGATGAGGGCTGTTATGCTGATGTGGAAAGACAGGTTACATTTGATGATCATACTTTGTCAATATGCCATACAAAAGCTTTGAATACTTGGGACAAGATTCATGAATCAAGAAGGAAGATTGAGCCAATTACTAAAATTATACAAGGCCCAAAAGAAGCCTTCACTAAATTTTTGTAAATATTGACTTCAACTGTAAACAAAACAATATCAAATCAAGAAGTTAGACAAATATTAATTGAGTCTCTGACTTTTGAACAATGCTAATTCACAAGACAAAAGGGTAATTTGGCCTTTAAAGATAAGATCAGCAGTCCTAGAGGAACTGATCCAATGCATAGCCGATATTGACTGTCATAAACATGATGACACTTGGATAGGAGAGGAGATTTCTAAAGGCTTGAAGAAAAATCAAGATGTCAAATGTTTTAATTGTGGTAAACAAAGTCATCTAAAAAGGATTATAGGCAGGGTGTTCCTAGAAACAATGTTTTTTGTAGAGATAACCCAAACAGAAAGCCGTTACCTTTTGGGGTATGCAGAAGGTATAGCCAAGGCCAACCCTGGACCCACGAATGCAGATCAATAAGGGAGAGACAAAGTAACCCTTTACCATTGGGAAATGCCTTGGGGGACCTCTCAAAGGCCCCCATATAAAATTTGGTTTAATCATTCCCTGTCACAGTGGGGAAAACTTCTCTTCAGAGCAATTAAAGGACTTAATGCTTATTGTAAAAAAAAAAAAAAAAAATACTGTGCTGCTGCTCTGGATGACAGAACATCTTTAGAAGATAAAACAAAAATTTCAGGAACAACCATACAGCAAATATTTTGGCAAACTTCTATAAATGATAAAAGACCAAAGTTAAAAATACAAATAAATGACATTGTAATTGAAGGCTTTTTTAAACGCAGGGATAGATGAAACTATAATTGCAACAGAATCTTGGCATCCAAATTGGCCCCTTCAGGAGATAAATGTTTAGATTTTAGGGGCAGAAACTTTATCTCGGGTAAAACAAAGTGCAAGATAAGTCAAGTATATAGGACCAGAAGGATAGAGAGGAAAATTAAAGCCATATGTGGCTAACATGGCAATTAATTTATGAGGATGTGATTTGTTATAGCAATGAAATACCCAGGTTAACATTCCTAAAATCTCAGAAATAAACAATAAACTTATCTACACTTCTGGGGAAAGGTATTATAAAGAATAGTCACCAAATGTTTAGGTTGTACATACACAGGGCACAACAGCTTCTGCTCTTTTAAAGGTACCAACAATCCTACCTCTAAAATGGTTAATTGAAAAACCTGTCTGGATGGAACAGTGGCCTTTAACATCTGAAAAATTACAGGTCTTATAACAGTTGGTACAGGAGAAGCTAAATGTGGTGGCATTATGTTCCCCAAAATATTATACACCCTAATAAACTTATCTGGGGTCAGAGACAGAACAGCCACTAGATACAAAGGCTAGAAAATGGTGGTACACACACCTTTAATCCTAGCACTCCAGAGGTAGAAATTCCTCTGGATCTCTGTGAGTTCAAGGCCACACTGAAAACAGCCAGACATGGTGACACACGCCTTTAATCCCAGGGAGTGGTAGTAGAAAGCAGAAAGGTATATAAGACGTGAGGCCAAGAAACTAGAAGCATTTGGCTGGTTAAGCTTTTAGTTTTTGAGCAGCACAGTTCAGCTGAGAGCGATTCGGATATGAGGACACAGAGGCTTCCCGTCTGAGGAAACAAGACCAGCTGAGAATTGGCCAGGTGAGGTTAGCTGTGGCTTGTTCTGTCTCTCTGATCTTCCAGTGTTCAACCCAATAACTGGCCACAGGTTTGATTTCATTAATAAGAACTTGTAAGATTCTTGCTACAGTTAAACACTCAAAATATTGAAGAATCACCCAGTCCTTGGAATTCTCCTGTATTTGTTATTAAAAAGAAAATGGAGAATGGTAACAAACTTAAGAGCTATAAAGTAATTCAGCTAATGGGCTACTTACAGTCTGGAATTCTATCTTCTCTATTACCCAAAGTATGGTCTATTATAGTGATTGATTTAAAAGACTATATTTTCACAATACCTTATAAGAACAGGATATATAAAAATTTATCTGCACAGTGCTACTTATAATAATTCTCAATCCATTAAAATAGTTCTCCCACAAGAGATGTTAAAGAGTCCAACCCTGTGCCGATATTTTATACAATAGCCTTTGCAAATGATTCATAAAGTTTCCTCAACCTATAATTTACCATTATATGGATGGTAGCTTTCTGTCTCAAGTGTAGATACCTTAGAGAAAATGTTGGAAGAAGTAAACAAAATATTGCTTTGTTGGGAATTATAAATTGCTCCTGAAAAAATACAAAGAAGAGATTGTAATAATTACCTAGTATATAAAATAGTTTACAAAAATTCAAATCCAAATATATAAATTAGGAGAGATTAATTGTGGACACTTAATGACTTCAAAAATTACTGGGAGATATTAACTGGCTACAGCCCACAATTGGATTGACAACTCAAGAACTAAGTAATTTATTTCTAAAGTCACAAGGTGATAAGGATTTAAATAGTCCAAGAAAATTAGCTGAGGCTGAGAGAGAATTGGTTATGGTAGAAAAGAAATGTTGGGAAGCATGTGTGGATCCTTTAGACCCCACAGCTTGACTGGATTCTGTTTATCTTGTACTCTATGAATCCTCCTATGGAATTCATAGAGGATTATAAAGACAATAGAACTGGAATTCCAATGCATAGAAAGGATTATAAAGGACAATGGAACTGGAATTCCAATACATAGAAAAGATATTTTAGAGTGAATATTTTTACCACACAAACAGAGCAAAAAATTAAAGATCTATGTAGAAAAAAATTCTGAATTGATTCTAAAAGGAAAACTGAGACTTGGTCATTAACAGGAATGGACCTAGCAGAAATTGTGGTAACTTATCAATGCTGAAATGTCCTCTTCATGGTCAGAAAATGAACACTGGCAAAGAGTCTGCTGTAATTTTTGGGGAGAGATTAACAACAAATATCCCCAAAGCAAGAGAATTCAGTTTATAAAGAGAACTAACTGGATCCTTTCTTACATTATATGGAGAACACCAACGTCTGGAGTCCCTACATTCTTTTTTAATTATTTATTTTTATTTTTTTCGGAGCTGAGGACAGAATCTAGGGCCTTGTGCTTGCTAGGCAAATGCTTTTCCACTGAGCTAAATCCCCAACCCCTGAGTCCCTACATTCTATATTCATGAAAATATATCAGGAGAGGCAGGTTGTAAGTCAGAAAAATCAAATAAAGTGGTTCAAAGTCCTTATGATTCTGTTCAAAAGTCAGAATTGTATGCTCTTCTCATGGTATTGTTAGATTTTCAATAAACACTTAATAGAGTTACTAACTCTTAATATGCAGCAAGAATTGTTTTACATATTGAAGTAGCTGAATTCATTCCAGATGATTCAGAATTGATTTTGTTATTTGTTCAATTGAAAAAAAATTCAGAAATAGAAATCATCCCTTATATATGACACACATCAAATCCCTTATGGGTCTACCAGGCCCTCTACCACAAGGTAATGATGAAATTGATCAACTATTGGTAGGAAATGTGCTAGAAGTCTCAGACTTTGATAAGGAACGTGATGTCAACAGCAAACCTTTGAAAAAAGATCTTCTCATCACTTTGCTAGAAAGCTAAGGAAACTATAAGGAAATGTCCTACTTGTTCTTTGTATAATCAAACTCCATTACTTGTAGCTAGAGTTTACCTGCCTTGCCCACAGTCAGGACAAATCTTTGTTACCTGCCAGTACCACAGCCGCTCAGACCCAACCAAGTAAACACAGAGACTTATATTGCATACAAACTGTATGGCTGTGGCAGGCTTCTTGCTAACTGTTCTTATAGCTTAAATTAATTCATTTCCATAAATCTATACCTTGCCATGTGGCTCGTGGCTTGCTAGTGTCTTCACATGCTGCTTGTCATGGTGGTGGCTGGCAGTGACTCCTTCTGCCTTCCTGTTCTTTCTTTTCTCCTCTCTGTTAGTCCCGCCTATACTTCCTGCCTAGCCACTGGCCAATCAGTGTTTTATTTATTGACCAATCAGAGTAATATGACATACAGACCATCCCACAGCAACTACTTGCAGGAAGTAAAATAAAGGGTACTGAAAGAAATAAAATTTGGCAAATGGATGTGTTTCATTTTGCAGAGTTTGGAAAATTATAAGTACACCATATCATAGATACACATTCAAGATTTTAATGGGCAACTGCTTTGAATTCTGAAAAGGCAGATTCTGTAGTTATACATCTATTAGAAGTCATAGCCATCACGGATATACTTATACAAATTAAGACTCACAATGCTCCAGCATATGTCTCTAGTAAAATGAAAGTTTTTTTTTTTTTTTGCATATTCTAACATAAAGCATACTACAGGTATACCACACCATCCTACAGGACAAGCAGTTATAGAAAGACATAATTGAACTCTAAATGATATACTTAATAACAGAAAGGGATAATTAAGTCCCTGAGAGATAGATTGTACAGTGTTTATTAACTTTAAATTTTCTAAATGCTAATGAGAAAGGAAGGACAGCTGTAGAGAGACATTGAATAATAGAAAAAAATTCTGAATTAAATAACCCTGCATAATTTAAACACAGATTGACCTCAGAATGGAGACCAGGATATCTGTTATGTTGGAGAAGAGGTTTTGCTTTTGTTTCCACAGGAGAAGAAGAGCTATGGATACCATCAAAGTTGTTAAAGACGATTCGAACAAGAGAGACCTCTTGATTAGAAGAGGTGATAGTTCATCAACCAGCATGACCTTTCAAAGTAAACAAAGTAAATAAGACTAACAAACACTTTTCATTTGATCGTATATAACTTGCCACATGGGGAACTCCCCAAAGTTAGGGTTGGAGCAAGGTTTTTTTTTTTTTTTTTTCTTTTCTGGAAAATAAAGGCATCCAACTAAGGAATCTGAAGACCACTGGACAAATGAGACATCTGAATAAAAAGGACAAATCATCCAGAGAAAAAAATATCATAAGAGAAAGAGTAAATTGACTCATTGGTATATCACATTTCCAACAGCATATATTTTTATAATTCTTCCCAAATGTTTCTTTTTTTATGTTTCTTTATTAAGAAAGTTTCTACTCTCTCTACATACCACCCACAGATCCTACTTCCTCCCTCCTCCCACCCCCACCGACCTTTCTCCCAAACCACCCCACATCTCTACATCCCCCAAATGTTTCTTTTGCTGTTCTCTACAGATATACAGTGCAAATGGCTTTTTTGTAGTCCCAGTTCAATTAAAACTTAAAGCTGGCTTTGTTATTGGAGCATGGCTCTCTCCTGCTCTAAACTCAAGCATGCTTGTTAAAAAGAAAATCCCAAATCTCTGTGTTATGTTAGAAGAGCCACCTGATATGGGACAGAAGAAAAACAAAAATTAAGAAACTATTCTATTTCCACTATTCTCATAGTTCTTTGGTTTTATTCTGACTCTTTAAAACTTTTCTTAAGGTATAAATATTATCTCAAAATTTATAAGATTAATATGTAGTTAAACTTTTTGTCATGATATTAATGATCATATAATAGAGTAATAACTAATTCTAGAAAAAGAACTCATCAAACTTCCTGTACATGATTTTGGGCTTGTGTCTTTATCCTGTAACTTGAAATTAAGTTTTTGTACTCTGGATGTATATAACAAATAATGATCCTTTAAGCTTTTCAAGATCTGCTGCATATGTTAAAGTTTTCTTCAGTGAGTCAGGATCATTCCTAATAGAAATCTTTGAAGTCTCCAAAAGGAGAATAGGGCCCCACAACTATGATTTCACATGGATTGTGGTAATGCCCCTAAACTGACAAACACCACCCCAAGATTGGTTGTGGACTAGAAACTGCTCAGGACAATTTCAAGGTGGCTAGCTGGGATGTTCCAGCCTCACAGACTACTCTAACTAGCACTTGAGATAAATCCTGCACTTTCCCATTACACAGGGACTGGACAGAAAAATGATACACCCAGCTCTCCCAGGACTTGACAATTATCCCAATTATTTTTCAGGGTAACATAAAGATGCTGTCATTCCCACAGAGCAGGAAGTAATTTTAATGTTCACATTCCTAAGAGGTTAGGTGGACAGTTTTAGGCCATGCAGTGGGTTATGGATATTTACTATCACTTAGGGGGAGGGGGTTGGTTGTTATTGGTAATAATTAGGAAAAAGTCTGAACAAAGGAGATTGGATTCAAGGATCTCATTCCAAAAAGAAAAAAGTGGGATATAGAAATAGGATAAAAGGGTAGATTATTGAATCTATATGGTGGTATTTTATTTGTACTGAAATGTGATTTTTTTTTTTCTTTTTTTTTTTTTTTTTCGAGACAGGGTTTCTTTGTGTAGCTTTGCGCCTTTCCTGGAACTCACTTGGTAGCCCAGGCTGGCCTCGAACTCACAGAGATCCGCCTGCCTCTGCCTCCCGAGTGCTGGGATTAAAGGCGTGCGCCACCACCGCCCGGCATGAAATGTGATTTTATTTGTATGTTAATAAATAAAGTTGCCTGGGGGTCAGATCTAATAGCAGGCCATAGCAGAAGCTGGGTGATGTTGGTGCATGCCTTTAATCCCAGCACTTGGGAGGCATAGCTAGGCGGCTCTCTGTGTGTTCAAGGATACAGCCAGCATGGAGGCACATGCCTTTAATCTCAATACCAACCATAAAGACCTGGAGGTCTGTACAGACAAGCAGTGATGAGGAGGTCATGTGGTTGGGTTTACAACCAATGAGAAGGCAGAACAGAAAGTTAATAAAAAGACAGACAGACAGGAAGTAGGACTCCGGCTGAGGGGAGGACAGCAGAGGCAGAAAGGGTAAGGAGTTCTTTAGTCTCAGCTCTTAGCTATTGCTCTGACCTCTTGGCTTTTAACTCTGTATTTGGCTCTGTGTTTCTTATTTAACAAGACAGTTACATCTACAAATCTACTTTTAAACAAAAAAGCAATTACTAGTCTTAAATGTTTTACACTGGCATGAATTTTTGGATATTGATTAAAAAATGAGATTATTTTTGTTATACTGGGTATATGATTCTACTCTTGTTTAAGATATTTTTGTATATTGATACAAATTTTAGGTTATTTTTGTTTGAAAGAACTTTACCTATGTTTCTATTCTTGTTTAAGGTATTGCACCTGTGTAGCTTATTTAACAATGTAATATAAATTTCAAGTCCTTGAAAATTGTTTTTACAAAATAGCTAGGATATTAAAATGCAGGTTAGTAGTTATTCACCTATTACAAACTTGTATTCATGTCAGGTATGTTTTCAAGGTCAAATAGAGATATATTTTAGATAGACAGGTGGTCTTCAAATACTTCAGAGATATATACAATTTGGCATTTAAGATGTTTTAAAAACATAATTTTTTTTTTTAATGACAATGAGACATGTCTGCTTCTGGTAGCAGCAATCAACTTCAGAAAAGATGATGGGCATCAAAGAAATTCCTTATGGAGTTTGCTTTCTTTGTGGCAAAAGTTAAAGTTAGCCACTGGGCATGAAACTGCCCTAATTTCAACAGCTGACATTATGCTGTCTAAATTAGCCAAGCAGGAAACACACAAAAAAGTGACTGTCCAACGTTGCCAAGACACGGTAGAGCAGTTCTTCAATAATCCTACCTCACAGAAAAGTCTGTCAGATATTCTAGGCCTGCAAGCTGAAGATGGATGCCTCAACATTACAAAGGAACCTTGAGTGACTATCTAGGCAGTCAGCTCTTTCTGTCATTGCTTAGTTCTGAAAAGTGTTTGCTCTGCACTTCCTGTTTACTTAGGTAATATTATATCCTTCTTAGATCACTGATAAAGTTGAAGACTAGATAATCATAATTTTTCTTGTTACCAAACTCAGGAAAGAAGCTCACAAATGAGGTGTAAATTGTGTAAGGTTGAGAGACATAAAAATATAATTTTTGTTGGTAATACAAGTTAGGATAGGAAGTGAATTAAGTACAACACTTTGGATTTCCCATGGTAGGATAGATAATGGAGTATTTTTTTTTCTGAATTCGTCAAATGCAAATAAATGTACTGGACATTATTAATGTAACTCTTGCCTGTGTATATTTGTATATAGTTATTATACTTATGGTAAATAATTTTACTTTGTTGGTTAAAACCTTTGCTTTTTATTTAGACAGAAAGGGGGAAATGTGTGATATTTTGATTGTATTCTGACAAATAAAGCTTACCTGGAGTCAGAGGGTGGGTCCAGCAACTTGTTAACCACATTTAACTGTGAGGTTTGGAAGACTGTAGAGAGAGGAGACAAGAAGTACTAAGGTGGGACAGAGAGAGGATCTCAGCCCTCTTGGATGGAGGAGCCAGAGCAGTAGGAAGAAACTTTGGTTGCTACACTACTTCTCTAATTTTTCAGGTTTTTAACCCCCATATCTGACTCCTAATTTTTTTTTATTAACAATATGAATTAGATTAACACTTCAAAATATACATAATATTTGTAGCAAATCCAGAAAAACTTAGAGGCCCTTTTCCAAAATAAGGATGTGTTAATTCATTGTTCCCTGAATGTTAAGTCATGTTAAGTCACTAAAACACGGTATCAAATTTCTTAATCCCAAAGGTGAAATAAATGTACATGTGTTTATCTCCTGTAACTAGACACGTAAATATACTTTTCTGTATAATGTCTACCAAAAGAAAACTTTGAGAAAAAAAATAAGTTTCCTCACTAGAACGCAAGTTCCCAGAAGGACTGTCATTAGGTTACTATGTGTCTGACAGAGTACTCTGTAAGGCCAAGGCCATTGCACCACATTCACCAGCATATGTACACAGAACCTTGAACCTTGTATTGCTTATGTTTACCAAAGCATCAAGAAAGGATGTTTTTAAAATTCATCATCAAATGGTATTCTTTTAATTTCAGTTGTAACAGCTAAGAGCCCATATACTTAATCTGAAGATCAAATAACTTCTCCACAAATTCCAGATTGGAAAGTGTTCACTGGAAGCAAATATTTAGGATTCTAAGCTACCCTACAATGAGTGTATGCAGTGAGCTGCACCTGGAAGCAATTAAACACGGGCCTCTGTTAGGAGTGCAGGTGTTCTGGCAAGCACAAAGTGGCCATCCCTACAACCAGAGAAAGAGTCTGATTAACTAATGATGTTTAGCCTCAAGCAATGTCCACTGAGGAGCTACAGCGAAGATGGCAAGGGAAAATTACCTGCAAGGAGCATAATAAAACCATTTTATCTTTGTGCAGAAAATCATTTAAGATATATATATATATATATATATATATATATATATATATATATATAAATTTTACCATTAATTTATTTTTGTCTCTTATGGAAACTTTTCTTCTAACTCTCAGAATAATTTAGTAACATAATCAACTTTATATCGGAATGACAAATATTCAACTAATTTGAAAAATAATAACCAATAATCTGTTCATATGGAATCTTATACATTTTATTGATACCAATTTTCTTCATGTTCTTATAATCTGTGGTATAGAATAGAATATGACTCTGCTACAGAAAGGAGATTAAAACAAATCTCTGAAATTGGAACTTTAATTTCAGAATGATTCCACTGCAATAAAACAAGCAAGAAAAAAAGTCAAACTACACCTATTTGCAGATGACCTGATTCCTTGTTTAAAATACACTATAGAGTCTGCTAGAAAACTGGACCTACTAATTACCTAAATTGGACCTACTAATTACCTAAAGTTATAGGATGCAAAATCAATAAACAAAACAAATCAACCAAACAAAAAAAGGAGCCATAAATATAGAAATAATGTACTCCCAGGGAGAGGGAAATTTGGAAAATATTTCTATTACAGTTACTCCAAAAATAACTTCTTAGGATGATAGCTAACCAAAGAAGTTTCCACATATTATATAAGGTAATGACAAAAGATAGTACACAATGTAAAGAGACCCCAAACACAAGGATTGTTAGAATTAATATTTTGAAAATGCATATACAACCAAATTAATTTAGAGATTCAAAAGATTATACATCAAAATTCAATTTTCTTATTTCAGAAGGGAATGAAAAGCAATACAAGAATGCATATGAAAGCAAAAGATCCAGGATAGCCAAAGCAATCCTAAGGTGTAAGAACACTTCTGGAGGTACTACAATACACTACTTCAAATTATACCATAGAATTATAACAAAGATGGACTCGTATTGGCTTAAAAATTGACAGGTAGACAAATGGAATAGAATAGTGGATCCAGAAAGAAAATAGCAAAGCTTTGCCTCCTTAATTTTAACAAAGGAAAAAAAGGCATATATTGGACAAAACATAACCTATTCAACAAATGGTGCTGGATAAACTAGACTTCTATCCGTAGAACAAAATTAGTTACATATATTTTACTTTCCATGTAAATAAGTTGACAATAGATCAAAGGCCTTAATTTAAAACCCAAAATGGTGAATTTCTTGAAAAAATCTGAAAGAATGCCCTTTAGGATATTAGAGTAGGCAAAAATGTTTGAATAAAACTAAACAACACAAGAACAAACTCTAAGTATCAGTAGATAGGATTACATGAAAATAAAATATATGAACAGCAAAGGAAACAATCAGAGAAAACAGAAATAGAATGGGAGAAAATCTTCACTAGCTACAATCTGTGGAAAGGATTAATATCCAAAATTTATACTGAAGTACAGAAACTAAATAGCTAGGAAATAAATTTGCAAGTCAGTAAGTAGGTAAATCAATTTAGTAGACATTTCCAAATAAAGTACAAATGGCCAATAACTATTTCTTCAAAATTATTCAATATCCCCAGTCATCCGAGAAATGGAAATTAAAATTATTTTGAGGTGCCACCCCACCCCATTCAGAATGGCTATCATCAGGAAATCTCACAAAAAATGAAGAAGATATGGGCAGAGAGGAATCATTAGTCACTGTTGGGAGAATGAAAATTAATTCAGCCATTGTGGAAATCAGTTTTGATACTTTTTAAAATTTTAAAGAACTATGATATGATCCAAATATTTCATTACAAAATATATATCCCTACCCCATACTCTACCATACAAGTATTTTCACCTAAATTTTCATTGCTGATTTGTTCACTGTAACAAAGGAATACAAGCAACCTAATTGGCCACCAAGAGACAAACAGTTAACAAAACTTTGGTTCATATAAAGAACATTATTCAGCTCTAAAGAAAACATGAAATCATACAAATTTCAAGAAAATGTTTTTTTTTTTTTTTTTTTTTTTTTTTGTAATATTAAGCAAGGCCACACAATCTCAGAAAGAACAACAACAAAAAACCTTTTCCGTCCTATGTTGAACCTAGACAAGAATTTACATATGGATACATGTGAACAAATACACTTATCGGTGCAGAATAAAATACAGAAAAGAAAGTAAATATTAGGGGATGGAAAAGAACTGAATGTAGGCAATGAGCATGAATCGTGGCAGAGTATATAAAACTGTTATTGTTCTTCTAACTCTGGCACAGATTTTTTGTAGTTTTAGAGGTATGCTCTTATCTGGTATGCACTTAGAGAAGTGCATGCATGTATACTTGATTGTGGATGTGTAAAATCCAAGGTGAAATCTCACAGCTTCAGAATGTCAGTTTGAACTGTATCAAAGTTCACTGAGTTGTACAGACTTTGGGTCTGGTCTATTTTAGTGAAGGACATTTTTTTTTTATTTGCAAGTTCTTTATAATAATGTTTCTTTTAAAAATGAGTTATTCCCTTTCCCATAAAAATCTAATAGATGAATTATACTTGAGGGGTGTGTGTGTGTGTGTATGTGTGTGTGTGTGTGTGTGTGTGTGTATGTGTGTGTGTGTGTGTGTAAATATACTTCTATCCAGAGACTGTTGCTGGAATTATTCAACTCAGATAAAATCCTTAATAACAAACCCATAAATGGTTGATTGTCACAACTAAGTAGAAAAGAATTATTTTTTTTTTTTTTTTTTTTTTTTTTTGGTTTTTCGAGACAGGGTTTCTCTGTGTAGCTTTGCGCCTTTCCTGGGACTCACTTGGTAGCCCAGGCTGGCCTCGAACTCACAGAGATCCGCCTGCCTCTGCCTCCCGAGTGCTGGGATTAAAGGCGTGCGCCACCACCGCCCGGCTGAAAAGAATTATTTTTATTAGTAGATCTAGATTGAATATCTGTTTGAAACTGGCTATAAACTTCTGAGAATGAATTCATTTTCTTGTTTTCATATAAAGGTTATATTTAAAATATATTTACATGGCTGCCTCTCATTTTACTTCTTACCCTAATGATTAATGATGTTTGAAATAATGATATCCAAGTCTTGCTTTTGAATAATTTACATGATTATTTATGTTTCCCTCTAGCAACTAGGCAAGATTCCATAGGAAAAAGTTACAGAGCACAGCCTCAATTTATTCAAATAAAATTGTCCATTAGTGAAGAACGCTCAGGCAAGTAAAAAGTAACACAGGTATAGATCTTATGTAACCCTTCAGTTTTTCTGTGACTTTGTCTCTGAAAATTGAAGTACAATGTGTAGACAATGTACCTCAAAAAAAGAGTGAAGCTATGCACATACTAAGTGGAATCAGTGGGTTTAGTTAAGAGCACACAGCATTCAGAGGGAAAAGTTGGAGTACAGGGGAGGAGCTAGAGGAGATGGAAACACATTTCATGCATGTATGAAAGTCTTGCAGGCCGCAAAAATATATCATACAGATTCAGCTGTGTATTAAAGCTGAACTTTGACCAGCCAAGGGTGTGTCAAAGCCATTTATTATGAATATTGGGTGTTACCCAGCCTTCATTATTCTAGCTGTCTTCTGCTATGAAATCCTTGCATGCCCAGACCAATTGGAAAACAATTCAGCTCCCAAGACCTGTTGTACCTACTAAGTTACTAATTGCCCTGCTTAGTTTAGGAGACTAGCTGGCTGGAAGAAGATGCCTAGCTTTGTTTCCTGTGCTAATGGAGCTCAGACCATCCCCTCACCTTGAGGAGGCCTAGTGATTCTCCAGAGCATTTTGACTGAGAACAAAAGAGGTTTTTACATATCAAGGTGAGAAATAAAACAACATTCCTGAGGGGGCAGGGAATGAGGTACCCAGAGAAAGAAAAGGCCAGCATCTTCTGTAGACAAGGGACAGAACAGCATGAGAGAGAAGAAAGGACAACAGAGGTTCCATAGAGGGTAAGCAGATCTCAGGTAGAGTTTTCTGAGTGCCAGGAGTAGAGAGTAGCAGAGATGGAGAAAGAGGACACAGAGGATGAAGATGAGGCTGAAAGCATAGGAGTTAGTTGTTAGCTGGACTATGTGCTAGGGAGCTGGACAGAACTGCAGTTATGGAGACAGAATTTCATCCCAGAGAAATACAGTAGAGGGATATAAAGCTTGGTATATCTAGAGTTATTCCTGCCTTGAATGCCTGGTAGAACTATAGCTGAATTGATGTAATTTTGTCCTAAAGGAATAAAGTTAACAGACATAAGAACATAGCGTATGTAGATTTTTTTCCCTGATATCCCATGCTGGATATAGCAAAGCCCCCTTGAACCCTAAGGAATCAATATGAAGAACATGAGTTGGGTATGCTAGTTATAGTTTCTGATTTTACTTTAAATAATACTAAATTATAAAATTATTTTTAAAGGAAATGTTTTAAATATTGAGAAATAAGTATAAAAGAGGCAAAATCTTGATGAGAATATTTCCTATGTCTTGACTCTTTTGTATTGGTCTCTATAATATAGTATAATTAATTATAACTACCATCTGTTGGTCATTATGATGTGTCAGAAAATCTCCTAAAAGAGGTAGGTCTGGTCAATATACTTTATATGTCACAATGAAGTGTACTTTGTGTGAATTACATACCCTAATACAAAAGGAAACATTTTAAATATATCACCATGATGTGATTATATTGCCATGCTACAATAAATTTTTTTTATTTTTATTTTAAAAGTGAGAAAACAAAAAAAATTGTTTGAGTACCTTTAAAAAATCAGGTAGGTAGAAGTTATAGTAGGTACAGCATATTTCAGCTTCATTTATAGTACCCATTCACTTGCAATGAACAACATGTTAGAAAAACAAAACTGAATATTTTATAGTTCTAAAAGGAAAAAAAAGACACATCTTGTAGTACACACCCATAATCTCAGAACCCAGAAGCCTGAAGCAGAAGAAATATGGCTGTCCTATTCTGCACAAGCAATCTTTCAACAGAGATGCATCAAAGTATAAAAATAAATTATGTCTCCTTGGTCTTCTTGATATCTCAGAAGGAATAAAATTTGTAATGCTCTTTAATAAATGGATTCTATAATCCTGGTATGCATGTCTCAGTGTTCTAATACTTCAAGGAGGAAATGATACCATAGAAACAGTTGGAATGCTGTCCTTCTCCAGATACTTGGGTGGCAGTTCAGTCAAACTCAGAAGCAGAATAAAATGGTGATCACTAGAGTCTGGAGCATGGTAGAAATGTGGAGCTGGGAACCATGTAATTAAAGCTGTAGGTAATTTAAATCTTTGTTTTCAAACAGAACTGAATACCCTCTGGCTATATGCATAGGGTTTGTCATCTTTACACCATGGTATGGTGATCAGCTGCAGGGAAAAGAAAAATAAGATTGGCAAGGAGAGGGAAGGACACTTCAGAATGTCAGAGGCCTGGCCAGTCTTTGTAAGCTAAAGTACTTAGAGCATCATTTGCAGAAATGCATGCCACATTTTGACATTCGTATTTTTCCAAAGTCACAACAAAAATTTTCAGAGTGTAAACTGAGCAATAGTCTAATTGGATAGAAATCATTTTCTTCTTTCTCAAACCCAAATGCAATAACACCCCTTTAACATAAACATTGCACTAATGATAAAACATCTACAAGTGTGATTAGCTGCAATCTCTGCTGTCTATTGAAATGCATTAGTTCTGAAGGGGCATCTCTGCACCTAATTTGATTTCCCCCTGAGCAGCACATGATGTGTTATTTGATGCCCTTCAAAGGACACGATTAGCCAAGCTATAAAGTGTCTGATTTTATTAGCTTTGGTGGGTTTTATCAGTTTGGAAATGTGTTATTTTTCTCTATTTATTGTGCCTATGGGATCCGGAGATAGAGTAAACATCGAGTTAATATGTTGTGAGGCGGTAGCAAAGGCCATACCTTAACACTTACATGGTGTTGTGATGACATTGAAGTTGGAGTCAGGGAAACTGTAATGTCCATTTATCAAGGCAATTTTTCAAGGCTATAAACCTCAGGTCTAACACTGAATTCAAGAGTAGGTTTTTGTTGTAAATAGAGCCAAGTGTCCTTCAGATGTTGTGCTAACAATCCTACTTAACTAAATAGTGAGCAGTCAATAAGAATGCAATAGCTCAGGTAGGAGGTCAGGAAAAAAAAAAAAAAAAAAAAAAAAGGAAGAGTGCTGTTTCACCATGACACCGTGTTTAAAGTTTTGCATTAGAGAAAAATTGGGTATAATTTTACTTAGGCAGGTTAAAGGGAAATTCGTGATAAGTTTAGTGAAGTCCCATTAGCTCTTTGTTTTTAATCTGAGTGTAAAACACAGTGTACTCATTTACCCAGATGATTGACAAAAACAAAAACAAAAACAAAAAACAATTCATTGTCACATATTCAAAGGGAATCAAGTCAAGTTACACAATCAGTATTAGAGATGCTTGGGGCCCTCACAAGGCTTGTGGATTTTAGTCCTACACTGTCCATATTGTCTTCCATTTCCTTCTCAAGTGCTTTACCTTGTACTTGTTATCTAAGCAATTAATTCATTAAGAATAATGCATACACCTTTAAGGATTTTCTCTCTTTTTCCAATCTTATAATTAACGTTTTCTTATATCATCTGGAATTCAAAAGAAACTCTTGAGGTCTCCTCATACCCCCACACTTAATTATTTTACACATTGGGTTATTACTTACTGAAACACAAATATAGCTTGCAATTGATGTGTTCTAGTGATAAGCATTAAGATTAATAATATTTGCTCAGCATCATTTTAATTAGCTTTTTTTTTTAAATTTTAAAATTAAAATAAATTGCCCCACTGTGTCCTGAAAACAGCTTCCTTGTAGTTGTGCACAGCTTCAGTCTCTTCTAATCTTTCCTTCCTTTTTTCTAACCACGAACCTTGTGCTTTCGGAGGATGAGTGTGATACAGCTGCCCCATTTAATCTTCACATTCCAAAGTCTTTAATTCTCTGGGTCTTGAACAAGTACAGGTCTCTCTAAAGTTAGAGATCATTAACAATTGGCCAAGGTCTTTGGTAAGGTCTTGTTTTGTTAATTATTGCATAACCTGGTGTTTTATTTTAATTTTTATTGTCACCCTTTGTAGATAATGGCTTACACAATATTTTGGCATTTAAAATATTATAAAGTCTTGGTTAGTTTTTAAAATATGGAAGAATAATCCTATATCTACATCTATCATCTAATGATCTTGATATTTGGTACATTTGATTTTTATTCTAATGTATTGGATAATTTGATAACAATGCTACTTAAAATTCTAAACTTAGCAAAATAAATTTCTCATATTGAGATTATAGATCATACATTGCTATTTCATCTATTTGCTATGTTGACCTTTTACTATCACCACTTGTGGAAGTAATTTTTGCATAGGGCAAGAAATGTTGGCCTATATTATGCTTACCAGTTTCTTATATTGGTTCACATAAGTCATTATTTTCCCCTGATACATCAGTGTTAAATGCATCAAGATTTTGATGGTTGGAACAATTATCTTTATTATCTTGCTGATGAGTCTGTATATTCCTATATAGATATAATCCTATATTCAAAATTGTCAGTTTTGAGAATATTTAAATACCTTCTAGGGGAAAATGATAAATTAATTCTGATTCTCTAAAAATGTCTTACTTTTCAAACAAAAGTAATACAATTAAAATAAAAAGGACAATCATTTTCCTAAGTGTATTCAGGCATGTTTTTTGGGGGAATCCCAAGCTGCTTGGATTAGAATTCAACAAATGAATAAATTAACTGAAAAATACATGGCATCACTGCATTAAAATTACTTCTCAACAAGACCCTAAATTATTTTTCTTTAGTAAGGTTTCTTATCATTACTATCCAGAAAATTTGAACACCCCTATACTCATAAACCTGACTTTCCCACATATTATAACATCACTGGGCTTTCTGTCTCAGAGCCTCATCACAGTTCTCCCCCTTTTTCTGCTGCTGACTCCTTAGTGTTGTTCTATTCTAGTGTTTCCTTCCTGGTTATCTTACTTTTGAGTTTGTATATTCTTCCTCTCGATTTGAACTATTGTTATTTTATAATAACTGTCAAAGTTCTTCTAGTCTTCTATATTCAATTATGCATTCAATGTTTCTAATCAGTATCAAAAATCTCATAAAGCTAAGAGGCATTAGTGGTGAAAGTTGAGCCTTTATGCTTTCTGTATTGATCAAGCCCATTATTTTTCTGCCTTATAAACTACAAACATGGCAGTAAATCTAGACCTCTTTTTCTTGCCTATGAACAATCACTGTATAGTTCTTGTTCAACTTAAAAAAATGTCAAAGCTAGTATTTCTTTTAATTCTGACTCCATTTCTTACATTGAAATTTCTTTTTGAGAACAATGACATCATGAAATTTGCAGGTAAATAGATGTAACTAGAAAAAAATTATCCTGAATGATGTAACACAGATCCAGAAAGACAAACATAGTATGTACTCACTCATAAGTGGATGTTAGCTTTAAATTAAGGGACAACCAGGCTACAGTCCACAGCCTGAGAGACACTAGGTAACAAGGAGGACCAAAAGAGGGATACATGGATTTCCCTGAGAAGGGAAAATAGAAGAGATCTTCTATGGTAATATTTTATTTGTGCTGAAATGTAATTTTTATTTTTATGTTAATAAATAAAGTTGCCTCGGGGTCAGAGCTAATAGCAAGCCATAGCAGAAGCCGGGCGGTGGTGTCGCATGCCCTTAATCCAATTACATGGCAGGCAGAGTTTGTGTGTTCAAGGACATAGCTTAGAGATACATGCCTTTAATCTCAATACCAACCATAGAGACCTGAAGGTCTGTATAGTCAGGCAGTGACAAGGAAGTCATGTGCTTGGGTTCACAACCAATGAGAAAGCAGAACAGAGAGGCAATAAAAAGACAGACACACAGGAAGTAGGCCTTTTTCTCAGGGGAAGGATGGCAGTGGCAGCAAGGGATACAAGGGATAAGAATGTGGTTTTAGTCTCAGCTCTTAGCTACTGCTCTGACTTCTTCAGCTTTTAACTCTGCATTTGGCTCTGTGTTTCTTATTTAATAGGACTATTACATCTACAATCTCCTGGGTAAACTGAGGGTGGTGCAATGGTAACATGAGGACTGGGTTGAACGGTGTGGGAGCATGATAGAAGGAAAGGGTAAAGGTAGAGATGTCTTGATGTGGTCCATTTTGGACTTATGGAGAAACTTAGTGCCAGGGAACTCCCAGGAATCAATGGGGATCGCCCCAGCTCCTAGAAACAGTGTGGAGGATGCCTGAACTTGCCTTCTCCTATAATTAGATTGGTTACTACCCTAATTGTCTTCAGAGAGCCTATTGTCCAGTAACTGATGGAAGAAGATCCAGAGATTCACTGTCAAGCACGAGGCCAAGCTCTAGGAGTCCTGTTGAAGAGAGGGAAGAGGGATTGTATGAGCCAGGGGGTCAAAGTCATGACAGGAGAACCCACAGAGACAACTGACCTGAGCTCTTGGGAGCTCACTGACTCTGGGCTGACAGCTAGGGAGCCTGCATGGGACCAACCTAGACAGTTATGTAGCTTGGTCTGTTTGTGAGTCTCCAAGCAGTGGGACCAGGACCTATCCTTGGTGCGTGAACTGGTTTGGGAGAACTTATTCCTGTGGTGGTATTCTAATTGTACTGAAATGTGATTTTGATTGTATGTTAATAAATAAAGTTGCCTGAGGGTCAGAGCTATTAGAGCCATAGCAAGAGTGTGGCGGTGGTGGCACACGCCTTTAATCCCAGCACTTGGTAGAAGAGCTAGGTAGGTCTCTGTGTGTTCAGGGATACAGCCAGCATTGGAGACATATGCCTTTAAGACCTGGGGAGCTGTACATACAGACAGTGATGAGGCAGTCATGTGTTTGGGTTTACAACCAATAAGAAGGCAGAACAAAAGACTATGAAAAGACATACACACAGGAAATAGGTCTCTTTCAGGAAGCTAGGAGCATGCAGGAGGAAGGGTAAGATTTTAGCTCTGAGCTCTGACCTCTTGGTTTTCTCTTTTACATTGGTTCTGTGTTTCTTATTTAATACCATGGTTGGTTACATCTGTACAGCCCCCCAGGTCTTAAAGGCATATGTCTCCAATGCTGGCTGTATCCCTGAACACACAGAGATCTATGGGATTAAAGGCATGTGCCACCACCGCCACACTCTTGCTATGGCTCTAATAGCTCTGACCCCGAGTAACTTTATTTATTAACATACAATCAAAATCACATTTCAGTACAATTAGAATACCACCACATATTCCCCATACTGAGTTGCCTCACCCAGCTTTGACACAGTGGGAGGAGCTTGGTCCTGCCTCAATTTGATGAGCCATGCTTTGTTGATTCCCATGAGAGGCTTGTCCCTCTTTTAAAGGAGATGAAGGAATGAATGGGGGTGGGTGGGTAGGGAGAGCAGATGGGAGGTAAGGGGAGGAAATGGGAGGCCAGGAGAGAGAGGAAATTGTTGTCACTATGTAAGATAAATAAGAAATTTAATAAAAAAAAATTTTTAAGGCTAATTATGGTGATTTTATAAATACATTCCTTGATTCTAAGCAGATTAATCACTAAAATTTCATTTTGCATTCCATAACTTTTGAGGATAGCTTCTGTCTGCCTCACTCACCACTATATCTTATAGAAATTTAAATGTTGTTATTTTTGACTTAATAATTGAAGAATAGATCTATATGGAAGAAACTATAAAGGAAACATTGAAGATTTGGATATATGTGGAAGTATGTGGTCAGTGAATGGCTGTAACTCAGGACAATAACAACTAATTGATATAAAGTTGGCCTGAATAGAAATTATTAAGTAATTTTATATATAATAAAGTAGCATACCAACATATGAAATGTCAGAAAATAAAATGAGGATGCTCCAATTTTCTTACTATGACACACTCCAGTATTCTTAACAGTACAAATGAGGCAGATTATTTGTCTTAAAATATCGCTGTTAAAACATTACACAATTTTTGCTTTGTTTTATTTTGATTTTTTAAATCAATGTTTCCAAGTCTGTTATCTGCAAAAATGGTATACTCACAGTAATCATCTCTTAGAATAAAACCAAATAAGACAAAGTACTGGATGTCTAGCTCATAAAAGTGCTGTACATGAATTATAGTAGTACTCTTACTGTTTATTTAGTGTTCATCTTTTTAGAACCCTATTTAAAGTTTGTCCAAGACTTTTTATCCTAAAGCATATGTTAGTGCTTTCAAACTTCTTTGAGCTCTGTTAAGTATCACTTTGGTTGGTCAATTCTGGCTTAGTATTCTACCATGTCACCAGATACCATATACCTATACTAAGTGCTTGTGCACAGCTATTATTAGAATTAAATCAAATGTTTCCTGATTGCATAAATTTCATGTTGGTCATCTGGATGCCCACAAAATGCTGCAGTTCAGGAAACTAACCATGCTGTCAGTGTACACTGAAATTTTTGTTAATATTAAAATTGTTCATCAATGTATCCTTTGATCTCTTTTGCTTTGTATAAGTATCTTTATAAGATGTAAGCGAACAGTTGTATTGACTGACCTAAAGCACTGATGATAAGCTTTCTTTCAGATAAGACTTGGGCAATTGGAGATAGTTTCAAAAGGAAATCAGCCTTAATACTACATGCATAGGCAAATAACTAAAAAACAAAACCAGTCTTTATTTTACAGGCATTAGGTATATAATAAATGTTTATGTTATTTTTCTTGATAACAAGGAAATAACTCATTAATGCTAAATATCTTTTCTTACAGAGAAAATGAGTTGGAAAATAGGGGTTGAAATGTTCAATTTGGTAATTCTTCTTTTCTTGAAACATAATCATCTCTAATACTGTAGTATAGTTTATGACTTTTCCTCAAGAAACTGTAATGAATCAAAGAAAATAATTTTCAATGTATTTTTCATGATCTAATCAGTAATGTGCCACCTTTTCTGAAATAAAGCAGTTACACCTACTTCATCCAAATATAATCATGTTCTAAATCAAACATGAAAATTTGGTAGAACTTTATCTCTACAGAAAATTCAGGCTTCAATCTGGGTTTTCATTTTCCTACATTTTTAATAGGTTAAATTTTGATGAGAGTTGGTGGAAGTAGTTTGAAATTATTGGTATAGAATAAAAGTATCCTGTATATTAAGTGTAAAACATAATAGACTAATATTGATATGATGATCAAATTTTCACAGGTATGATTTAAGGAATTGTAGGAAACATCCTTCAAGCACATTAATTAATTAAATTACAGAGATACAATGTTTAATTTACTGAATTGCAGCTTAGGGACTTATTTATAAATCATTTCAGTTTCTCGGGTAGGAATGATTCAGTTGGGGGTAATCTGAAATTTGTTTGAGAGAAGTGATTAAATCAAAAATTATAAAAATTTGGGCAATAAGAAATGAAGAACATCCATTATTCCAAAAGGTAAGCTGTTCTACCTATTCTGCTACTATTAAGTTTGTCTTATTAAAAGGGAGAGGCTAGAGGCAGGCGGATCTCTGTGAGTTCGAGGCCAGCCTGGGCTACCAAGTGAGTCCCAGGAAAGGCGCAAAGCTACACAGAGAAACCCTGTCTCAAAAATAAATAAATAAATAAATAAATAAATAAATAAATAAATAAATAAATAAAAGGGAGAGGCTCTGTGAAAAGGCAGCAAATGTCACCTTTCATATCTCATCAAAGCTAAGTTTAGTATAAAGAGAATGTACCATTTACTTGGGAAAGAAAGATCCTGAAGATAAACAATTGGGGGAGGGGAAGGCAATTTTCAGCTGTGTTTCCTTTTTCCTTTTTTTTTTTTTTTGGTTTTTCAAGACATGGTTTCTCTGTGTAGCTTTGCGCCTTTCCTCGAACTCACTTAGTAGCTTAGGCTGGCCTTGAACTCACAAAGAACCGCCTAGCTCTGCCTCCTCAATGCTGGGATTAAAGGCATGCGCCACCACCGCCCGGCTCAGCTGTGTTTCTATTGATAAACAAACACACTGTGCAATATTTCTGAAACAGTGAGAGATGTTTTGTTGTGTTCTTTGAACATGAACTCTTTTTTCACTTCAGTGTTAGTCAAGGAAGAGAACTGAAAAGTCTGCAGAGAAAGCATGTAGAACCCACAACCACATGTAACAATCAGGATAACTTAGAACTGGATTGAAGCATACTACAAGATCTTTATGTCTCTCTGAGTCTCATTCCCATTTTCTTTTTCACCTCTGTCTCCTAATATTTATTTTATAGACTTTATCAAAGTAAACATGACTATGTTTCTAGCTTTAACAATTAATAGGTCATATTTTACAATACCAGTGAATGGTATATGCTTTGTAGGCTAATAATAAATCATTTGTATATCCTATTCTGTTTCTTTGTTTTTATATTTTCCCTATGTATTTCCTGCATATGAGGAAGTTTCTGAAATTTATATAAAGGTTTTTTTTTTTTTAAAAATAGAAACCAAAGTTCTTAATGTTATTTCTTTATCAACATAAATGTATATAAACAGAACGAACACCTATAACAGATTATTGAAACTTTCTAGCCAAGGATCTTCAATTTCATATAATTAAAGTAATTAATTGTTATCTCTGGGGTCTTTAGTTCTTTATATATTTTCTGTGGTTGAACATACAAAGAAGACATATAAAGATTTCTGGATATGTATTTCTCCAAGACATGCTGAATTTCTGTGTGATGGATGATGTTTCATATAAAAAAAACCCTATTCTTTCACTCTCAAGAACCCCCTTGTACCAGAAAAGTTATCAGCTTATGCTCATATTTCAATTTTTATTACTAGTTATATTTATATATTTTAATATTATATATTTAGCATTCTATAATTACATACATATTATAATTACTAGAGCAAAATTTTCTGTTGAATACATAATTTCTCCCATAAAATTTATCTTTGCCTGTCCTCTGAAGTATGAAATATAGAATGTGTTTATGAGCAAATATCAATTTAATTATCTATGTATAAAATTTCAGTTATGTCTGTGTAAGCATAATTCACACACTTAAATTTTCAATCTGTATTTGATTAACGTTCACTTTTTTATAATTATTTTCTTTGTATCCTAATTTTTTCTCCATTTTTGTAAATCTTAAAATTCTGATTTCCAGTTTTACAATCTTTACTGTGCTCATAGAATATGTGACCATGTTTGTTGCCTTTCTTTGTAACTCTTGGTGCATTTTAAGTCATGGCTGTCCTAATCAGCAACTGCTAGGAGTAGAGTTTCAGCTGAATAAACTGAAATAAGCCTGAGGGGATTCTGTATCCTCAGGCATGGATTCTTTCAAAGATATGGAAGGAAATTATCTAAATTTCTGTCCCTCTAAAGAACTCAAGATTCGCTGGGCGGTGGTGGCGCACGCCTTTAATCCCAGCACTCGGGAGGCAGAGCCAGGTGGATCTCTGTGAGTTCGAGGCCAGCCTGGGCTACCAAGTGAGTTCCAGGAAAGGCACAAAGCTACACAGAGAAACCCTGTCTCGAAAAACCAAAAAAAAAAAAAAAAAACTCAAGATTCAAAGATAAAGATTATAGTCACAATGTAATGAATCCGAGGTTATTTGTGTTTGGCAAATTAAAAGAAAATCTCTGTTATCTGTCCAATATTAGTGAATCTAACGTTTATACCTAATTAATTCACTATCAAAACTAAGGTAAACTGCAGCTGTAACTACCTAGTCTTCAACTCCATCAAAGACCCCAGAAGGATAATATTATTTGAATAAAGAAAAAGTGTATTGCAAACAACTTCCAAAACTCTAGTAATAACAGAGATATCTGACTGCCTAGACACTCACCCAAAGTTCATTCTGCAAAATTGGGGCACCCATCTTCAGTCTACAGGCCTAGAGTATCTATCAGGTATACTTCTCAGTGAAGTAGGAAATTTGAAGGACTGTCCTGCCTTGTATTGGCAAAGTTCATCAGTCATTTTCCTCTATATCCTGCAGAATATCTGACAAAAACTTCTGTGAAGTAGGAATTTTGAAGGATTGTCCTGTCTTTTTTTTGGTAAAGTTCAACAGTCTCTTTCCTGTGTGTCCTCCATGTCCTGCACAGCACATTGTCATCCAGTCAAAGGCAAGAACAGTTTCTTTTCAAAGTGGCTAACCTTGAGACAGTGGAAGCAAACTTGATAAGGAGTTTCTTCAATGCTCATCGTCTCCTCTGAAGTAAATTGGTGCTGCAAGGAGCAGTTTTGTCTCATTGTCATGAAAAAATTTAAGTTAACAAAACAATTTAAATGCCATATTCTATAGGTCTTTGAAGTATTTGAAGACCATCTCTCTAAAATATATCTATTTAACATAGAAAACATACCTAACATATCTACAAATATGATTGCTGTAAATACTAACTACTGACCTGTTTCTTGATTGTCCTATATAATTTAAAATAATAGCTTTGAAAAACTAGAACTTTACCTTACATTTTTAAATGAATTGCATAGATAAAATACTTTAAACAAGAGTAGAAACATATATACAATGTGTGGTTAAAAAAAAAACCAACAACCTTAAATTTGTATCAGTATGCAAAAACTCTTTAAAGAAGAGTAGAAACATATATATAGTATAACAAAAATTACTTGAAATTTATATCAATATATAAAAATCCATTAAAATGTAGAAATATATATAGTGTGTTGTACCAAAAATTACCTTAAATTTGTATCAAAATACAAAAGTACTTATAAGTACAAAATATTTGACAATAATAATTGTCCCTTAGTTTAGAGTAGATCCAATAACCTACTATATTATTTAAAGTAGATTCAACAATCTCCCCTTCCATCCTATCATTCCTATATCCCCTTCTCTTTTTTTTTATTTTTTTCCCAAAGAGATCCCTGAATTGCATAATTTCCTCTTTTGTCAATATCAGTAACAATAAACAGCCTCCATAAATGATGATAAGCATCCATATCCCACCAAATGACCAAATAATATTCTCCCCACCTCTTAAGAATGTGAGCATCGTGTCCTCAAAATTATTGCTTGTTTTCTGGGGATGATGATAACCCTGAAAATACTGAAATGTTGGTCAAGTCCTGAGTAAACCAGCTCCAACATTCATTATTCACTCTTTGTGTAATGAGAAATTGCAAAACTCATCTGAAATCCTAGCTAAAGTTATTCTATGAGACTGGACCCTGTCAGCAAGCAACTTTTGATTGTTCTCAGCAGTTTGTAGTCCTATACTGATCATTGGGTGGTGTTTATTGCCTTAATGGCATTATTGTGATCCAGGTAGAATCGTTGTTGTGGGGCCCTATCATTCTTTTGGAGACTTCAGAGATCACTGTTAAGAAAATGTATTGTTCACTGTGGAAAATTTAAACATTATTTATTCAAAAAGGAAAGTTTAAATTTTAAAATAGTAATATACCTAAAGAAAAGTTTTAAAGAGTCAAAATAAATTTGAAGGAAAAAATTGTGACAACAGTAGTCCCTAGATTTTAGTTTTCTTCCATTCCATACCAGGTGGCCATTCTGATATGAGACAGAGACTCTGAAATTTCTTTGAACAACATGCTTAATTTTAGAGAAGGAAAGAGCCATAGTCCCACCTCAAAGCCAGCTTTGAGGTTTATAATTGATTTGGGATGGTAAAAAGATTTTACCCTGTGGAAAGTAATTATACCTTCATGCCAGATTGTTTCTTTTCTTGGTAACTATTTCTAGACAGTTCTACTTTTTTCTTTAGATGTCGATCTGTCCAAAGATCCTTGAAGTCTTCAAGATAGATATTTTTATTTTTCTATCAATACAAAAACAAAGGCCTGCCCTGACTATAATTGGGTGAATTTTTTCCTTTTGACATGTTAAATTACCACCTTGATTGATAAACTATCACATCTCCCGAACAAGAGGTCTCTCCTGTTCAAATTGAATCTTTATTCATTTTGATGGTGTCCATAGACTTTTCCACCTGTGGAAACAAAATCAAAATGCCTTCCCCAATGTAACATATATCCTAGTTTCCATTCTGAGGTCAACACATCTTTAAAGTACACAGGCTGATTTAATTCAGTAGTTTTTTTCTATTGTCCAAAGTCTGTCTGCAGCTGTCATTCCTTTCTCATTAGCATTTAGAAACCTTAAAATATTTGTCTTTAGACCATTCAATCCACATTTTAATTATATTCAATATATTCATATTCATCACATAGTAGATATCAAATTTGATAGAATATTTTACTGTAATTTTATAATTTATACATGCCTTAAACAAACATCGAGAACAATTGATATTCCAGGAAAAGATAGCATACTATCTAGGTACAAAAAATTGATTATCATAATAAAATAAGGAAAATACTCATGATTCAGGAGTGAAAGAACTAAAAAAATAAAGACAGTCACAGATGTTAAGTGTTGTGATATGGATAGCTTTCTATAATGTAAGTAATGTGATGAAACAATCTTTTACTCAATGACACAGAACTCACATTCACAGCCCTAGCAGCTACTTCTAGTAAAATTCTATGTGACTATAAAAATCAGGAAAGTCTACCATGTTGAAACATGGTAACAATAGACCCTCTTAGCTGCAAGCAGCAACGAATGAAATAAAGTATGAGCTTTCTTCCCTGAAGAAGTTTCTATTAATGGATTAGTAACCTGCTATACTTTAAAAACTATTACTCTAAGCCGGGCGTTGGTGGCACACGCCTTTAATCCCAGCACTCGGGAGGCAGAGCCAGGTGGATCTCTGTGAGTTCGAGGCCAGCCTGGACTACCAAGTGAGCTCCAGGAAAGGCGCAAAGCTACACAGAGAAACCCTGTCTCGAAAAACCAAAAAAAAAACCAAAAAAAACCCCAAAAAACAACAAAAAAAAAAACCCTATTACTCTATTCAAATTATTACACAAAATAGAAACAGAAGGAGTATTGCCCAAGTCATTTTATGAGGCCACAGTCACCCTAATACTCAAACCACATAAAGACTTAAAAATGAAAGAGAATTACAGGCCAATTTCCCCTATGAACATAGATGCAAAATTTCTCAAAAGACATTTTCAAATGAATTCAAGAGCACATAATAAGGATAGACCAGCATGATCAAATAGGCCTCATCAAAGAGATACAAGTATGGCTCAATATATGAAAATCAATAAATGCCATCCACCACATAAACAAATAAAAGAAAAGAAAGAAAGAAAGAAAGAAAGAAAGAAAGAAAGAAAGAAAGAAAGAAAGAAAGAAAGAAAGAAAAACACATTATCATCTCATTTGATGTCCAAAGACCTTTGAAAAAATCCAACACCCCTTCGTGATAAAAGTCTTGGAGAGATTAGGGATATGAAAGACATACCTCCCTTTATAATAAGGCAGTTTATAGCAAATCCATAGCCAATATTATCTTTAATGGTGAGAAACTCACAGCAGTTCAGCTAAAATGAGGAACAAAACAAGGTTTTCAACACAGTTACCTCCATACCTATTCAACATAATACATGAAGTCTTTGGAGAGTAATAAGACAACTAGAGATTATAGCCAGAAGTTTCTCTGGTCCTGCCTGGTTTGCAGTTTTATAAATTTTTCCTACCCATGTCCTAGAGCTGCTATGTCCCAAGTAAACACACAGAAGCTTATATTACTTAATAACTACATGGCCTATGGGAGGCTTCTTGCTAGCTAGCTCTTACAACTTAAATTAACTCATTTCTGTTCATCTATGTTTTGCCATGTATTCCATGGCTTTATAGGCCTTATGGCCTGTTGCTCCTTGGGCAGCAGGCTGGTATCTCTCCTACTTCTGCCTCTCTTCTTCTTGTATATCTGCTTGATACCTTAGAGTCATAGGCCAATGCAGCTTTATTTATCAACCAATCAGAGCAACACATTTTCACAGCATACAGAAAGACAACCCACAGCAGATGATGTTCAAGGAATGCAAATTGGAAACAGGAAAATTGAAGTATATTTATTTGAAAATAACATAGTATACATCAATGACCATAAAATTCCACTAGGAAACACTTACAGCTGCTATAAATCTTTCATCACAGTAACTGGGTACATAATTAATTTAAAAAGTAAGTAGCATTTCTATATACAAATGACAGACTGACAAAGAAATCATAGAAGCAATACCTTTCACAATAACCTTAAATAATATAAAATATCTTGAGGCAACTATAACCGTCAAGTGAAAGATTTGTTTGGTACAAATTTTAAGATTTTTAAGAAAGAAATTGAAGAAGATATCAGAATATGGAAAGATCTCCCTTGATTAGTAGGATTATTCTATTAAAAATGGTTATCCTATCAAGAGCCATATACAGATTTAAAACAAGTCTTATCAAAATTCCAACACAATTCTTCACACATCTTGAATGGACAATTTTCAGCTTCACATAGAAACACACACACAATAATAATTAAAACATTTTTAACAATAAAGGAACTGCTACAGGTATCACTATTCTTGAATATAAGCTGTACTACAAAGTAGTAAAAAAGAAACAGCATGGTATTAGCATAAAAACAGACATGTTGATCAATATAATCAAATTGAAGATCCAGACATAAATCCACACACCTATGGGCATCTGATTTCTGATAAAGAAGTCAGAAATATAAACTGGAAAAAAATATAGCCTCTTCAACAAATAGTACTGGTCAAACTTGATTGCTGCATATGGAAGTGGGTAATAGCCTTAAACTCATTGGCACAGGAGACTTGCTGAACAAAACACCATTAGCAGAGGTACTAAAAGCAACAATAAATAAACCAGACCTCATGAAATAAAAAGCTTCATGAAGGCAAAGGACACTTATTTGGACAAAATGACAACCCACAGAATGGCAAAATATTTTTCACCAAATCAACATTGATAGAGAACTAAATTCAAAATATATGGAGATCTTAGGAAGCTATATAAAATAAAAACAAAAAGAAATTTAAAAAATCTAAACAGAAAAGTCTCAATAGAGGAAACTGAAATGATTCTTAAAGGAATGTTCAACATTCTTAGCTACCAGGAAAATACAAATCAAAACTAATTTGATATTTCATCTTACACCAGCCAGAACTGCTAAGAACAATAACCCAAGTGACAGCTCATACTAACAAAGATGTAGAATAAGGGGAACATAATCTATTTCTGGTAGGAGTACAAACTTCTACAGCCACTGTGGAAATCATTGTGGCAGTTTCTCAGAAAGATGGGAATTGATCTACCTGAAGATTCAGCTACACCACTCTTGGGTATATACCTAAAGGGCACTTCACTTAACCACAAAAACACTTGATCAAATGTACATATTCATCACTGCTCTATGCACAATAGCAAGATATTGAAAACAACTAAGAAATTCCTAAACAGAACAATGGATTGACAAAAATGTGGTATATTTACACAACAAAATATTACTCAGATATTTAAAAAAAAAGACAAGAAATTTGCAGGCAAATGGATGGAACTAGAAAGAAATCATGCTGAGTTAGTTAATCCTAACTCAGAGAGACAAATATGGTATGCATTTGCTTGTACATGGATATTAGCTGTTACGTAAATTATAATCAAGCTACAATCCATAGACCCAGAGAAGTTAGGTATAGAGGAAGTGACTAGAGAGAATCAATAGCTCTCCCTGGGAAGGAGAAATAGAACAGATTTTATGGGTAGATTGGGGGTAGGGAAGACTGAATTTGAAGGATCAGGTAAGGAGTGGGAGGGAATGTGGGGAAGGACAGCCAGAATTGAGGGACATTTGAGGAGTTGTACAGAAATTAGTGCAGTGGAAACTTCCTAAAATATATGAAGGGGATCCTAATGAAGTCTCCAAATAATGGAGGTGACAGAGTAACAACTGGCCATCTCTTTTTTGGAAATGAAGCTTTCAGTTCCAAGACAATGTTATATCCAGTTGAGCTGTTCATCAAAGGGGTCCCATGGAAATGCCCAAACAACCCAGGCTGTTGCCAAGACAATAGGTTTCTCTCCACAAACTGATAGAAAGGCTCCACTGATAAAGAGAATACCCTATGCACTCAGTGAACATGGAGAGGTCAAGTTGGTGCCTACACAGAACTTTTGCCTCTATGTTTTAGTGTCTTTGGTGTAAGAAAGTAATCTGCAGGCTACCAAAAGAGAAATATATATACCAGCTCAGCCATAAAACCTTTGAGCTACAATGCTGTCCTGCCTTCAAAATGTGCTAGGGCAATGGTGGCACAAAACTTGTGGGAATAGCCAAGCAATGTCTGATTTGACTTAAGGCACACTCCAAGAGATAAAACCCATATCTAATACTATTCGGTCGACCAAGAACTAGACACTAGATAGCCCAGAGACTTAAGGGAAAACCAAATCCTATTGATCATAAAAAAAAAAAATGTAATGATCAAATGACTCCTAGCAATTCTGTTATACTCAAAAATCAGTGCCTTATTCAGTCATCATCAGATGGGCTTCCTCCTGAAGATGGGAAAAAGTACAGAGACCTACAAGCAGACATTATGTAGAGAGTGAGAAGCCTTGGAGCATTCATCTCTAAGTGGAATGTCTCCATCAGGTCCATTCCCTTAGAGTTAGGTAACTCCACAGAACAGAAGACAGGAAAAGTGTAAGAGCCAGAGACAATGGAGGACACCAGGAGATCACGGCTATCTAAATCAACCTAGCAAAGCCCAATTGAGCTCACAAAGATTGAAACAGTAAGAATAGGCCCTTCACAGGTCTGTATCAGGTCCTCTGCACATATGTTATGTTTCACTTTAGGTTCTTTTAATTTTTTTTAATGTGACTGCTGTGACTGCTGAGAGTATGAATGCATGGGTCTCTCATTTTTGTCACTACTCTTGGGCAATTTTCCTTCCTTATTGGTTTGCCTTCTCCAACTTGGAGGTGATGTTTTCTCTTTATCTTATTATTTTACTCTGTTATGTTTTGTGGTTATAACTTAGAAGCCTGTTCTTTTCTATGAGAGACATAAAGGGAGCTGACCAGGATGGGAGGAAAGGTGGGAAGAAACTGAGAGGAGCAGAGATGGGGAACTGTAATGAGAAAATAATATTTTCAATAAAGGGGGTAAGTTCCTTCATATACTTTTCCTTTTGTTTTCTGATCCAGGATTAAAATTATATGAGGCTTTTTTAATATTATGAATTCCTAAGTATCAAATCAAATATAACACAAATTACCATGGTAGAAAATTCAATTTCACATTTTAAGTTCAATCAAAAGTAATTTTCCTAGGTTACATTGTCAAAAATATTATACATACCCACTGTAGTCTCTCAGTGTAGCAGAGTGAGCACTACACTACAATTGTTTATTATCCCTGAAGTCTTCTATAGAGAATTGGCATGCCCTGTGATTACAATGACCAAGCATGGTGCTTTGGATCATTATGCTACTTGGTATTTATGGTCATTTGATAAGTACATAACCTTGCTTATATAATATAATCCTGGTAAATCTGAAAAATAATAGAGACCTAACAACTTTCCAACTATTGTGTAGTTAATAATGATCAAATCATTACCAAGAATACACTGTTACCAGCTTTTCAGGTGAACTAATTTACTGTGTATATAACTTAAATAAATATGATTCCAGTACCAATCTGAAATATTTTTTGAGAAGGTGAACAACAGATAGATTCTTGCTTTGACTCACAAAAAGCAAGAAATGCCTAAAATAAACAGGATCAGAAATCAATAGAAAATGTACAACAGTCATCAAAGAAATTCAGATTATATTAAGAAAATATTTTAAAAATCTGTAGTCCATTACAAATCTAAAATAAATGGGCAAGTTTATAGATACATCTAAACTCCCAAGGTTAAACAAAGAAGATATTGACTGCTAAATGAACACACAAAAAAGGAAGAAATAATTCTACAGTGAAAACTTCAAATCTCTGAAGATGATATTAAGGACACTAGAAAATGTAAAGATAGTATATCCGTATCAGTTGGTAGAATTAATATTGTGGAAATAATGATTTCACTGTAAGTTTTTGATAGATCTGATGCATGTCAATCAAAATTCTTATCTCATTCATCACAGTAATAGAAAAAAATCTTAAATTAATTTGGAACCATAAGAGGCCCAGATAGCCAAAGCAAAAAGAACAAAACTGAGGAGGGTAGGAATGTTATCACTCCAGATTTCAAAATACATTACAGGGCATTGACTATAAAAACAGCATGGTATAGGCATGAAAAGAAGTATGTAGACAAAAGAAATAAAATGAAAATCACAAACATGAATATGAGTAATTACAGCCATTTGACAATGATGTCAAAAACATATACAAGAGAGAAAACAGCATCTTCAACAAACAGTGGAAGGAAAACTGGATGTCTGTATGGAGAAGAATAAAATAAGAACTATATCTATTACCTTATGAAAAAATCTAACCCCAAATAAAACCAATACCCAAAGATTAAACCTGTAACATTGAAACTGTTAGAAGCAATTATAGATAGTACTTTAATTTAGGTATAGGAGATTTTGTGATATCTCATTTGCCTAGGAACTAAGGCCTACAATTGACTAATAAGGCCTCACAGAAATGAAAACAAGTTTACAGCTAAGGAAACCATCAATTGAGTGAAAGGAAGCCTACAAAACAGGAGAGAAGTTTTAAGAAGTACACATCTGACAGAAGCTTGATATCATGAATATGTGAAGGACTTAATAACCAAAGGTCAAAAGTTAAACAACCCATTTATAAAATGGACTATGAGTCTAAGCAAATAGTTCTCAAATCCAGAAA
This sequence comes from Peromyscus maniculatus bairdii, assembly GCF_049852395.1. Classification (NCBI taxonomy): domain Eukaryota; kingdom Metazoa; phylum Chordata; class Mammalia; order Rodentia; family Cricetidae; genus Peromyscus; species Peromyscus maniculatus. The sequence goes on from NC_134865.1 coordinate 22,814,298, forward strand.
CAAAAGTAGCAAAAATAATGTTTCAAAAACATTCAATATTCTTAGCAAGTGAAAGGTGTACAACTCAAAACAACTTTGATATTTCATCTTAGCCCAGTCAGAAAAGCCAAGATCAACAAAATTAACTTCTGGAGAAGATGCAGAGAAAATGAAACCTTCATTCACTATGAGTGTGATTGCAAACTGTTGCAGTTTCTCTAGAAACAGGTATGGGTCGACGACTCTCAAAAGGCTAAAAAAAAAAAATATGACTCAGCTATATTACTTCTTGCCATATGTATAAAGGACTCAACATCTTACTTCACAGATACTTGCTAAGCCATGTTCATTGCTACTTTATTTATAGCAGCTATGAAATATAAACAACACAAATGTCCTTAAACAGACAAACGAATAACAAAGATATGGAACATTTAAACTGTGGGATACTACTCAGATGTTTAAAACAGCAAAAAAATATGATATTTGAGGCAAATAAATGGAAATAAGAAATATTATATTGCGTGAAATAACCAGAAAAACAAACTCCACATGTTGTCCTTTATCTCTGCTTCCTAGCTCCAAATAGCCATATGTGAGTATATAATTTGAAGTAACTTCATAGACTAGAGAAGTAAGAAGAGATTACGGGAAGACTGTGAGGGTTCCTAAAAGGTAAATGGTAAGGTATCAGTGATCTGAAGGAGGAAATGCAAAAATTGGCTGGGGCTTTAACTGGGGAGAGGAGAAGGAGGTAAAAATCAAGCAGTGAAAGAGGAAGAAAACTCCACAGAAGTCTGAAAATGCAATAAGGAATGCTATTACTATATATTTACCTAAAATAATATATAATGCAAATAAGTATACATATGTAGTTTAAATGAACTCATCACACTTGGACTGACAGTGCTCTCCTAGGGGCATAGAACATCTGACAAAACCTCACTACAAGGCATGAGAAACCCCCTTTTGAGTTGTAGGAATTCCAAGAGGCTACCAGAAAATACAGACTATTGCTGTTTCCTTTGCAGCCTCCCAGAGATTGAACATAGTCCCTATTACTGAAAGTATCATGCAAATTGAACACAGGACCAAGTGGATCCAAGCTGGAACTGACCTGAGAGCCTCTTTGAGGACTAGATTTCATTGCAACAGAATGTGCTAGTCATGCTTCCAAAGGAGTAAAGAAACCAATAGTCTTACATAGCTGTGAAGCCTGTGAATAACAACTGCCAGCATAGAACAATACCCATAAGGGTATGATCACAGAAATAATATCTTGACAGCAAGCAGCAGCTCTCCACTTGGACTAAATGTCTGTTCAAAAGGAAGAAAATCATGTTTAGTACTGGAAACCTAGGCAAATATCCTCGCCTTGTGAGGACCTGGATCTTAGAGGTGGACCTGCAACCACCACTTCATTAAACCAATGTAATTCCCAACTGCATTCTAAATATTTACCCTTATACTCATAGATAAGTGTAATACTCACCTCTCATCATATAAACTTGTTTGTGCAACAGACTGAGGCCATTACAGAAAAACAAAAATGGTCAAAAGTCACAAAAGCAGTGGTTATAGGATGCCCAGCCCTAGTGGATACCTATACAACACAACTCTTGCATCCGAAGCTCAGGTAACATTGAGGAAAAGAGGGTAAAAAGGCTATAAGAGCCAAAGATAAGAAGGTATGTTGTGAGATCCTACCTCTTATAAATGGGATATTTACACTCTATCTCTTAAGAGTTTCCATATGAACTCATATTTCATTTATTTATTTGTTCTCACTATTCTACAGGTTTCAATACTACAATTATCTTTCCTTTTTGCCATAACCTTTATTCTTTAGAGGACTAATTTTGAGTGATTGCATTGTAATTTATAATGTTTGGATCAAGGTTATATGTTTTTTTGCAAGAAAAAGAGAAATGACATAGGGTCCTTGTCATGGCATTCTATTACAAAGCTTGATGCTGATTTGTCTTTTTCTTGGGATGTTTTGACATTAATCTTTGGGTGGAAAGAGTTGCTGCCAGTTTCCTTCCCTGCAAAATTCTTTCCCCTTTGTAGTCAGTAATTATTTTTATGGTAGGGGTGTCTAGTATACTTTGTAAGTCTTCTTCCTTGTCAACATATTCACATTAAACTTAGCACTCATCAGTAACTCTTGTTTGCAACAATTATTACTGTCTTATTTGTCTAAGGTTGATTTTCCATTTTCAGTGTACATTTATTTATTAAAATTCTACTGCACAAAAATATTTTTTTCATTTATTTTTAAAAACTATATCAGAAAGAGTTCATGAGTTTAATCCTGTTTTATTAGGACTTAGGAATTCATCCCATTTTATTAGGATTTTGATTTTTGTTTATATTTATGTGTATGAGTGTACATATATTAATATGCATGCAGGTGACCATGGAGGTCTAAAGAGGACATTGGATACCTTGGAGCTAGAGTTACAGGAGGTGCTGAGCTACCCAAATGTGTGAAGAAAATCAAACTCTGGTCTATTTCAAGAGCAGCAGGAGTTTTTACTCTCTGAGCTGTTTCTCAAATCCCCTTATAGGTATCTTATAATGGTGGGTTATAGTACAGTAATATCAATACTTTTATAAAATTTTCTCATACTGAGATTTGCCTCCTGTGTTCTTTTGAAAATGTTCCTTTAAAAAATGTTCTTTCTTTTTCTCCTTTAAGAAAAAGTATAATCATCTAGAAACTTCTCTATTCCAAGTACCAAATTGTCTGGATCCTTTTACTAAAGAACAATGCTTTGAAATTAAGTTTGTTCATTGATAGATCATTCTTATTGAGCAGTCATTGCTTCTCCAACATGTCAAAAGACATGAGGCATGTATCCATGAATATTAGCTCAAACCTGCAAGTCTTCACATTTCTATTTCTTGGAGAATATAAAAATATTAGTGCTTGGAGATGCATTAATCCAGGAAGATTGGCCCAAATATATGCTTGGATTTGGTTAAGTTGAGTAAATCATTTCCATCTTAATAAAGGTATATCATTTATATATTATTTTTTGGAAAAAGAAATTCATGAAAGTTACTCTTTCCAACAAAATAAAAATAAAGCTATTCTCTCACTTTTTATTACTTAATGAGAGAGAAGATTTTGTTTAAATACAGAGCTACTGAAAAAAAACAATGCTCAAGAGAACAAATTAGCAGATTAATAACCACAAGACAGTAATTACAGATGCCAAGGGATTCATCAATGCTGAGGCATATCCACAGAATGGAGAGAGGAAGTCATTTTAATGGAATGAAGAATGTTCACTAGGTGTTGTGTTGGTGCTAAGTGCTATACACAATTGCATATATAGTCCTCATAACCAAGCTTTTATTTGCACATCATCAATATCATCTTTTGTAAGAAGAGAAACCAAGATTCAGAGAAATTAAGCAGTGCTATCAAAATTCACACAGCTTGGCCAATTGGCAATGTGAACCATAGAATCTCATCTGGAGGTACAGCTTCCAGTCATAGCAGTTCAGAACATGGATTGAACACTGTGCTGATATATCTCAAACAGAAGAAAAATGTGTATGTGTGTGTAGGTGTTTTCTTTTCTTTTCATCGGTTATCATGTGCATTTATTCATAAATAGCAATGGACTTCCAAGGCCAAGGGAAAAGAGTATTTTTTTTTCTGACTTCCTCGTGCTAGCCTATAAACCATTAGCTTGGATCACACTGAAATTCTTCCTAGAGCTATAAAGCAGTTGCATATTTAGAAAACACATTTTTAAATGAAGTGTACAATCTAAACTTTGACTTTAAGAAATCAAAGGGTTTGGGTTATATTCTGTGTCAAGGTACTCAAATGATTTATCAATTCTGTAAACACTTAAAGGCATTGAACTTTAGTGTCTGCTAAATCCACAATGTGAGATGTATCTCCAAACAACTCAGTACGCTAAACTACTCACTAAAACTTCTGAGTGTAATATTAGAGCTTTACTGAAAACATAAATATAAAACACTAAATATCATTTATATTGATCAGTTAATCTTAGCTAATAAATAATTATAACATTATAATAGAGTTGAAAATAGTATATCATACAAAGTGCTCTTAATTTAAAGAGGGAGTAATCATGAAATAATTCTGATAATTCTTTTTTAATGTCATGGTTTAAAGATATTTACAAACACATTAATATATAGTATTGCAATCTAAATCCATATCCATGCAGGTTTATAGATATTTTAATAAAAAACTGCAAAGTTATAATCTCCTGTAAAGCAAGGATTTGTGTTTAATTCAAGATGAAGATGATCATAAAAGGGAAGCAGGTAGGCTGACTGCAGTTCTTCACCTCTCCCTCTGATCCTCCAAATCGAATCCCTGAGTCACATCCCTGGCTCTGTAGCATAACACCCATTACAGCTTCCCTTCTTCTCTGCTACCATCTCCAATTATCACACATATTTTCCCCTCCTAATTTCTCTCCTCAAATTCATTGCTTTATGTAAGACCACAACTTCAGCAGACACTCTTGGGAGCCCACAAGCCACTATAGGCAGGAACGAAGGTAGGCTAATTGTAGATCTTCACATCTCCCTCCATTCCTTCAAGACCAATCCTTCAGTCTTATCCCAGGGTCTGTAGCAGATCTTCTGCTGTGGTTTACCCTCACTCTACATCTCTAATATAAAGAAACCATATCAACCTTCATGAAACACTCTGCTTTCCTCCTTCCTATAGGCCCTATCATCCCCAACCCCTGCAACCCAACCCCATTCCTAATACACAGAAAGGCATAAACTGGAACTCCAAGTGGCCACACCTCTAGGATCTCAGAAGAATTTCCTACTCAAAAACATACAGCCACTATACTCTTCTAAAATCCAGAGATGGCAACCACTACCACAATAAAAAGGAACAAAACACCCACCCAAGAAGACAAGACCAGTTATACAGTTTTCCCAATCCCCAAATCAGAAATGATAAGGGGAACATAACAACAGACAATGAATAAATCCAGAAAATAATAAGGTCATGCTTTCAAAATTTGTACTCCAGAAAATTGGAAAAATTTAAAGACATAGATAAATTTCTAAATAGGTACCATGTACCAAACATAAATCAAGATCAGATAAAGCAATTTACACTGATCTATAAACCCCAGTAAAGTAGAAGCTGTTATTTAAAATCTTCCAACCAATAAAAGCCTAAGACCAGATAGCTGTAGTTCGAGAGTTTTATCAGATGATAAAAGTAGAGTTAATGCAAATACTCCTCAATTTTACTAGAAAATAGAAACAGAAGGAACATTGCCCAACTTGTTTTACTAGGCCAAAGTTACCTTGATATCCAAACCACATAAAGACCCAACAAAGAAAGAAGATCATAGACTAATTTTGCTTATGAACATAGATGCAAAAATTCTCAATAAAATACTTGCAAGCAAATCCAAGAATATATTAAAAAGCTCATCCACCACAATCAAGCAGGCTTCATCCCAAAGACTCAGGGATGGTTTAACACATGTAAATCGATTAATGCAATCCGCTGTATGAACAAACTAAAAATAAAACAAAATAACATAATCATCTCATTCTGTGCATAAAAGGCCTTTGACAAAACCCAACACCCCTTCATGATAAAAGATTAGGGATACAAAGGACATACCTCACCATAAAAAGGTAGTTTACAGCAAACACATAGAAAACATCATCTTAAGTGGAGTGAAACTCAACAATTCCACTAAAATCAGAAGCAAAACAAAGTTGTCTTCTCTGTGCACACCAATTCAATGTAGTACTTGAAGTATTACTTAGAGCAATATAAAAACTGAAGGAGATCAAGGAGATATAAATTGGAAAGGGAAAAGATCGTTATTCTCAATCAGTATGATAGTATACATAAGTGACCCAAAAAAATTCCACTGGGAAAATCCTAGAGCCAATAAACACTTTGAACAAAGTAGCTGAAAATCTAATACATAAGAGGGTGGCCCTCTAATATTGGAATGACAAATAGACTGAGAACGAAACCATGGAAACAACATCTTTTAGAAGAACCTCAAATAATATAAAATACCTCAGGTTAATTCCAACCATTCAAGTGAAAGACTTGTATGAAAAAATTAAAGACATTGAAGAAATTAATTGAGAAATATACCAGAATATAGAAAAATTTCCCATGCTAATTAATCAGTAGGATTGCTATAGTAAAACTGATCATCCTACCAAAAGAAATCTACTGATACAATGTAATCCCCATGAAAATTTCAACACAATTCTTCACAGAACTTTAATGGACAATTCTCACTTTCTGATGGAAACAGGAAAAAATTAGTATAGTTAACACAATAGTGGACACTAAAATAACTGGGGAATTATTACCGTTCTCAATTCCAAGTTGTACTATATAGTTATAGTCATAAAAACATCATGGTATCAGCACAAAAACCAGGCTGACAAATGGAATCAAACTCATGACCCAGACCTGACTCCACACATGTCTGAATACCTGACATTTGATAAATAAGCTAGAAATTAATACTGGAAAAAAAAGACAGGATCTTCAACAAACTGTGCTGGTCAAACTACATGACAACATGTAGAAGAATGAATATAGATCCATACTCATCACCCTGCCCAAAACTCTAGTTCAAGTGAATCAAAGCCCTCAACATAAAACCAGATATATTGAACTTGAAAGAAGAGAAAGTTAGAAATAGCATTGAACTATTGGCACATGAAAAGACTTTCTAAACAGACCACTATTAATGCAGGCACTAAGATAAACAATAAATGGGACCTCACAAAACCAAAAATCTTCTGTAAGGCAAAGGACATAATCATTCAGACAAAGGGGAAGCCTACAAGATGGGAAAATATATATTTTTTTCTTTTTTACAAACTCTATATTAGATAGAGGGCTAATATCTAAATTGCGTTAAAAAAAAAACCTCAAGAAACTTGATATCAAAGGCACCAAATAAACCAATTAAAAAGTGGGCTATTGATCTAAACAGAATTTTCAATAGATGAAGCTCACCTGGCTGAGGAACACTTAAATGTTCAATACCCTTAGCCATTGGAGAAATGCAATTCATAACTACTTTGAGATTCCATCTTACACCTGTCAGAATGGCTAAAGTCAATAAAACAAGGGACAACTCCTGCTGGAGAGGATGTGGAGTAAGGAGGATACTCCTCCATTGCTAGTTGCAGTGCAATCGGTACAGGCACAATGGAAATCAGTGTGGTGGTTCCTCAGGAAAATGGTAATCAACCAGTTTCAAGATCCAGATATACTATACTTGGGTGCATATGCAAAGGATACTTGACCCTACCACAAGGATACTTGCTCAACCTATTCTATTGATACTAGACAGAGCTTTGCAATAACTTAGATGCCTCTCAACAGAAAAATGGATAAAAAAATGTGGTACATTACACAATAGAGTAATAGTCAGCTATTAAAAAAAAGAGAAAAACAAAAGAAAATTGCTGGGTGGTGGTGGCGCCTGCCTTTAATCTCAGCACTCAGGAGGCAGAGCCAGGCAGATCTCTGTGAGTTTGAGGCCAGCCTGGTCTACAGAGCAAGATCCAGGACAGGCACCAAAACTACACAGATAAACTATGTTTTGAAAACCAAAAGAAAGAAAGGAAGGAAGGAAAGAAGGGAGGGAGGGAGGGAGGGAGGGAGGGAGGAAAGAAAGAAAGAAAGAAAGGAAAGAAAAAAGAAAGTCAAGAAATTTACAGACAAATAGGTGGAACTAGAGAAACTCGTTGTGAATGAGGTAACTCAGACCCAGAAAGTCATATCAGAAATATGGTATGTATTTGCTTATATGTGAATATTAGCTATTAATTCAATCATAACCAAGCTACAAACTGTGGAACCACAGAGGTTAGGTATAGGGTAAGTTACTAGGGGGTACAGATCTAAATCTAGTTAGGAAAAGGAAATTACATAGATAGTTATTGTACATGGGCAGAGTTTTGAATGGAGGATCAAATGGGGAGGAGGATTGGAGGCCGGTGCGGGAGGGATTACTGGACAGATAGCTAAAATAAAGGGCCACTTGAGAAATAGTATGGAAACCCAATATTGTAGAAGTTTCTTTAAGTATAAACATATATGAAAGCAATTTAAGAGAAATAGCCAAATTATTGCAGAGTCAAAGTCCCAACCAGCGATCTCGTGTCACTAAATAATGCTTCCTGTACTGGGATGTGTTATATTTATTGAGTTGTGGGCCAAAGATGTCCCATGGGAATCCCCACATAACACAGACTGCTGGCAAGGCTATATAGAGATTGCTCATGATAAACTGTAGACAAGACATACAATTCATTGCACATGGGGAAGTCAAGCTGGTACTTCCCCCTATTTCCCAAGGTCTTTGGTACAGGGATGTACTCCGTGTTTATCAAAATAGAAATATAAAACATCAAGCCAGCCAAAACCCCTCTAATAAACAGTGATACAAGATAGGCTAGGTCAATGACAGCTCAAAACTTGTGGGAGGAACGGATGGATTTGGTTTTAGGTCCACTCCACAAGTTGGAACCCATACATTGCTTGAGTGATCAAGATCCAGAGGTTAGGTAGCATTGGGACATTAGGCAAAACCAAATTTGACTTTGAAAAAGTAGCAATGTAGCAATAACATGACTCCTGATGACATTCTGCTGTACTCATAGATCAGTGCCTTGTTCAGCTATCGCCGTAGAAATTTCCTCTTCACAGCAGATGGGAACAAATGCAGAGACCCACAGTCAGATACTACGCAGAGTGAGAGACCTTGGAATGCTCGGCCCTTTATGGGATGCCTCTATCAAATCCTTTCCTTCAGTGTTCAAAAAACCCTGGGGAAGAGGAGGCAGAAAAAGTGTACGAGTTAGGGAGGTTAGAGGATACCACGGAAACAAAGCCCTGTCAATCAACATGATCGAAGCTCATATGAATTCCCGACACCGAGGCAGAGGCCCTGCTAGGTTTGCACTAGGTCATCTGCTTATATTACTGTGGCTTCTAGTTTAGTGTTTTTATCTGTTTCCTGAGAGTGTGAAAGAGCGGTTCTCTGATTTTTGTGCCTTCTCTTGGGCTTTTTTCCTTCTATTGGATTATCTGGTTGAACTTCAATGTGATAGTTTTTATTCTATTTTATTATTATCCCCTAGATGCCTGTTTGTTTTGAAATTAGAGACAGAAAAGGAGTAGAAGCAGATTTGGGAGTGCAGGGCATGTGATGTAGAACTGAGAAGAGCAGAGGGAGAGGAAACCATAATCAGGATATTTTATGTGAGAAAAAAAATTTCAAAAGAAGAGAAAGGAAAGGAAGTGATCTTGCTTTATCTTTGTAGAAGAACACAGTAGTCTAAATAAATAGAATTTTATAGTAAACAAATGGACTGAAGAAAATATTTCACGATACTGTTCCTTGATACTAAACATGTTACCACATCTTCAGAGATAATCCAGAGTGAAATATTCCACATTTCAGATTCACTTGAGAAATATTATGCCTTCCCTCTACTTTTAACTGAAGCTAAGTACTTTCTGAAACATCTAATTGTCTTCTATCAGAAGATATTAATTAGAACATTAATTTAAACCACACTTTAATGTGATTTGCACTACATAGTTATATTGCAACATAATCTTTTTTCTAGAGAGAAAAATTTAGTTCATAAACATTGACTAATAATTTTGAATTACAGTTAAAATGATGCTTATCCTAAAACATTTATTTTTCTATTGCTTTAATATCTGTTTATCAGCAATCCTTGGAATCAATTAAATAGTGGCAAAATAGAGAGTAATAAAATGAAGCTGCATTGCTAGAGCAGGCTATGATTTTCATAAGCTGAAAAGATATGTGGTGTTAATTTAAATATTCTATTTTTCATTACCAGAATTGCAGAAGAGACTCAATTAACACAAGGATTCTATGTTTCAGCTAAAATGAACAAGGAGAACTTATTATTCATATTCAGGAGTGCAAAGGGCAGAAAACACATTTCAGGATCCTCATTTAAGTGAAATGATTATCACGGTGTTCAAAGCTCCTTCAGGTACCAGATTCCTGTGCAGTTACTGGCATCTAGAAGAGACCTGTGACCACTCCAAATCCAAAGCTCTCAGAGGAAAATAACATTATAAATTATGTACATATCTGTCTATGGGGGAAAATTAACAGTAAGCAAAATATCATGGTGAGTCCTATTCATGCATTTATACGGGAAGAAGCTGAATTAAGCAAACTACTGAAACACAGCTCCACATGTGCTTGTGTAAAACAGCTGACAACTAACTAGATTTCTCAACAGGTTAACTTCATATCAATTGCTTTGCCCTTTATGCACATGATGTAACACTATTGTTCACATTTTTTTAATTTGAGACAGTTGTGTTTCTTACTCATCAGATGGGATTATCACGGTTTCTTTATACTGACTTGAGTCCTTTTGAATATTACTATTAAACCTGAAGGCCTCTTTTAATACAACGAGAACTAATACATTTGCTGATTGCCGATTTCACCAAGGCAATCTGCTGTGGGATATTCTGTATGTCCTGTGGGAGCCTGTTCTCGGGTTCCTCATGGCTTTACCCAGAGGATGATTTGGACCACGAGCCTGAGTGCAGGTGTCTGAGATGGTCTGCACTTGGCTGTGCTGGGGGATGGTCTGTATGTCAAATTTCTATGATTGGTCAATAAATAAAACACTGACTGGCCAGTGGCTAGGCAGGAAGTATAGGCGGGACTAACAGAGAGGAGAAAAGAAAGAACAGGAAGGCAGAAAGGACTGTCTGGAGCCACCGCCAGGACAAGGAAGATGTAAAGTACCAGTAAGCCACAAGCCACGTAGCAAGGTATAGATTTATGGAAATGGATTAATTTAAGCTACAAGAACAGTTAGCAAGAAGCCTGCCATGGCCATACAGTTTGTATGCAATATATGTCTCTGTGTTTATTTGGTTTTGTCTGAGTGGCTGTAGGACTGGCGGGTGACAAAGATTTGTCCTGACTGTGGGCAAGGTAGGAAAACTCAAGCAACAAATGGCGCCCAACGTGGGGCAAGAGTTTCTACCTAAAACCTGAGAAAAGATTCTAAAACGGAGCTAAAAACAGCTTCCTAATTGTCTCTCTCAAATGAGCAGCAGCTGCCGGTTTGAGCTACTGGCGGGTTCCTAGCGTGAGAGCTCGGTCTGCAGTATGGCGGGAATGAGGCCTCTGCAAGTGGCACATTAAGCTGTGTGGTGGATTTAGCCTTTGCTACTACAAAACAAAAAAAAAGGTTTCTGGGCTATGCGCTGCTTGGATAAAAGCACAGACCCACGATGGCTCCCAGAGCTGGTGGAAAACGTACCACCGCCATGTTGGGAAGCTGAAGGGGCGGAGCCAGCAGCCACAGAGCCGTTTCAGGCTTAGAAGGCTACTGTTTAAAGCAGTAAGTTCTCAATAAGACAGATTCAGATGGAACAAGACTTTAAATGCTTTACAATGTGTGTAAAAGTGTACATAGGCTTGGAAGAGAGAGGAAAAGGAACATAGACAGTTATATAAAGAAATAGAAAGTTTAAAAAAATAAAGTCTTTAAAGAGAAAGTAAAAGTAATATAAAAAATAAGCCACATAAAGATGGCTATCACACAGAGAATCTGGATTATGTTCTCTTTGATATTTGTAACTGAAGAAAAACATTTGATTACAAAAGCTGTTGAGTTATGCCAAAATGTATATTTTAAAGGTACCTTGACTTCAAAATGTGGATGTAAGGATATGTTGCTTTGGAAAAGAGGCTCTGCTTTTGTTTCTACAGAAAGCCAGAGGCTATGGATTTGTTCCAGATTAAGATACATCAGGTTTGACCAGCCAAGACCACCTGAAAGGTCTCCGATGATACCATGGCCCAGATGATCCAACATCCAGAATCGTTTCAAGGCAACTGGCTCAGACGATACAGTCTCACGGACTACTCCATGATCCTAAAATTTTCTTTGTGTCCCCATAAGATACAGCGCCCCCCTCCAGCAGGAAGTAGTAAGAGAAGCTACGCCCAAATTCCCAAATATACCAAGCTGACTTTGGAGATGTGTAAAAGTTAAAACCTTCCTTTTAAAAAAAAGAAAGGGGAAGTGCTGTGGGACGGTCTGTATGTCAAATTGCTCTGATTGGTCAATAAATAAAACACTGGTTGGCCAGTGGCCAGGCAGGAAGTAGGTGGGACAAGGAGAGAGGAGAATTCTGGGAAGTGGAAGACTGAGGCGGAGAGACACTGCAGCCGCCGCCATGACCAGCAGCATGTGAAGATGCCGGTAAGCCACCAGCCACGTGGCAAGGTATAGATTTATGGAAATGGACTAATTTAAGCTATAAGCACAGTTAGCAAGAAGCCTGCCACGGCCATACAGTTTGTAAGCAATATAAGTCTCTGTGTTTGCTTGGTTGGGTCTGAGCGGCTGTGGGACTGGCGGGTGACAGAGATTTGTCCTGACTGTGGGCAAGGTAGGAAAACTCAAGCAACAAACAGTCTAGCAAATTAAGGGCCCATAAGATTGATATAAACATACCCAAAAGCTTACCTACAGTGTTCCCATCACAGTGAAACAATATATATGTTCACAATCTTGTCCATATTATTCTACAAAAAAAGGAAACCATTTTTTTTTCCTTACAGAGGTGAGAAGACTGTTTTGCATGTCTGTTCTAACTGTTATAATTAATCTTCTTCCCACCGGTTTATTCTAATATCTCACCTTGGATTGAGTGCTTTTTTTTTTTTTCTAGCTGCTCTATGACTACAGTTCCAAACCCCTCATTTCTGTGATCAAAGTATGCCTTTTATTGGAACCCGTTATGTATTTAACTTGTAACAATAAATGTTAAATGTTTATGAGTGATTCTATATTGCTGACAAAAACCAGAGCACTGCTTATAAGGAAGCCACATTCCCTTGGGTATTAGATGACTACATCATGAAGTTCTTATCCTAAGTGAAATGTGAATGTCACTTAGGATGCTACCATTTGCTTCCTTCAAGGTACAGTTTTGGATATACAAGTGGTAGAAAAAGGAGCGGTACTCATATCATGGAGTTAAAAACACACAGGAAATAAACACAGTGCATGTAAATGTTTTGTTGAATAAACTGAAAAAGTCATACATTTTAAAGAAAGCTGTAATAAATCAAGTGTTTTGTTTAGAATATGAAATTTAAGAAACTATTAGACAATATTTTGATGAAGAATTCTGGGTAAATGTTTAAGACAAACATAAATTTGGGGCAGCTAATTTGTAATTTTTAGTTAAAATCCTGATGCATGTAGTCAGTTACATGCTTCCAATTTTACAGCCACAAGAATAATGATCCATATAACATTTTATCATAACATAAATGATAAACATAAATGTACTCTGAAAGGAGAATAAGATGTAGCTTTACAGCATTAACGATGATGCTTTCTCTTTCCCTTCCTTGCCAATATCTTCTTCTTTCCTGCTGTTTGCTTATACTTTTTTCCATCTGAAGTTGTTTCATGTTGGCTTTTACTCTTAGCTTTGAAATAAATCAGTCTATTCATTGGTTATATTTACCAATTTCAACTTATCAGAATAGTTTTTTTTTTAATTAACGTGAAATCTTGTGACAAAAATCTTAGTTTTTCATTTTTAAATTTCTTTATTTTGTCAACATATGCACTAAGAAACACTGTATATGTTTAAGCCATTTTGATGTTGCTATATCTGTTCCTTAAAGGTGTTTAAAGAAAAATTCTAACACATATTTTATTAATTCTTTGATAATTTCATATTCATATTTTGATCATATTCACCCTCCTCCCTAACACCCACCCATCCATTCAATACTCACTAAACTTTATGTTCTTATATTTAAAAAAAAAAAACAGGCTAGTCCTGTTAGTGCTATCTATGTATTTTTACTCTGTGTTTATCCACTGAAGTGTGCTCCAGTTACCAGATGCGCCCTCTTAAAAAAAACAAATTATCTTTCCTAGAAAAATAGCTCTTCATCTAGGGCTGAGGATATGTGACTAGAGCCCTGCTCTAGGCTGGAATTTTGCCTTGCTTGGGTTTGCACAGATCTTATGCATGTCATACCACCCTTTCGTTGTGGTCATCAACTGCCTCTGGCCCTTAGTGTTTTCTGTCTATCTTCTGTGTTGATCCCTGAACCTAGAAAAGAAGATACAGATGTCTCGCTGAAAGCTTAGCACTATACAGACCCTTAGTCTCTACACCTTGACCAGTTGTGGATTTTTGTGTTAATTGTCATGCACTGCAGACAAAACTACCCTGATGAGGTTTGATAAAGGCTGTAGTCCATGAACAAAATCAGTCATTATGAGTCAGCTTAGCACTATGTCTCTTATGGAGTACCAGCAACAGATTATCTCCTAGAACCTCTGACTGGTGGAGAGCCAAGGGTTTTTGACCCTGATAATGGCATCAAATAAGGGCTCCATTTTGTAGAGTAGTCCTTTGTTCCAATCAGCAAGTGCTTGGTTAATCCCATAACATATGTACCACTATTTCTTCAGTGTGCCTATTGTACCATGATGCTTATTATTGTATCTTAAGATAGATGATTGCTTCCAATAGCATGCACAGCACCCTCCAGAAGTGTGAAAGCTAGCCAGTAGAGGTGAAGTTTCTAGAATCAATACTACTCGAGATTTCCATTCTCTATGACTCAAGTGTGCCATGTCTTGATTAATATGGTCTTACCATCAAGTTATAAAAAGCAATCAGGAGTAATGTTAAAAACTTATAAAGAATTCGGACCTATGGTACATTACTGGCCAATACCTCCAAAACAAGTAAGTACTGGGATTTTTAATTTTTGTGCCTGTTAAATCTAATAGGGACTTCATTTCTGCCATTGGGCTTTTTCATTTGTACCTGTGCTGTCTAATAGGACATCTTTTTTCCACTTACAGGACATGTCAATATAAACCTTTTCATATGTGCATAGGCTAATGTTTTAGGAAGCTTCTAAAGTAGTAGTTTTTATACTTTTGAAGATATTTATTGGTAACTATCCTTCCCCATATTCCCTCCTCTAGCCTACCCTTCTGTTCCCATTGCATTTTGCCTTCATTCCCACTATTCCCTTTTCTACTTCTATACAACTATGTTCTTGCTTATCTCCTTGAACAGATATTCTACATTGCCAGTTAGTGATTACTGAGTTCTGTGAGTACTCCAAATGAAACTCACATATCTAAGGATCCAAAGCTAATATCCACAAATAAAAAAAATAACGTGACGTCTATCTATTGAAGTCTGTGTTACTTCATTCAGGATGATTGTCTACAGCTCCATCCACTTATCTACAATTTCCTAATTTTATTTTTTAAAAGCTTGCTAGTATTTCATAGTTAATATGATACATTTTTGTCTATTTATATGTTGATGGGCATCTAGGCTGTTTCCATTTCCTGAGTATTGTTAATAAAGTATCAAAATAGCACGTATCTCTCCAGTAACAGATAGTCTTTTGGGCATATGACTAAAAGTAGTACAGCAGGTTGTGTGACAGATCCATTCTAGCTTCTTGAGGAAACTCTACTCTGATATTCTTAGTGGTTGTATCAGTTTTTATGACATCTGAGGGTGAAGATATCTTTCCCCAAATCCTTGTCAGCATTTGTAGTCATTTGTTTTCATGAGCTTGGCCATTTTGACTTCAGTAAGATGAAATTTTAAAGTAGTTATAAATAACATTTCCCTGGTGGCTAAGGATATTGGACATTTAAAAAAATAAAAAAGTATTTCCCAGCCATTGTATTTCATTTTTTGAGAACTCTCTGTTTAGTGTTAAGCTCCATTTTTGCTTTGATAGTTTATGTTCTTGATATTTAGATTTTTGTCTTCTTTATATAGTTTAGATAATAAACCTCAGTCAGATGTTGTTAGTAACACTTTGCTTGGTTCTTTAGCAGGCTACCTCTTCACTTGAATGGTTTTGGCCTTTGCTGTATAGAAGCTTTTTAGCGTTGTGTAGTTGTTCTTAATGTATGCACTATATTGTCTGGTTTAGAAAGTCCTTTGCTGTGCCTGTAGGTTTAAGCATATTGCTTACTTTGTCCTGTGTTAAGGTCAGTGTATCTGGTGTGCTGACATCCTTGATAATTTGCAATTGAGTGTTTGCAGGGTAAGGGATATTGAGCTTGGTGCATTCTTCTACACATAGATATCCAGTTTGTCCAGACCATTTGTGGAATAAACAGACACTGGAGCAAAGATAATAACTGGTGATATCATTGCAAAGGTTTGCTCTCTGCTCTCTCAATCAGCATAAATCACTCCTATATTTAAGGACTGTCATATCTGTCTACACAGTGTAGTAGAGAGATTTGGTAAAAATAAAAATATAAAAACATTTTTATACTTCATAGTAGAAAGTAATATAGTTTTGCCTAATGTTAGCTTTAAAATTATCTAGTTGTGTTATGGCACTTTATGTACTTTGATCAATATTTTAGCAACTTTTCTCAACTTAATATATACTCATTTTCCCATTATATTTCAAAATAAAAAGTTGACCAATCCATAAATATATATCAACTCACTAAGAAACATTACAAATGTAAAAGTTCTTGGTTTTATTGGCTTGCCTGGTCTATCTAATCTCAGAGCACAATTACAATGAACATGCATGGCATCATCCAAAATGGTCCCAAATGCCCTTAATTCTAGACATCATTTTCCTCAATTATGGCTACACACAGACCTTTTTTGTGTGATAAATAGGTTAGGCATTGCCTAGAGAATTGAAAATACAAACATTAAACATTTTTGAGTGTTAGCAACTGCCATGTTTAAATGCATTACATATAAAGTTAAAAATCCAGAATTATGAGAAATGCTTTAATGATTAAAAGACCAGCGTTCTTTGGGCGAAAGTATGTTATGTCAGTGCCTTTTTGGCTTTTCCCACACTCCAGCCACCCTGCCATTGACTGATTGCACCTGTGCCCTTTGTGTGGTTTTGATCTTTCCCTTATAGGTAAACAGAGTAGATAGAAATCAGGCTACAATCCAATTAGATTTACTGTATATCCCTATCCTGTGTAGAAATGGAGGTAAAACTATAAAACCATTATCAATTTTTTTTTCATATTTTTCCACCTTTGCTTGGATTTAAGCCATCACAACAACCACCTCCACCACTGTTATACATTTTGGATGCTGATACCTCACAGAAGGCTAACTGAGATTATGAAGAGACAACTGTTTAGCTCATTATAAAGTCAGATGTGTTCCATGGCATTTGAGTGGACAGCAGAGACTTTGACATTCACACATGGCTCATTAGGAATGAATTTGAGTTTGGCCTTTTGCTGCACTTAAAACAAAACATCTATATAGAGAAACAGCTCTTTGAAAATGCCGATACAATCTCTTAAACACAGATAGCAGTAATTTAAAATGAAGGCATCACACCCCCCAGGCATTTGCCATTAAAAACATACTGAATGTCTTAAAATTGGGAGGAAAACAATGAAACAGCCCAAACTCCTTTCCATTTTATGTTTCTTGTTCCTAGTGACAAATACACAGACTTGTACCATCTCTCGTAACGACTGTCATGTTCCAAAGCTGTCAGTCATGTAGTATCGCCATGGGGTCATGTTCACAGCACTACATGGTAGTTAGTAGTCATGTACATTTCATTTTACAGCTCAGCTGATCCAATTTGCACAAGAATGAAAGCTGAAACATAAAGCATTTTCCCACCTTGGCTTACAAAGCAAATTGCTCTTTGATGGTAAGGCAGCTTGGTAATATCTATTAAAAGCAGTGTGCACAATTTGCAGTACATGCTTCTTGATCAGTTTTGTGCTTCTTTTAACATGCATCATTTGTATTGTTTCTGAATGCTTTTCGTCCTCTGTGATAAAATACAAAATGCTTTAAAGAAAATTTAAACAGCAGTTTCATTAAATTGCAAACAAGGATATGTTATAATCAATTTTGTTGCTGTGGGAATTAAATTGTAAAAATAATGGTGTTTTGTCATTTCTAGACATTAAAAGTATATACCAAATCAGCTGAGAGAAATACATCTGCCAGATTTGTCAACTATGATGAAAGTTACAAACTTTTTAAACTTTGAGTTGTGTTTTGTAGAAGCAAATGTCATTGATGCCCAAGGATAGAGTACATCTTTCTAATATTTTGTGGACAACATGACACAACTAAAGGCCTTAGAACTGGAGTGATGCTGAGAAACAAAATTGGTTCATGGGGATTTAAACTTTCAAGGTATTAAGTACAGGAAGAAGCTACAATAAATACATTAAACAAGCAAATTAATAGACAAAATTCATCCTTCTATGCAAAGTTTCTTCTGAGATAGAATCAGCATTTATGACTCACTGTATTGGTTATCACTACTGGCTCTCCTACAAGATATATGACACCCTGTAGATGACGGATGAGGATGGACATTATACTAGGATCTTCCTAAAAGTGTTATTTATATTTTTCTGAATTGCATCCTTACCAGAAGCAATCTGTACTCTGCTTTGTTTTGACCTGCTTTCATGATTCTTCACAAATGGAAGATACCTAAATGGGTATTTTAATGACTAATGATACATTTGGAGTTTTGGACCTTGTGAAAGCTTAAAGACTAAAATGATATATGTGATCAAGACTTAATGAAAAACATATGATTCAAAGAAGAAATAAAAATAGCTACATAGGTATTATCACTAAGTATAAATTAAGAAAAGCACTCATGAGGTAGGTACAAATTGTTTTATCTAAATTTAATTTTTAAATCAGTAAAATAGAGGTAATTATATTTGCCTTTTCTAATTTTAATTTAATGAAGACTAAAGTACATAAAACATAGAAAGATTTTTTTAAATATAAATATGATATTTAGGAAATATGTATTGAAACAATCTTTAAAAATAAAATTTTGAAATAATTGAGGAAGTTTACTGAGTCTAATTGTGCAGTGGAAAATGGGCTTCTTTTATACACAAGGTGTGAGGAGTAAGGAAATCTATATTTACTAAATATGTGGTAAACATCTCACTTTGCTGTATTTATTATTAACAGATCACAGTCACTTGCAAAGATCAGAGAATGTTGGGATTATCACTTGAAATTCCAAGTGTCCAACATCCAGAGAGCACTGAAATATGAATGTCTTTAGAATTCTCCTAATATTTGCTTGCTTTAGGAAGCTCTAGCAAGCATGTTTATCCATTTGTTATTGTAACATGATATTGTTATTTACAAAATTCATACTCAACGAGCACAAAATAAAACTACCAAAAAAATCTCATAATACTTTAAATAAATTAGCAATTTTGTGTCATAGCTATCCTTAGGAACATGTGGACCAATGACTACAGGTAACCCACACACACAAAGACACACACACACACACACACACACACACACACACACACGCAAGCACATAAATGCATTCCTCAAATTAGAACTAAATTAATAATTCAAATATTTTTATTAAGAAAATTTTTTTATTCATTTTCATACCAACTACAGATGCCCCTGTCTTCCCTCCTCCCAACCCTCCAAACCTTCCCTCTCCAACCTACCCTTCATTTCCTCCTTCTACAAGGTAATACCTCCCAGGGGGAGACAGCAGAGCCTGGTGCATTCAGTTGAGGCAAGTTCAAGGCCCTCCCCCTGCATCAAGACTGTGCAAGGTGTCCCACCGTAGCTAGTGGATTCCAAAAAGCCAGCTCACATATGCACAATAGAGCAGTAAAAAACAATGACATCACAAAATTTGCAGGAAAATGCATGTAACTAGCAAATATCATGCTGACTGTGGTAACCCAGACTCAGAAAAATTACCATGAGTTTTCATCCAGTAACTGATGAAGGTAGATGCAGAGATCCACAGGCAAGCACCAGGACAAGCTTCAGGAGTCCAGTCGAAGAGAAAGAAGAGGTATTCTGTGAGCAAGATCATGATGGGGAAACCTACAGAGACAACTGAACCAAGCTAGTAGGAACTCATGAACTTTAGACCAACAGCTGTGGAGCCTCCACGGGACTGGGCTAGTCCCTCCACATAAGTGAGACAGTTGTGTAGCTTGATCTGCTTAAGAGGACCCCTGGCAGTAGGATCAGGATCAAATATCATTTTTATACAAACTATTCGTGTGTGATGTTTTAAAAAAAATGGAATAAAACAGGCTTGACTTTTTCTCAGAAATTCACGCTTTCTGAATGTAGCTAGTGACTTCACTTCACTGGACACCTTTCTCTAAGGGCATGTGTGCTTACAGAACACCCCCTGATCACTGCTTACATTCCCACACTCTACTTGATCTTCCACAACCCCCAAACACTGAAGAACATACCAGGGAAAAGTTCTGCATAGCCTTTGTTCCCAAAAGGTATAAATGAAGTCAAGAAGGGATGAATCCAAAATAGTTAGCATCACATAACAATTTATAAGTACCTGAATTTTCTTTTACAAGTATTCTTTCTGCTATCAGTACTATCCATCAATACCCCATGGGGAGAGATGAAGAAAACAGAATGGTAGTTGAAAACATATCCTGCAGGGCTATATTTTATGCATGAATGCTTCCCAAATCAGGGAGTCAAGTTGATGCTTAGCACACAGTAAAGATTCAATTTTAAAATTCATACTACCATTTTGTGGTGGTATTCTAATTGTACTGAAATGTGATTTTGATTGTATGTTAATAAATAAAGTTGCCCAGGGGTCAGAGCTAGTAGAGCCATAGCAAGAGTGTGGCGGTGGTGGCACACGCCTTTAATCCCAGCACTTTGTAGAAGAGCTAGATAGATCTCTGTGTGTTCAGGGATATAGCCAGCATTGGAGACATATGCCTTTAAGACCTAGAGGGCTATACATACAGACAGTGACGAGGCAGTCATGTGTTTGGGTTTACAACCAATGAGAAGGCAGAACAAAAAGACTATGAAAAGACATACACACAAGAAGTAGCTCTCTTTCAGAGAGGTAGGACCACCGCAGGAGGAATGGTGAGATTTTAGCTCTGAGCTCTGACCTCTTGGCTTTCTCTTTTACATTGGTTCTGTGTTTCTTATTTAATAAGACAGTTGGTTACATCTACACCATTTAACCTAGAATACGTTAAAAAAAAATAGGTCTTTAAAGATTTAGCTGAGAAACAACACTGAAGATCCCATGCCCAACTTTCTATTCCCACATGCACTTGCCACATCTTTATATTTCATCCTGAAAAAATGCTTCCCATACTTCAGATTTAACTTCTAAAAAATTGTTTGCCTCATTCCTCCAACAGGGGACTTTTGGTTACTGAATGCATATAGTAAAGAATTTGGTTACTGAAGAAAGTTTAGTACTGGTCATAGGACGTCAGGAAACAACAAGACCCCACACCAGCAGCAGGAAGGCTCTCTCTAGGATAGTGTTATATTGTATTTTGCTGAATTATAGCCTGAGACATTTTATTCACCACAGAGAAGCTCAGTCCTCCTGGTATATCATCACAATTCACAGCCATTTTCCTCCAGCAATGGGGCACTGCCACCTATGTTTATTCTCATGGTGAGAATTAAAGTCATTTCTCATGAAATCCCTTAATAGATATCTCTACAACTCATTATTTTTTATTGTAAATAAGATGCTAGGCAGTAATAAAACATGAAAAAATATAAAATGCATTGCTGTTTCTATTAAATCTCAGGGTGGTACTTGTACATTAAACCATGTCTTTCAGAAAATGTTTCTTACATTAAATAGATAGTGCTCAAAATGATTTTATTTAATAATTGTACTTTCATGAGTATGTAAAATAAATGGAAAAGAATAAATTAAATGGGGGTTTAAGCATTAAAGTATACTTCCTATAATTAAAATGTACTCCCTAAAGGAATATAAAGAAAAAACCGGTGAAATAAATGATCATTTTAGTAAAGAATAAAACCTGATATTTAAGCATTGCATCTTAAAACTCAAGTAAAAGAATAAATTCATCAACTGTGAATTATATATTTTAATGCCCTAACCCAAAATATATGTCATAACACCAACCTAAATGCTCTGCATGTAAAACATCAATCCAAGTTGTTGGTCAAAGGAGTCCAAGAGAGATTCAAAACAATGTGGGCTATTACCTTTGCCCTTTTTGCTCTCCAGATCTTGAAGACAAGACCCTGTTGCTGAACTCACAACACGCTTTGGAGGAATTAAACTAAAATTGACCTGGAAGAATCCTCTCTAAGCACTAGATCTCATAATATCTATTCAAAGGCATTATGCAAGTTGCAAAGTGAGAAAAATAATCAACAGTCTTACCCAGCTGTAGAAAGAAAGATATGCCCAATTGTGCAATAGGGGTCTTTTATCTTGGGAGTAACCAACAGCTGTCTAATTGTACTTAAGGATTGGTGGATAGGAGGGGATTCATGCCTGGTACTGTAAGCTTAACCAATTAACTGTATCTAAAAAGGCATAGACCCTAGAGGAGAACCCATGAACTGCCATTTCCTAAAATAAAATAATTTATAATTTTTAAAAAATACTTATCCTTATATCAAAAGATAAATATAGCTTTTACTTTTCAT
This sequence comes from Peromyscus maniculatus bairdii, assembly GCF_049852395.1. NCBI lineage: Eukaryota > Metazoa > Chordata > Mammalia > Rodentia > Cricetidae > Peromyscus > Peromyscus maniculatus. The sequence goes on from NC_134865.1 coordinate 22,836,868, forward strand.
CAAAGAAACTTCATTTTGTAACAGATAAAAACTTTTTTCAGAGATCTATAACACAGCATACATGTCTGGAAGTTTCCCAAGGTCAATTGATATATCTATAAGCAACCAGAATATCTATGGTTCAGGAAACATAACAGAGGGGAGAGAGATTGCTTGAGCCATGTCATTGTCAAGACATGACAGGGGCATTGCATCCATGAAACAACAAAAGATTTCCCTAAACAAGAAGTGCACAAAGACCATACAAGTTGAAATGGTAACAAAGCTGAGGATAATCTCATAAGGTTCCATCCTTAGGTGAAGAGCTACAGGCAACCAGGGGCTGCTGAGTGAGGGAGCATCAGTATTTCACAGACAAAGCTACTGATATACATGAAACAATAGAAACAAAAGATGTCACAAATTTAAAAGGGAGTTAGATAACATAGGAAAATTAGGTTAGGGGGAAGAAATTATGTAAATACAGTGCTCATGTATAAAATCTTTAAAAATCTAATTTATATTTCTATCATTGGATAGCAATACAGATGCAGATAAATCTTTTTGGTTCAGAATTCTTGTTTTTAATATGCTAAAATGAACTCTTTTGAGACAGCAGAAGGATTGAGTTCATTTGCAGTATGAGCATAAAACGAAGATTATATCCTTTGATGGGACTGACATAATTTGCAGAATAAATGCAGTTTTGAAATGAGTGAGTGTAGTAAAGAACTGTCATGTGCCACTTAGACAAGAATCATAAAACCAATTGGTTTCTTTCTTTTTTTTTTTTTTTTGTAGGTTTAACCAGAAATGCTTCTATTGATCTTTGAAACCACTTATTGATAAGGGTAGACATTCAGCCTGGGTTCACAAGTATTAGGTAAAGGAAATCTTTTTCTCCCCAATGGAGACACCTAATTTTGGATAGCTATGTACCAATTTATACAGCCCTGAACCGCTTCATAAATTTTCCACTTCCTGGAAAGTATATGTTAATCAAATGCATAATTTTGTGTTACATATAGAGAGGACCATCAGTATGATTGTTAGCATTAACTGTCAACTTGAACCTAGAATCTGGAATCACCTGGGAAGGGGAAAGGGATCTGGGAATGCCTATAAAGTATGCTAGATAGTGTTCACTGTCAAGTAGACACAATCAAGAATCAACTAAGAAAGGAGTATAGTACGGAATTAACAAGATCACGTTGGCCAACAGGTGTGTGTGGAAGACTGTCACGATGGCTAATTGAGGTGTGAAGACCCAATCTGCATGAGCTGGTCTCTGGAATGTGTAAGGGAAAGCTATCTGAGTAGTAAGCCAGAAGCATCCCTGAATTTATTCAATCTCTACCCTTGACTGCAGATGCGACACTTGATTTCCTGTCATGATTTCTCTGTAATAATTAAAGCTGGCTTGCAATGGTAAACCAAACAAAATCATTCCTAATTTTTTTGTCATGTTATTTGCAACAGTAACATAAACAAAATGAGAAGAAGGAGATCATCTTAATTGTGTCAGTTGGCGTAGAAAAACTCACTTTAATTGTTCAGATTCCATACCTTGGGTAAAAGATACTGGAATAATAATAATAATAATAATAATAATAATACAGAGAGAAAAACTGAGCAATGCCATCCATGCATCCATTTTCTGTCTCCTGATTGTGAATATGACCTGCAGCTTCAAGATCCTGATAGCACAAATTTCCCAATAAAATGAACTATAACTTGAACTATGAAAAAAAGTAGACCATACCTCCATTATCCTATTGTCACATAATTTTATCATAGCATCAGGAAAGCAAACTGAGATAAATTCTTCTAATCCTAAGTGATAGACAAATGACAGTCTTCTAAAGATACCCTAGATATGACTTCATATTGTTATATAGCCATTTCACCATTTTAACAAATACTTATTTTTTTGTGTAGCTTTAATTTATTATTTGCTCATTGATATATGATCTTCATTTAATGTATTACTTATTTGAAACAATTTTCAAAAACTATTTTGCACCTCCATTTTTTACCTACTGCTTTAATTTATATTTGACAGAGTCATGAGTTTTGCCCTCACAAAGTGCTTTATGTGTTTGAGACTGTACGTTGTTTTCTGTTGTTTTGTTTTTAATAAAATAGGAACTTGGCTTATTTACTGGGAAAATGACACTTGTTTTACTAATTTCCCCTTAGATTGAAAAATACCAATCCATACTAGGTGAACATTATGGTCTAGAGATAAGATTAAATTTCTTCTTAGTTTACAAATAATCCTTGCCTGAATATTCACAGAACAGTTTCTTTTTGTTTCTATACTGATAATGAAGAAAATAACCCCAAACAGGTTACATTTCACAATAATTTTAATAAATATTAAAAACATATTAATAGCTACAGGTGTCTACCACTTCTATCGGAACAAATAGAGCATTTGATCTGGATTCTGTTTTTTGTTTTTTGTTTTCTAACAATCACATCACTTCCATACTGTTTAGCCATTTTCAAGGGCTTCAATCATGCTCAGACTGCAGCATATTTGCCTTAATTTATCTACTACAGTTGCTTACATTACATAAGCTTATCTATTTAATTTTATTTTTTGCAAATAAGACAGTTTTCAATATGGACCCACTTTTTCTTAACTCAGTTTTCAGTTGTATGCATTTTAATGCTTAGAGCTCAATTCATCTCACTTTTATGACTTTACTTAAACTTTGGTTCTCATTCACTGGAAGTGAAACTTATTTATAATCATGCATTATATTTTTCTTTTGACTTTTTAAATGTTATTTGCTTCATTTATCTTATTTTATGAGCTAGCATAGACTTTACCTGGGATTGTATTATATAAAATCCATGCCCATTAATTTGTCGGTTGGCAACCTTTGATTTGCTAACTTTATCTACCTTACTCATCTGTCCATAGGCAGATTTTATGATGTGCTTTCCTTATTGTAATAAACTGCTGAATAAGCAATGTCTATGAGGAGTGATTTACCTAAGATGATTATTAAGGGAATTGGAGGCAATACTAGAAGCAATCAAAGAATTAAAAATGGTATATATGTATAATTGCACACCTATATGGGAGGCCAGCTTCTGCTTTTTCCAAGAGTATTCTTGAGGAGAGAGGGATAAGAAATATTTAGATAGGAAGATAGTGTGAAGAAGAGACAGACAGAAACACCGGATAGTTTCAGGAGGGCCTGAATCAATATCCACTGACTCCTTCTGTCTCTTCAAAAGCACTTTTTATAGGAATGCCAAGGGGTGGGGCAAAAGACCACCCTCTAGCACAGCCAAGTGCAGACCCTTCCAAACACCTGGTAACCACACATGTGGTCAAGTCCTTTAATGACACCCTGCTGGGTAAAGCAAGCTCAGATCTCACTAGGAAACCTCTGTGCCCCACCCCACCCCACCCCACATACATACTACTATAGAGAAGATGTAGCTAAAGAAAATATTAAACATTTAGGCCTTCTGCTGCATATATTTATAGATCAGACTGAGGACCTGATGTTAATCTAGGATTAGACAAGGATAATCTAGTACTCAAAGTATGTGGTGTCAGATATTTTAAATGAGTTTTCCAAGGCCACAGGTCATGTGAAAATTGGACCTTACAAAATTTGTGCCTTCAGGTACATTAGATGGTTTCTTTTATCTTCATGATGTGTGTCTTAATTTCCAGTAAAGACTTTTAGAAGGCACTAAGAAAAAGATGCATTTAAAGGAAAGAAGATAGGGAAAAAAGATTTTGGAATCTAATGGAAGAGAGAACACCAGAAGATTAAATCTTCCAGTTAGGAGATAACATCAAAACAGGAAGTTAGCCAGGTGTGTGATTCCGCTCTGTGATACCAGCACTACAGAGGCTGAGGCAGGAAGTCTCAAAGTTCAATGTCGGTGTGAGCAACACACTATGTTCTAGGACAAGCCTGACTACATAGTGAGACCCAGTCTCAAATACAAAACCAAAATCAGAATAGGGAACTAGAGCTAGAGAAATCTGTGTGTTCATAAATCCTTTTTCAAGACTACAGAATACATGGAGGGCCTACATATGTGGTACATAAATAAAGTTAGCAAATCAAAATGAGGTGATGTGAGACCTCATGAACTGAGCTAGGAAAAGTGATGTGATGGTAGGTTTTAACGTCAACTTGCCACAAATTAGAATCCCATGTATAGGGAGTATCAAGTGAAGAGTTGTCTGATTGTGTTAACTGAATCATGAAGACTCACTCAAAATGTTGGTGGCACATGCTGGCGGCAACCTGGGTTTGTAAAAATGGCAATGCAGAAGGAAGAGCGTTCACCTTTTCCTCACTAGGCCTTATGCCTGGGCCTGGGGTTGACTTATCCTGTTGCTGCTGCTAATTCCTTTACCGATTCTACAACCAATTTCCTCAGAATTCCCTTGTGAGCTAAGAACAGCAGATTTACAGGAGCCTTCAGGTTTGGGCACTAGATCAGGGCTAATAAGTTACATAGCTTCAAGGTCTGAGCAAGTACCACATTGTCAGTCTAGCCAATGAGAGCCATACACAGTGTTACTGTTCTGACTGCTCAGGCACAGACTTCAACGATCAAGTAGCTACCTGGTTTTCAGCCATTCAGCTATGATACAGCTGTTGGTATTCAAGTATAGGATGATCTAATGAAATTTATAAATATATAAATGTATAATTCAGGCTGGGTGGCAGTAGCCCATGCCTTTAATCCCAGCACGTGGAAGGCAGAGCTAAGCGGAACTCTGTGAGTTTGAGGCCAGCCTGGTCAACAGAGCAAGATCCAGGATAGGCACCAAAACTACATAGAGAAAGCCTGTCTCAAAAAACAAACAAACAAAAATGTATAATTCTTTTAATACCTAGTATAATGTGTAATTCTTATTTTATACAATACAACACACATACACATAAATCACATACACCATACACACACACACACACACACACACACACACACACACACACACAAATATTTAGTTTACTGGGTCTGTTCTTCTAGAGAACCTTGACCAATACATGTGGTTTACAAACCTCTAATTTTTAAGACAGAAACAGTACCTGATAATCTCAGCCTGGGGAGACTTTAGAGGTAGAACAGTATCTTAGAATAGTCTAAGTAAATGATAGTTGGTGATTCCTTAACAATGACAATGGAGTCGGGAAGAAAATCTCTAGTCATTTGTGCCTTTTGTAGCTTTGGTAAAACAGCTATGCAAATATTTATGAAGTTGAGTTATGGTGAGAATGAAGCAAGTAGGAGGTAATAAATGGTCATGGAATTTTTGATAGGAAAGTTTTACATTTACTGTAATAACATCTTGAGAGGGTAAGTCATGAATCCAATATAATAGTCTCAGTTGAAATTAAATCTAATTAGAAATTGTATTTGCATAAAATATTTGTATTAACACTCAGAAATGTCATTGAGCGCTCCGAGCTTTGAATTTATGAATAAAATTATCAAATTTAATAATATTCCACTTAAATTTTTGTCAAATAACAATGTAAGACCACAAAGTAATCAAACTAAGAATGCAGAGAGCTCTGTTTGCAATGTGTGCATATGAGAAATGACCAGCAGAAAAAGAACTATGGGAAATGAAGTGGGATATTCCAATACTACCAGAGAAAATTCAACTCCACAGGATAAGTAAGATTACATTTTGAAACTCAGAGTAAATACAACAGTGTAAAATACTAGAGAGATAAAATATGGTTGAAAAATAACTGATAGCCACTAAGTATACATATCCATAAGCCAGTAAGGGTGAATTATAATGAACCCAACAAATAAGAAAATCAGATTAATTGACAAACACTAGGATGACCAAGCAAACACATACTGTTTTGACAGTAAGAGAGATAAAGAAATAACTTTAAGATTCTGAATGAAGATTTGGAGATACAAACGATGGAGCGGTTTTGAAAAACAGGACAGTGGCACAAGGAAGGAGTAGATATGTTTAAGATATAAAGAGGGCTCTCACCTTCTGACTCTTTGTGTGTTTTTAGTGTGTGTGTGTGTGTGTGTGTGTGTGTGTGTGTGTGTGTGTGTGTTTCTGCATTTTTGTGATAGACTTAAAGCAATTTCTATAAGTTTTCTCAGCAGTTGCTTGAAACAATGAAAGTTTGATAAGTGTTTGTCCCAGCTGTGTGCAAACTGAGATTTCAGCGCATCTTCTAAACTGGCCAAGTTTATCTAATAAATGTCAATGGTTGTTATAGTAACAAATGTGACAATGAACAACTTACTCCCTTAATATCAGGGGAGTTTAGGGCATAGATAAAAAATTTGCTTAAGAAACATCCATGTCTAAGTGCTTTCTCTTTTCTCTGAATTCTTCTTCTATACATAATTCATATCGTTGTTTTGGTTGTAGACACTCTCACAGATTTTTATTTTTCTTGCTTTGTATTTAAGTTACTATATGCCTTTCACCTTCCCTTTCTGTTGGGTTTCTAGTGTCCATACATTGTTTTTATATCTGGTCACATACTTGCTATTATGACATCAGTATATTCAAGAAGTTAAATCATCAGAGACTCTAGTCTTCTTCCAAGTGAAGAAGCATTCACAGAAGCCTGGTCATGTCAAAGAGCCTTCTCATGTTCAGGGACTCACACAAAGCTAGCAGCTTTCCTTTGCAATGGATTAACAGACCCAAGTGGGGAATGTACTGCCTCCAGAATTCAAATAGGCCCACGATATATTGTGCTTATTTCTTGGTGGTGGAAGGGGCCAGGTGTATATCCCTGATGCAAAACTGTAAATGTTTACTACCTTGCTAACTGAAAGCACATTGCTTCTGGTGGTCCTTTTGGACAAGTACTGAGGAATAAGCATTTGCTAAATCAATACCTGTATATCAGATACCAGGAGAAGTGTTAATTTGCTCAAGTAAGGAAACTACCTCTGGTATAGTCACCCCCTGACTGAGTTTTTGATAGTCAATTGTCATTCTTGACCTAAAATCTTTCCTCTGCACTGCTCAGATAGGAGAGTTAAGGGAGATGTAGTGGGAACTACTACCCCAGCATCTTTCAAATCCTTAATGGTAGAACTAATTTCGGCATTTCTTCCATGAATGTGATAGTGTTATTGATTCACTATTTTCTTTGGCAGAGGCAACTCTAAAGATTTCCATTCAGCCTTTTCAACAATGATAGCCCTCACTCCACAGGTCAGGGAACCAATGTGAGAATTCTGCCAGTTTCTAAATATATCTACCCCAATTATACATTATGGAACTGGGGAAATAACAACAGGATGAGTTCAGGTACCTATGGGCCCTACGGTGAGTCAGACAACACCCAAAGCTCCATTAATTGCCTGGCCTCCATTAGCCTCTTCTTTAACTGGAGAGTCACAATATTTCTTGGCATCTCCTGGAATCAGTATCAACTCAGAATCAGTACATAACAGACCCTGGAAAGTCTAATTGTTTCCTTTCCTCCAGTGTACACTTACCCTTGTAAAAGACCATAGGTACCTCTGTGGAAGCACTGGAATAAGGTTAACTGTAAAACTTTTTGCTATCTTATCAGGATCCATCCTCAGGGGAACCTGGCTACCCCTTCATTTAAGGGGTTCTGGGTCTGCAAACTGGCTCAAGTCTGGAAATTGATTCACTGGCTGGGATAGCTTTTTCCCACAACCCAATGCATCCTTTCAGTTGTTTGAGAATTTTCTGCTTATACAGATCAAACATAAATTCCATAGGCTTTTTAAGTATTTCACGCCTGGAAACACCATGATTGATAATCTAGCACCAAATGTTTGTGCAAATCATGCTACTATAAAACTTACCTTGCCTATGCTGACCATTATGAGTTAGGCCATTATGAACACTATTTGGTCTACGCTGCCCATTATGCTAAGTAAGATCACCTTGCTCTTGGCAATTCAATGCTGTCACCTGGCCCCTGCTACCTCAAGGTCCAATTAGACACATTGCATTTAATTTGTCCACTTGAGCAGCAGCACCTCCAACCCTAAGGTTTGGCACAAGCAAGCAGGCGACAACAAAACTTTTCAAATGTGCTGGTGCCCCTCTCACCATTTTGAGCCTTACAGGATTCATAAATGCCATGTCTTCTGGGTATTCTCATTGTGAAGGATTAGGTTTTGCACAGTGTATCCACTCTGGCATTGCAAGTTCCCTGAATCTTAAAATCCCTTTGTCAACATTAATCCAAGGAATATTTGGCATCTTCAACTCTTTTTCAGTGGGCCATCTCTTGATAAACGCTTCAGCCAGCCATTCAAAAAAACTTTTAACACTTTTTTTTTAAACTGTAAGAGCTTCCATATTAAACCTAGAATCTCTACTCAGAGGGCCCATGATAGTAAACTCAGCCTGACCTTGTTTTATGTTTCTTCCACCATTATCCCACACCCTTAAAGAATGGCTAAGATCAAAAACATTGAAGACACTTTATGCTGGAGAGGATGTGGAACCAGGGGAACTCTCCTCCACAGCTGGTGGGAATGCAAGCTTGTACAACCACTTTGGAAACCAATATGGCTCTTTCTTAGAAAATTTGCAATCAATCTCCCCCAAGATGCAGCTATACCACTCTTGGGCATATACCCAAGAAATGCTCAATCATACCACAAGAGCACTTGCTCAACTATGTTCATATCAGCATTGTTTGTAATAGCCAAAACCTGGAAACAACCTAGATGCCCTTCAATTGAAGAATGGATAAATAAATTGTGGCACATAGACACAATGGAATACTACTCAGCAGAGAAAAACAATGACATCATGAGGTTTGCAAGCAAATGGATGGATCTAGAAAAAATCATCCTGAGTGAGGTAACCCAGACTCAGAAAGACAACTATGGTATGCACTCACTCATAGGAGGATACTAGATCTGGAACAAGGATGAATGGACTGCTACTCACATCATGAGGGAGGCTACCTTGAAAACAGGACCCCAAGAAAGACACAAGGATCACCCAATGATGGAGAAATGGCTGAGATCTACATGAATAACCTGGACATGAGTGGGAGTAATGAAGGGTGAGGGTCGAGGGAAAGAGAGCTTGTGGAAGCGGGATATCCCAGCTGGATCAAGAACAGAGAAGGAGAACAAGGAATAGGAGACCATTGTAAATGAAGACCACATGAGAAAAGGAAGAAACAAAGTGCTAGAGAGGCTCACAGAAATCCACAAAGATACCCCCACAATAGACTGCCGGCAATGGTCTAGAGACAGCCGGAACTGACCTACTCTGGTGATGGGATGGCCAAACACCTTAATAGTTGTGCCAGAAACCCCATCCAAGGACTGAGGAATCTGGATGCAGAGACCCACGACTAAGCCCCGGGTGGAGCTCCGGGAGTCTAATTAGTGAGAAAGAGAAGGGTTTATATGAGCAAGAACTGTTGAAACCAAGGTTAGATAAAGCACAAGGACAAATAGCCAAACGAATGGAAACACGAACTATGAACCAAAGGCTGAGGGGCCCCCAACTGGATCAGGCCCTCTGAATGGGTGAGACAGTTGATTGGCTTGATCGGTTTGAGAGGCATCTAGGCAGTGCTACCGGGTCCTGTGCTCATTGCATATGAGTTGGCTGTTTGAAACCTGGGGCTTATGTAGGGATGCTTGGCTCAATCTGGGAGGAGGGGACTGGAACTGCCTGGACTGAGTCTACCAGGTTGATCTCAGTCCTCCTTGGGGGAGGCTTTGCCCTGGAGGAGGTGTGAATGTGGGGTGGGCTAGGAGAAGGGGAGGGAGGCAGGAGGGGGGAGAACAAGGGAATCCATGGCTGATATGTAGAACTGAATGGTATTGTAAAATAAAATAAAAGGAAAAAAAAAGTTCCAAACAGAAAAAAAAAATCCATTCCCACATCTAGTTACCAGACTTCTCTTTGAAAAAATTGGCAAAATCAGTAAACTCCTTAGTAGTGTAGCATACTTCGGCATGGACTGTGCTTTCTACCTCCCTTCTAGGAGCCTGCTTAGCATTGAGTCTGGTTTAAGTCTAGGGACAACTATCGGTGTGCCCTGAGGGACAATGATATTGTTTTGCATGGCATTTCCTTCAGGAAAAAAAAATCACTGCTGCTTTAGCAGACACTGAAGGATTAATTTCTTCAGTGAAAGGTGAAAAGGGCAATATTTCAAGGTGTGGGGCAGAGGGCACTACTTCTTCAGGTGAGATAAACCCTTGAGAATCTGAAGGTTCAAAAGATTTCAGCTTCAATAAGATCCTTCCACACTTCCCCGTTTCAAGTTATAGGTCCCATTCTTTACTAATTAATGCCCTTACTTTCACCACTGAAACTCTCTGAGTCTGAGACTTGAAATCTGGCTGTAACTCAGCCAACCTTATAATGAGGGCTTTGGTGTGATAGTCTGTGATGTGAGCTCTGTTGCTGCTGAAGGGAAGATTTTCTTCCAGAGCACACTTATAAACCTTTAGACTCTTTATTCGTATCTGGAGCCAGTCAATTTTATCACTAAGTTCATTGTTATCCTTCACTGTATTCTGCAGTTTGTTAATTTTATCATGGGGCTAATCCCTATCCATTATCAATTTTCCAGAGATATTAACAGCAACCAACGAGCAGCAACATTTTCTTTATTTTCCCCAAACTCTCAAAAGTTTCATCCATTATCTCTCACAGTTGATAAATAAAGATAATGAAAGGCATTTACTTCTTTAAGTTGGAATTACAGTTTACACCATGAGCTTCCAGTACTTTCCAAGCTCCCAAGAGAGAATGACTAGAGAGTCTTCAGTAGCTGAAGTTGCTGGTAAATTTGAAGACGCTGGCAAATTAAAAAACCTATTCCAGATATTAAAAGATTTATCTGTATACTTCTACTTCTGAATCTCTCTCTCTCTGTACATACACACACACACACACACACACATATGTGTATACATCTATACATACATACACATGCATATAAATAAATATGAATTTATTGGAATGACTTACAGGCTGCCATTAAACAATGGCTAGCTATGAATGGAAAGTCCAGGAATCTAGTAGTTGCTCATTTCTTCAAGGCTGCGTTTCTCAGCTGGTCTTCTGTATATGCCTGAATCCCAAAGAAGTAAGCTCCAATGCCAGTGAAGGAAGGGATGAGCTGATAAGGTGAGGGCAAGCAGGCAAATAAAAAAAAAACCCTCCTCCTTTCAATGAAAGAGATACCATGATAGAGGGAGATATCACAGGGATAGGGAGAAACCGGTGCTAGGGAAGTTCCCAGGAATCCACAAGGATGACCCCAGCTTAGACTACTAGCAATAGTAAGGAGGGTGCCTGAACCTCAATAATCAGATCAGTGAATATCTTAACTGTCGTCACAGAGCCTTTCTCCAGTAACTGATGGAAGCAGATGCAGAGATCCATAGCCAAACACCAGGCTGAGCTCCAGGAGTCCAGTCAAACAGAGAGAAGGGGGATTCTATGAGCAAGGGACATCAAGATCATGATGTGGAAATTTACAGAAACAATCAAACAAAACTAGTGGGAACTCATGAAATTTAGACCAACACTTGTGGAGCCTCCATGGAACTGGACTAGGCCTTCTGCACAAGCGAGACAGTTGTGTAGCTTGATCTGGCAGTAGGATCAGGATCCATCCCTGGTACATGAGCTGGCTTTTTGGAGCCCACTACCTATGGTGGGACACCTTACATAGCCTTGAGGCAGAGGAGAGGGCCTTTGACCTGCCTCTACCTAATGACCAGGCTCTGCTGACTCCCCATGGGAGGCCTTACCTTCTTGTAGGAGGGATTGGGGGGTGGGAGGGTGGGAGAAGGCTGGAGGGATGGGAGGAGGGAACAGGGTGATCTGTAATAGGTATGTAAAATGAATAAAATTTTCTTACTAAAAAAAAGTATTAATAAAAGATAAACATGCTCCATGAACATTTACAATCCTTTTCAGAGGAATGACTAGGAGTAGGAAAGCAGAGAATTGTGTAAATAGTTTTAAAAATTACATAAACTAATTCACATGATTATAAGTATGGTTTTTTTGAACTTATAAAAATGAAATGAGCTTTTTGAGTTCTCTTAATGGGACTGTCACGCAACTCCTACATTTGTGAAAATTCCTCTCATTTTGCTGTTATTCATTCTGTAATCTGTGGTTGAGTCTGAGTTATTTTCCTTTCCTCACAGCATTACTGGATTTGCAGATGGCAATGTAAGTATGCTGTTAGATTTCCAATCTGAAAACTTTTCCATCATGTCAGCATGGAAACCATCATTTTCAAATGCACATTACAGGGGTTGCAATCTGTGTTCCATTTCCACATATGTTTCCTTAAGCTAGTTTTATTCATGTGCCTTTTGATAAAAGAAGTTGAGCACTTTAACCAAATCTGCACTGAAACAGTAAGATGCCCCTGTCTGTTCACTAGTGTGTTTTAAGAATTAATTAGTTATAAGTTTTCAATTCCCTTGCCTTGGTTTTAGGCAATTTATAAGTGATTTCACAGCTTCCAGATAATTAATTCTGATACTCTTCTTTGATCTTTAATAAACATTTCTTATTCTTGTGTTTATTTCCAAAGGTCTCCTGCAGATTTTTAAATTTACTCTACTCCCACTTTATCTTCAAGATCTAAAAAAAAAAAAGCTTAATTTTCTAGGTGGAGCAGCAGGAAGGAAACACCTGTGCCTCTGCAGAAAAACCTCAGTAGAAAAATATGAAGAATAAAATAATAGAAAACTATGTCACTGGAAAAGCTGAAACTTCTTATTATAAGTGGTTTCCACCTTGTGCACTGTTCTTACTGGAAATTACTACTCTCTAACAGATATTGCTATAACTTCAATCAAATTATAATTTTGAAATATAAGATCTTATGATAATACATTACAGTATGTATAAATATATACAATGTTATATGTAATATAATATATTAGTTATTATATATAACGTAATAATATACCAGTATTAGTGTAATTTGTTATACCAAATTTTGATATATATTACACTGAATATATGTTATAATATTTCTATGTATCAATAAAAACTGAAAGGTCTAAAATTGACAGACTTAGCCTTAGCCATACTTTCACCTCAAAGAAAAAGCCCACAATGTGTTCACAATGTCCTTGTAACCAAATAGTCAGTGTTCTGTCTTAGCATTTTTTTCCACTTAAAAGATCAAAATAAAGGTTTAATTTTCTATTTCAGGCAACAAACTGAAAGTTGGGACCAATTCCATTATGAAGGTACTTATTCTTTAGAAGAACATTTTACAGAACAGAGTTTAGAGTAGCTTCTTTTGGGTAGATGTATCTCTTAGAGGTAGAAACTGTTAAACGTGAACTCAGTCTGGGGAGTCTACGAAGTGTTGCTCTTCAAGCTTGAGGACCTGATTTCAGGCCCCAGTGGCCACGTTAAAAGCCAGGCACTCTGCTACGTCCTTGTAGTCTCACCACTGGTGAGCTTAGGCTAATCATTGAAATATTTTCCTCAAAATAAGAAAGGGAGGAAAAAGGAAGGAAAGAAGTATGAAAGAAAGGAAGGAAGTGGGGTGAGACAGTTGCAGATTTAGTTTGGAAATGATTTTTCCATGCCTAGTTGCCAAAATGTGCGATTTCCTTAGCAATAGTATATTGCAATGCAGGAAAATGGCAATAGCCCATGTTGTTTTGGAGAGCTCTGGGGGTTTCCCAACTAATAACTCAACCCTTGTTCTGAGCCCTTTGTTTATTTGTTTTTTTGTTCAGTAACTTATGTCTGATGGAAATGAGCAAGATTGTACACCCATATAGATTACCTCAGTTTGAACTAATGTTTTGAAAGTTATATTTTAAAAGTAGATTATAACCTAATGGATTTCCTTAAGCATTTTACATTATCCTTGGAATAGGTTAGTTACCCCACTGGGCCTTTCTCTCCTCCTTCCTCAGGCCCCATCCCTACTTAATCCTTCAGCCCCAAATTATCTGCCCCTATTCTTTCATATCACAGGTATTCTACTACCCTTTCAATAATATAGTTTAACTGAATTGTGAGAGTGCTTGCCTCCTCATAGCATTTACACCCTTTTTGGTGGTTAATCTCTCCCCCTTTCCCCTTCATTTCTGACATATCCACCCAAATGTTAGTCTTTGTACCCTCAGTATCACAACCCATTGCTTTCATTTTACAATCTAGTATTGCCTTTCCCTCAACATATTCCTCACAGAAGGATCCTTTTTAGTTCTCTGGCTTCCATTCATTGCCTGTTGAATAAGTACATACATTTCAGTGTTTCAGTTGGTGTGCTGCTTTTTATGTGTTGTTTTGTTTCAGGGCTTTAGACTTCATCCTTTTATCAGAATATTTTATAACAGACACAGAAATGAAAATAGGTCAGCACCCAATAAAACACAAATATGAATGAATGAAAATCTTTAATTTTAATGGTCTCAAATAAACTGGCCCAGATTTTTCACACAACGTTGTCTAGTTCCTATTCTTTCTCCACCCAAATGACTCCAACTTTGCAAAGGGAAAGCCAGTTAGATTTAGAATTTATTCTTTCTAGAGTTATTTTTTCCCTATTTTTAATCCTTATGTCTGGACTTCAGCCTTTCAGTACCCAGATCCAAAATTGAGTCTCAAGTGGGCAAAGCTACCCTCCAGCTTCGCAGCTTAGCTTGAATTGGTGATTAATCAAACTCACACTATCGTGTTTGCTCTTCAATACATGCAGAACCCTTGGAAACAGAAGTTCTATTCCATAGCACTTTCAGGTATGTCTTTCCCTCATATCCCAGGCTTTGCACAGACAATGCCCTTACTCTTATCTCAGTTTACTGACTATGAAAAATTTAACAATTAAATAATTGGTGCCTTATTTAAAAACCCTTATTGGGTTTTCAGTACCCCACCTATTTTCAATAATTGCCAGCCCATGGTTAAAATTGTCTTCCTGGAAACACTCATCAACTTCATTAAAATGAGTTCTCTGTAATAGTTCCTGAGATGGTGATTTGCATTATGGGAATATCTAGAAAGATAATGTCAGAAGCATTTGCAGAAAATAAGGGAAGCTAAAATGAGGATAGCGAGATATACAACTGTCCTGTGTAGCAAAAGAAGTATCAAGAGCTTTATGGTATAGTGACTCACATTATACATCCCAAATTGTGATAAAGGAGATAGTCAATAGGTACACTTGATATTTGATTTGCCACTGATCAAAAGTGAAAATATGACCTTAGGTGATATTGTTTATTTTAATTAAGAGAATTTCCTAAAAATAACACATCTGGATATTGTCAGTAGCCAAGCATTTTTTGGTAATCCAAACAAATTTCTTCTTGTTAGCACAAAAAAGGACTTTCTTGTTTGCATTTTGTACATTAGAAGTCCTTATAATTTTTAAAATACAACACTAATGTATTTCACTGAAAATGGGAATAGAAAATAATTTTATAGAGACAGTTATTGGGACAGAAGATGAAAGGGATTTAGGTGGTGTTAGTTGGAAGTAGTATTTGTGTTAGGAGGAAGGGACATAAGAGTACAACTTACAAAAATGCTTCAGCTACATAATGTGAGTAGTATATTCTTGCACACATGTATTATTTCAATTTAATAATCATTTTGAATGAAAAAAGAAAACGGGTATGCATTTACAGTGGCCTATGGTGGAACATAAAGAATAAAGAGAATATGTTGTTTTCAGAAATTCAACACAACCAGAGATCGTTTTGTTAAGGAAAATTTTGCAGACTCAGCGAGCCAAGGATCACATGTGTTTTTTTGTTTTGTTTTGCTTTGCTTTTTAAACTATAAACAGCATTAAATAGAAGGGACACCATGGGAGAATAAGATGAAGACCAAAGGTAAGAGGAAAATGGGATAAATGCAGAGGAGAATAAAGGTATAAGTAGAACCAATGTAACATTCATACACAGAAAAAATCATAATAAACAGACTACCTTTTAAAGTTAATATATACTAATAAAAATGAGGAAAGGACGCCCAAACTGTAACATCTGGACATATATATTCCAAAATAAGAACAGAAAAATATTTTTAATGTAATCTTCATTTTCACTAGAATATTTTCATAGTCTTTATCTATAATGAATTACACTGCATGGTGAATGCAGCTTATTGTTCAAAGAATATTAAAAATTAGCTGGGTATGTGGCCAATTTTCACATGTTTATCTTATGTTTAAAATAGTTTTTCTCCAAATTATTAAAATAAGTAAACAAGATGCCTCCAACAGAAGTGCCCTCCTCCATCAGAGGCCACATCAGCAGCCAGATCCACTGGTAAGCTTCCCTATCTTGGACCACCAACACTCCTTCAGAATCTATCTGTTCAGCATTACCCCAACAGCCTTTTTTTTTTTCTTTATTCTATCGTGCCCACACCTTGGGTGGAAGCTCCCTGCTTCACTAGAAGCCACACCAGCATCAAGAACTCCAGAGGAGCCACAACTAGACCAGAATACACTCTGGGTGCTTGGATTCTAGCCCCAACTCCAGCAGAAATCCCCTGCTACATAAGATGTTACCCTAGTCACCAGAAATACAGCGCCCATCTTGGGCAGAGAACCTCTATTTAACCACAGGCTATACAGGCAAGAAGACCAGAGAAGAAAGAGAAACCATGGAACAAAACACCCATTCAGGAAAAAAAAAATTCAAAAATTGATACCTAGACCTATAATCACTCCAAACCCAGATGCCCAAATGCCAGTGTAAGAACACAACCAGCAATAGCCAGGGCAATATGTCATCACCACAGCTCATCCATCCTCTAGTAAGACATGAATATTCCAACATAGCTGGAGCACAAGAAAACAACCTTAAAACCAACTTCATAAAGATGATATAGGGTCTTAAAGAAGAAGTCAACAAGTCCCTTAAAGAGATCAAGGAAAACACAAACAAACGATTGGAGGAAATGAATAAATCCATTTAAGAAAGCCAAGAAAAAACACACAGTTGAATGAAACAAATAAAACTTCCCAAGAACTGAAAAGTGGAAATGGAAGCAATAAAGAAAACACAAACTGAGAGAATTCTGGAAAAAGAAAATCTAGGTAAGCTAACAAGAATTACAGACACAAGTATCATCAATAAAATACAAGATATGGAATAGAGCATCTCAGCCATTGATGATAATGAAGAAGAAATAGATACATGGGCCAAATAAAGTGTTATGTCTAAAAGTCCCTGACACAAAATGGCCAAAACATGTGGGATGTCATGAAAAGATAAAACCTAAGAATAATAGGAATAGAAAAGGGAGAAGAATCCCAACTCTAAATCCCAGAAAGTATTTTTAGCAAAATCATAAAAGAAAGTTTTCTCAACCAAAGGGAGTACATGCATGCCTCTAAAAGTACAAGAAGCTTATAGAACATCAAATAGATTGGTCCAGAAAAGAAAGCCCCTTGCCACACAAAACAAAGAAAGAATATTTAAGGCTTCAGAGGAAATGGCCATGTAATATGTAAAGACAGAGCTGTAGAATTACACCAGACTTCTCAATGGAGACTCTAAAAGGTAGAAGGGCCTGAACGGATATGCCACAGACTCCAAGAAAACACCAATGAGAGCTCAAATTACTATAAGCAGCAAAACTTTCAGTCATCATAGATGGAGAAAATGAGATATTCCATGATAAAGTCAAATTTAAACACTATCTATCCACAAATCAAGTCCTAAAGAAGACACCAGAAGGAAAACAACAATCCAGGAGGGTTAACTATACACACGAAAAAACAGGCACTAGATAATCCCAAACCAACAAACCCTAAGAAGAGGAATACTCACAAACCCACAAACACAGGCACCGCGCGCGCGCGCGCGCGCGCGCGCACGCGCGCACACACACACACACACACACACACACACACACACGACCACCACCACAAACAAAATAATGGGAATTAGCAATCATTGATCACTGATGTCTCTCAATAACAATTGGTGGCGCCCAACGTGTTGGCAAGAGTTTCTACCTAAAACCTGAGAAAAGATTCTAAAATGGAGCTAAAAACAGCTTCCTAATTGTCTCTCTCAAAGGAGCGGCAGCCTGCCGGTTTGAGCTACTGGCGGGTTCCTAGCGTGCGAGCTTGATCTGCAGTATGGCGGGAATGAGGCCTCTGCAAGTGGAACATTAAGCTGCATGGTGGATTTAGCCTTTGCTAGTACAAAACAAAAAGAGGTTTCTGGGCTACACACTGCTTGGATAAAAGCATAGACCCAGGATGGCTCCCAGAGCTGGCGGAAAAGGTACCACCGCCATGTTGGGAAGCTGAAGTGGGCGGAGCCAGCAGCCGCAGCGCCGTTTCAGGCTTAAAAGGCTGCAGTTTAAGCAATAGGCTCAAGGTAATATAAAAAATAAGCCACATAAAGATGGCTACCACACAGAGAATCTGGATTATGTTCTCTTCGATATTTGTAACTGAAGAAAAACATTTGATTGCAAAAGCTGTTGAGTTATGCCAAAATGTGTATTTTAAAGGTACCTTGACTTCAAAATTTGGATATAAGGATATGTTGCTTTGGAAAAGAGGCTCTGGTTTTGTTTCCACAGAAAGCCAGAGGCTATGGAATTGTTCCAGATTAAGATACATCAGGTTTGACCAGCCAAGACCACCTGAAAGGTCTCCGATGACACCATGGCCCAGATGATCCAGCATCCAGAATCGTTTCAAGGCAACTGGCTCAGACGATACGGTCTCACGGACTACTCCATAATCCTAAAATTTTCTTTGTGTCCCCATAAGATACAGCGCCCCCTTCCAGCAGGAAGTAGTAAGAGAAGCTACGCCCAAATTCCCAAATATATCAAGCTGACTTTGGAGATGTGTAAAACTTAAATCCTTCCTTTAAAAAAAAAAAAAGAAAGGGGAAGTGCTGTGGGACGGTCTGTATGTCAAATTGCTCTCATTGGTCAATAAATAAAACACTGGTTGGCCAGTGGCCAGGCAGGAAGTAGGTGGGACAAGGAGAGAGGAGAATTCTGGGAAGCAGAAGGCTGAGGCAGAGAGACACTGCAGCCGCCGCCATGACCAGCAGCATGTGAGGATGCCGGTAAGCCACCAGCCACGTGGCAAGGTATAGATTTATGGAAATGGTTAATTTAAGCTATAAGAACAGTTAGCAAGAAGCCTGCCACGGCCATACAGTTTGTAAGCAATATAAGTCTCTGTGTTTACTTGGTTGGGTCTGAGCGGCTGTGGGACTGGCGGGTGACAAAGATTTGTCCTGACTGTGGGCAAGGCAGGAAAACTCAAGCTACAAATTGGCCTAAGTTCTCCAATAAAAAGAGATAGACTAGCAGAGTGTATGTGAAAACAGGAACTATCTTTCTGCTGCATACAAAAACAAAAAACAAAAAACAAAACAAAACAAAAACAAAACAAAAAACCACCTCAGTATCAAGGATAGCGTATGCCAGAGTAGATGGTTGGAAAAAGATTTCCCAAGTAAATGAAACTAAGAAACCAGCTGGTGTAGCCATTCTAGTATTTAACAAAATAGATTTCAAATCAAAGTTAGTCAAGAGAGACAGAGAAGGACACTTCATATTTAAGGGAAAAAAATCAATGAAGATGATTTTTTAATACTTAACATATATACCTCAAGTACAAGGGCACCAGTATTTATAAAGAAAACACTATGAAATATTAAGTCACACATCAAGCCTCACACAATGAGAGTGGGATATTTCAATTCCCCACTCTCACCAATGAGCAGGTCATCCAAACAAAAACTAAACAGAGAAATAATGGAGTTAACAGATATTATTAAACCAAATGCACCTAAGAGATATCTACAAAATATTTCATCTAAACACAAAAGAGTCCACTTTCTTCTCAGCACCTCACAGACTATTATCCAAAATTGTCACAAAGCAAGTCTCAACACATACAAGACAATTAAAATAAACTCCTATATCATATCAGACAACCAATTGAAATAAACCCCTGCATCATATCAGACAACCATGGATTAAAGATGGTTTTCAACAACAGAAACACCAGAAATCCTCCAAACTGTTGGAAAATGAACTACTGTTATGTGGTATTTTGAATGTGTTCTGACAAGTAAACTTGCTTGGAGTCAGAGGGCAGAGCTAGCACTAGATGACAAAAATTAACCACAGAGATTTGGAGGACTGTAGACAGGAGACAGAAAGTGGTAAAAGGCAGGACTAAAAGAGGATCTTGGCCCTTTTGGATGGAGGAATAGTAGAAGTAGGAAGCAACTTGTGGCTGCTCCCTCCTTCTCTGAGTGAGTCTGGGATTTTCCTGTTGCAACCTGCCTACAGTAATCTCCACAAGCCCCAATCTCCATAGCCACCTGGATGGCAAATGCTGCCAGAGTTAGTCCTCTACCACTGACCAGCTCTGCCTTCAGGCAGCTCTGTGCTCTCACTTCTTGCCCATCACATATGCTGCTTTTGCACGTGTTTCCTCTGTCTGTCTTTCAGAAGGCTGGCTCTTAGGTTTCTTTTCCACTTTGGTTGTGGGCTTTCTTTGGACCCCTCCTCAGGCTGCTAACACTTGATCAGTGGTAGCTGTCCTCAATCAGACTGTGTATCACCTGCATTCTCTGCCCAGAGAAGCTAGGCTTATACTTATATTTATAGCCAGACTTATACTTCACTGTCATCATCATCAGATTTGGTGAGACAATTTAGAATTCTTAAAAGGGGGAATGAGAGAGAGGGGGGGGAGGGAGGGAGAGAGAGAGAGAGAGAGAGAGAGAGAGAGAGAGAGAGAGAGAGAGAGGGTTTCCCACATTAAAATGGGAAAATATTAAAATGAAGGGAGTTAAGGTTCCACAATGGATGGTCTGAAAAATGGAACAATTAAATAAGGGGATAATTCACTTACCTGGGATTTACATAATGTCAATTATAATCACTACCAGTTTGGTAATTCTTGATTTATTCCTAAAAATGTTGGTTGATATCAATGCCAAGATACTGGCCTTAGAAAAGTTTACTAAATAAATTAATGCAATTTTGACTGATAATTTACAAGCTTCAGAAAATCTTATTAAAACAGAAAATAGAGATATTCATGTATAGACAGAAATTTAAAAGAGAACCAATCTCACCACTACATTATGAAATTAGAGAGGAAAAACTCAATATTATAAAAAATAAAGCCTTAATTTAACCATATAGGACCAACCACCAAATGGCAGGTACTCCACAAGGCTATGGAAGAGCTCACTAGATTCCTGTGGAAATGTAATATTTGAGGAGATTTTAGAAGCAATAGTCTCAATGGTATGCATTCACCTTTTGTGAGGCAGATATTAAATTCATGGGCAACTTGTAACAGAATTATTCCACAAGATTGGAGAGACTTTGTTACAGCAGTATTGGAGTGTGGTCCTCAATTAAAATGGAAGACCTGGTAAAAAGATAAGGCTAGGTCCATTAAAGAATGAAGTAGGGCTAAAGTTATTGAAATTTCCCAAACCCAACTTCTGAGAAACGATGATTATGCTAATGTACAAAGACAAGAGCACCTTGTCTCTATGCCAGACACCAGATTTGAATTCTGGGGACAGAGATGAAGAAGTCAGAAGGAGAACTGAGTAATTTACTAAAGTTATATAGGTACCAAAATAAACTTTCACTTTTTTTTTTTTAACAAAGATTTACTTTGGATGTAAAGAGAACAATACCAAATCCCCAAGCTAGACAAATAATAATTGAATCTTTAGCTTTTGAAAATGTTAATTCACAATGTAAAAGGATAATTAGGCCTTTAAAGGCAAGATCATTACCCATAGAGGAATGGATCGAGATATAGTCAATATTGAATCTTATAACCATGATGATGCTGGATAGAAAAGAGGCTTGAGGAAAACTTGAAATGTCAAATGTTTTAATTGTGGTAAACAAGGTCACCTAAAAAGAGATTGTAGGCAGGTCATTGCTACAAACTATGATTTTTCTAGGAATAATTCAGAGAAGGTCCCTGGTTTCTGGAGTACACAGAAGGTGTGACAAAGACCAAAATTAGATGAATAAAAGCAGATCAACAATGGACCAAAAAGATAACCTTTTGTTACAGGCCCCCATATGAAATTTGTTTCAATCATTTATGTCACCTTGGGGGAAACTCCTCCACAGAACAATTAAAGAGTCTAATGCCTGTTGTGAAAAACCATCCTGCACTGCATGATAGATCGGCTTTAGAAGATAGAACAAAAATTTCAGGAGAATCCATAAAGCAAATATGTTGGCAAACTTCTATAAAATATTTAAGATTGAAGATAAAAATATGCATAAATGACATTGTAATTGAGGGTCTTGTAGATACCGGGGCCGATTTAACAATAGTTGTCCAGAATCTTGGCATACAAATTGGCCTTTTCAGGAGGCAAATGTTCAGCTTTTAGGAATTGGAACTTTATCTCAGGTAAAATAAAACATGAGATGGGTCAAATGTATAGGGACAGAATTACAAAGAGAGAAATTAAAGCCATATGTGGCTAACAAAGCAATGAATTTATGAGGACATGATTTGTTACAGCAATGGAATAAACAGATTAACATTGCTTCAATCTCAGAAACTATACATAAACTAATATATGTTTCTGGGGGAAATATTAAAAGGTAATATAAAGAATAGTCACCAACTATTCTTGTTGTACAAAAGCAGGCCAGAGCATCTGCTGATCTTTCAAAAGTATCAACAGCTCTAACTCTAAAATGGCTAACTGAGAAACCTGTCTGGGTGTAAAAATGGTCTTTGACATCAGCAAAATTACAGGACAAAAAAAGATAAGGGTTTCATCAAAATTGATAAAGATTAGATTCAAACAAGAGAAACCTCTTAATTAGAAGAGGTGATAGTTTATCAACCAGCTTGACCATATATAGTCTTAACATATAAGTCTAAAAAGTGCTTTTCATTTGATAAGGTATAAGTTGCCAAAAGGGAAACTCCCTAAAGTCAGGGTTAGGGTAGGGTTTTGTTTTTAATCTTTCCAGGAGAATAAAGTCATCAAACTAAGGAATCTGAAGTCAACTGGACACACGAGACATCTGAAGAGAAAAGATGAATAATCCAGAGAATATGTTCCAAGAAAAAAAGTAAATTGACCTATTTGTTATAGCACATTTGCAACAGGATACAATTTCATACATCTTCCCAAATGCTTGTTTCTGCTGTGGGCTACAGACATATAATGAAAAATTTTTTTGTAGCTCAGTTCAATTAAAAATTAAAGCTGGCTTTCGGGGTTGAAGTATGGATTTCTCCTTGTCTAAACCCAAGAATACTTATTAAAAAATAATCCAAAATTTGTGTCTCAGAGCAGAAGAGCCACCTAATATAGGACAGAAGAAAAACAAAAATGAAAGGACTTTTTTATTGCCAGTAATCTCATAATCCTTTGCTTTTATTTTGACTCTTTAACACTTTTCATAATGTATAAATATTATCTCAAAATTTTATATATATAAACTTTTTTCATGATATTAATGGTCATATAGAGTACTAACTAAGGCTTTATCTAGCTTCCTGTATATGGGTTTGAGTCTCTACCAGGTAGCTAGGAATTGAGTTTTGCACTCTATATGTACATAACAAAATATGATCTAACTTCTTTGATATCTGCTGCACATGATATTTAAAATGTTTAAGTTTTCTTCAATGAATCCTGACCATGCCTAACAGTGACTTTTGAAGTCTTCAAAAGGAGGATGGGTCTCCACAATGATGATTTTACCTGGATTGGAGTGATAAAACTATGTTGACAAACACCACCCAAATATCTTCTTTGGACTACAAACTGCTCAGGACAGTTTCAGGGTGACTAGCTGCTATGGTCCAGCCTCACAGACTACTCCAGCCAGGGCTTGAGATAAGCCTTGCACTTTCCCATTACACAGAGACTGGACAACAAATGACACAGCTAGTTCTCCCAGGACTTGAAAACTATCCAATAATTTTCAGGATCCCCTAAAGATGCCATCACCCACAGAGAACAGGAAGTAATTCTAAGATCATAATGCCTACATTCCCAAGAGATGGGATTGGCTGTTTGATCATTCTGTGGGATATATATATATATCATCATTTAGGGGGGTTAGGTACAAATTGTTATTGGCAATGGTCAGGGAAAAAGCTGAAAAAAGGAGACTAGATACAGGGATCTTGTTCTGAAAAGAAAAAGGGAGGATATATAAATAATAGGATAAAAAGTAGATCATTTTATCTACTTTTAAACTAAAAAAAAAACAAGTACTCATTTTAAATATTTTACATTGGTATGGATTTTTGTATATTGATATAAATCTGAGCTTATTTTTGTTATACTGCATATACGTTTCTAATCTTAAGGTATTTTTGTATATTGATACAAATTTAAGGTTATTTTTGTTAGAACTTAGTATACATACATTTCTACTCTTTTTCAAGGTATTGTACCTATACAGCTCATGTAACAATGTAATTTAAATTTCTAGTCCATGAAAGTTATTAATACAAATTATTTAGGATAATATATTTTGTAATCACCTAATACAATAAAACTTATAGTCAGGTTAGGTATGTTGTCAAAGTCAGAGATATATTTTATATAGACAGGTGGTTTTCAAACACTTCAGAGATCTACAGACTATGGCATTTGAGATATTTTAATAAAATGAGGTTTTTTATGACAATGAGACATGTCTGCTCCTGGCAGCACCAATCAACTTCATAGAAGATGATGGACATCACGGAAACACTGTATGGAGTTTGCTTTCTTTGTGGTAAAAGTTATCCACTGGGCAAGAACATGACCTTGTCTTAATTGCTGATGGTTACTGTCCAAACTGGATAAGCAGGACAAAAAAGAAATTGACTGCCAAATTTTGCCAAGACAAGGCAGGACAGTCCCTCAAAAATGCTATATCACAGAAAAGTCTATCAGATATTCTGCAGGCAGAAGATGGATGTCCCAATATTACAGAGGAACTTTGGGTGAATGTCATTTCTCAGCTTTGGAAGTTATTTGTTCTAAATTTCCTGTTTACTATGGTAATAGTGTATCCTTCTCAGGTCTCTGAAAGAACTGAAGACTAGACAGTTATAGTGTTTCTTGTTAGAAAATTCAGAAAAGAAACTCACAAAAGAAGTGTAAAGTGTATAAGGTTGAGAGACATAAAAGAATAGTTTTGGGTTAGTAATACAAGTTAGGATTGAAAGTGATTTATGTGCACCAGTTTGGACTCACAAAGATAGGGTAGATAATGAAGTATTTTCTCTGAATTTGTAAAATGCAAATGTACTGGGTCCCTGTTCTTTGGTGCCATTTGTGGGAGACCAGCTCCCACATTTATTTACCCCAAGGACTCTTGAGGAGAGATGGATAAGAGACTTAAACAGAAATATAAAGGGGAGAGAAACAGATAGAAGCACAGGATAACCTCAGGTGGGCATGGATCTTTATCCACCAGCCCAGAAGTTTATTCAAAAAGGTCTTTTTATAACAATGCCAAGAAGCAAAAAGACCTCCCTCTACTAGATACAACCAAGTGTAGAACCTTCCAAACATCTGGCACTCAGTACCATGGTCCAATCATCCTCTTATGCAGTCCTGATGGGTAAAGCCACTAGGAAACCTCAAGGGCTCCAACAGGTCCCCCTTTTTAATATTTTAAAGGGCTCCCCATTATGAACTCACAGCAATCTCCATAGCTGTCATACCTCCAAGTATAGGAGTAAAGGATGATAAAGGTAGAATATACTTTTTGGAATTGGTCCAAGATGACAACAGTCTTAGCTGCACCAAGCCTTTTTTTAAAAGCAAAAAACCCTTGATGCAACCACATCAAATAAATTAATAAGCTCCTGATACAATTGCATCAAACCAAAGACTCTCTTAGCTTCATCATTAACAGGATATCATAATTCTAACATAAATATTGCTATACATAATTACAATTCTCTCAAACTTACATCTTAAAACAAACTCTTAATAGAACCATTAACACTTAAAAAACTTTAGCAAAAGTACTCTTTAAAGCAACCTCTTAATCAATATCAATATCAATAGGTTAACATAATTCTAACATAAATATTACTATACACAGTTATAATTCTTACAAACCTACATTCAAACAATACTCTCAATATAACCATTAACACTTAAAAAATCTTTAGCAAAAATCTGAAAGCAATTTCTTAAGAGAACTATACAAAACATAACATTAATCCACTCAAATAACAAGAAAAAAAATTAAATTAAATTATCTGATGAATATTAACTTCCACTTTTCTTTATAATTTTTGTAAAATAAATCCTAAGCCTAGTTAGAAAAAACTCCAAGCTTCTTCATTTAAACAGTTCCATTTTTAACACAAAACCAGTTCCATTTTTACATAAACAGTTTCATAAAACAGTTCATAAGTCATCACTGTTGATAGAGTCTATATGTGTAAGTAAATTCAAAATTGTCCCATTGTAATGAAATCACTCCTGTCCATCCAATTTCTTTAGTCCAAAAAGTTCAAAACAATAAATTCTGATACCAGTCTTCCAAATATAAAGAATTGATTCTTACATCCAAAGACCTTTTGCAGTTAACAATGTTAATTCAAACACATCTCTGCAACTTTTGTTCTCATGCACAAAGGTACTTTCAGTTATAGCAGCATTTTATGGCAGTCTTTCCCTAGACACTTTTGCCTCAGGATGAAGGCTATTAGCTCACAAGAGTGGGTTGATGCAAAGTTCCTCTCAAAAAAGACTTTCTTACAGCCAGCAAACAGAAACTGCAAAGCTTTTTTCTGTAGTTATGTTCTGGCTTTTACAGTCCCAGTATGTCTATGCCTCCTATAACTGGGCCATTCCCAGGAACCCTGTATCCTGAGGCTAGAGGACTCTCAATTACCTTATGCCACACAGGCTCGAGGTTCCTCCAGCTGCTATGAGCTAAGCCATGGCTGTCCTACAGCAACCCAAGCTCTGGGAGGAAACCAAGCTGCTATGAATTGAGGCTTCCTTGGGTTCCATTACCTGCTTCACCAGGGGCCCAGTGTCAGCACCCCGGGTCCCAGAAACCTCTGTATGCTGTCCTGTTTGCATGACCAAAAGTAGCACCAGGGCAACTCTATGGTTCCAGCAACACACTCTTGCTAGGAGCTTGGGTTGCATCAGTATCAGCAGTTACTGCACCCCAGTCTGGCTGTTCAGCCTGGAGTATGGCTCTCACTTCCACATCTCCCTGGGCTCCAGCGTGTCTCAGCTACTCATTCAGTACTAAGACTGCTTCTCTGCCCCTGGCAGCAGTCTGGTCTCCGGAGTCTCCACTGCTCATAGCTGCTCGCTGTTCTCCTTTCCCACAATGTGGCATCTCTGCCAGGCTCTCCAAACTGTTGCCTGTCATTCACCTCTCTCACAGCATAGCAGAAAGCTTGCAGACTCTCGCTGAATGCATGGTCTCAGGCATTTGCCATCTGCATTGTGTTGATGCTGCAAGTGTCTCAGCAGCCGATCCCTGGCTGCTGCAGCTTGTCCTAGCTCTAGCGTCTGCCATTCTGAAGCCACTCAGACTGCCAAGCTCACTGTCTGCTATGGACAATGCTTTCTGCTGTCCCAGATTGGGGGAAAAAAAACTACTCTATACCTAAGTCTTATTCTACCCTATTATACCTAAGCCTTCACAATATCCTTATGCCTAAAGCTTATTCTAAGTTTTTCCTTATGCTATATTCCTGCATTCTACTTCATATTTTCTTAAGTTTTCTTTACACTATATTACTACCCTACCTTAAATTTTTCCTTAATTTTTATAGATAGAATTTAAGAGAGAGATAAAAAGAAAGAAACCTAGAGAGAAAGAAATCTACACTGCAACCTTGCTTTTCAACTTCAGCGTTTCACCACCTAACCTTCACACCTGAGAATAATATACCATCGCCTTTATTTTTCAATTGCTATTCAGCATGCCTCACACCCACAACACTGCCTCTCTCATTTCACCAAGCCTCTGGGTCCCTGTTCTTTGGCACCATTTGTGGGAGACCAGCTCCCGCATTTATTTACCCCAAGGACTCTTGAGGAGAGAGGGATAAGAGGCTTAGTTAGAAATATAGAAGGGAGAGAAAGAGAAACACAGAAAAGCCTTGGATGGGCCTTGATTCTTGTCCACCAGCCCAGAACTTCATTCAAAAAAGCTTTTTATAACAATGCCAATGGGCAAGGCAAAAAGACCTCCCCCTGCTGGATACAGCCAAGTGTAAACCCTTCCAAACACCTGGTACTCAGGCCTGTGATCCAATCATCCTTTTGTGCAATCCTGCTGAGTAAAGCCACTAGGAAACCTCTGTGGGCTCCAACACAGGGGTCCTGCATGGGTCTTTCCTATGCCCCTGCATATATGTTATGGTTGTGTAGCTTGGTGTTCCTGTGGTACACTGAACAGTGGGAGTGGGGGCTGTCTGACTCCTTTGCCTGCTTTTGGGACCCCTTTCCTCCTACTAAGTTGCCTGGTAAAGCCTCGATATGAGTGGATATAACTAGTTTTATTATAACTGGACATGCCATGTTTGGTTGATATGCCTGTGAGGCCTGCCCAGGAGGAGGGAATCTGGGGGAGAGGAGATGTAGGGGTGGAAGGATTGGGAGGAAAAGAGGGAGGAGAAAGTGCAATCAGATTACAACATATGAGAGAAACTAAATTAAATAATAAGTAAGAATAACAGCAATGACAACTGTTCTAGAATATTTTGATTTGGGTATTTGAAAGTTACTTATCCCAGCTTTTTTTTTCCTGAGGAAGATGAGGAAATGAAGTTGATTAAATTAAAGACAATGACAATTGTCATGTAAGTACCCATATCCTTATTGTATGAGCATGTGATAATTCCTCTCCTCTAAAGAAGACTTCAGCTTGCATGATTTTTACTTTGGGGATATTATATGTAATTACAGAGGACACTTCTGGAGAAAGGAAACAAACTGAAACTTAGATTTGCTTACATATTTAAGATAACAGTTATACTTTCTTTGGATATGAATATATCACTGGTCCCTTCCTTAGCTCATGATAGAATTGCACAAATGCCCAGGGAGAAGAGTTTGGCATTACAGAACTTGTTTAATATATTAAATGTATTATTTTGAATTTATAAAAAATATTATAGCTGAAGAATAAAATCAGTTATCTAAGAGATGAGCTGACTGAAGTGATTTATCATTATGATGTCATTATGTCATTTTTCTATTGAAATGAACTTTACTGAGATACTTTATCATTTGGTAAGAATTTGTAGCTTATATTTCATGGCCATGAAAAATGCTTCTGGAGAAACAAGATTACATTTATTAGTATCCCTCATGCACATGTATGCTTACATGTCCAAGTCAATGCTAAAAATTCGTGCTTGTGCTTTAAATAAATAAAAGTAGACTGTCCAACTCTGTCTGTCCTACATCCTTAAAAATCATAATTTATATGCCTTCTCTACTTCTAATGCATATTCACATGAAAGTAAGATACTATCACTCCCAGAAAACAGAGGAGGAAAATCTTGAA
Source organism: Peromyscus maniculatus bairdii (assembly GCF_049852395.1). Taxonomy (NCBI): domain Eukaryota; kingdom Metazoa; phylum Chordata; class Mammalia; order Rodentia; family Cricetidae; genus Peromyscus; species Peromyscus maniculatus. The sequence goes on from NC_134865.1 coordinate 22,866,377, forward strand.
AGGAATCAGAGAACACAGAAAAGAAAAATAAGGTTGTAAATTGACTTAAAATATCCACATCATAATTTATGTGATTGTCCTCTGTGTCGAAGGAAAGACAGAATTTGCCTTTGCCAATCCAAAGACAGTCTCTGCAGAAAGTTATATCCACTCTGATGTCAAGACTGACAGTAAATTCTTCCAGAAAGATACTCTGGGGTGTATACGTGAAAGTAGGTTTGTGCCCCTGAGCTGAAAAGTAGAGAAAAGAAGAAGTTGAATCTGAACCAATCTAGAAGAAAATTCTAGAAAAGAGTGTGGTAAGTGAGCCACACTTGATCAGTTCATATTTACTTGAAAGATGCTGAGATGATTCTGTGTATTGGACAAGAACATGGTTATGCCAGATCTCTTCCAGACAAAAATAAATTCCTAGGCCATACCCTGCTAGGTTTTCAAATAGGCAGAAATATAATTACCTTGGCATTGGAGGTATATCTGAATGATATACCATAGCATCTGATCCATTGCTTGGCACAGAGTAAAACCTTGTCTCTCATATTCACTCTTTAGTTCCAACAGGCTAGATAACCAAGAGTGCCAAATTCTAGGGCTAGATCATAGATGTCTCCTGTGTGGTCATCCATATCACATTCTACAGATGACCCAGTGGAAGACAAGTCTGAACACAAATTAACAGGAAAACAATCAACCTTGGATTGTGTATGGCCATAGTTAAGGTCATCTTTTGAAAGGAGATGTAAAATTTATCTCGTGTTGATAAACTAAGACTTGGAACTATTTAATGTGGAAAGCTGGCTATGTATGCAGTTGAAAAATTTTAAGAACAAAACTTTGTTAATAAAAATAAAACCATTAAAATAATAATATTTAAAAAGTTGGAAATTCCAGTGATTGTCCCAGATTTTTTCCATTAACACTTGATTCCCTTTAACACTTATAGTAATTTTATAATTCCTTACTATAATCAAATTATGAGGTACAAAGACATTTTATAGTTTAATGACTGTAAAGCTTCAAAGATGATTCAAGTTGAAATTTTGTAACTTGCATTTAGTATTCATCCCTAAATCCAGGGAATTCATGTACTAGAGGCTATGCACTTCATCATCAGAGATCTAGATTTGATTGCATTTTCCTAACAAAGGTGCCTCTACTTGGAGGGCTTAAGTCCTTGCTGCCAACAAGGAAATTGAGTAAAAACAATGTTAATACCCCTTTCTCAGCACTATGGACTCTTCTCGTGCAGGGTCTTTATATAGAGACCCCAGACCCCTTTATATACAGGGCCATGAGGAAAGGATTTTCATAAATTTTTTCTCATATTCTCTAAAAAAATATATTTATTGTGCTCCTGAAACCATTTCATGTGGTACAATGTAGGTAACAACTAGGGTACCTCCTCCTCCTGAAGTGACTCTCCTCTCAACAGTTGTCAAGTGAGTCATGATGCCATACTGAGGACCACTGGGCATGATGAGTGTAGAAGGGGTAGGTCAGTACAGCCAATAGATGGAATTTCTTCCTTCCTTCCTTCCTTCCTTCCTTCCTTCCTTCCTTCCTTCCTTCCTTCCTTCCTTCCTTCCCTCCCTCCCTCCCTCCCTCCCTCCCTCCCTCCCTCCCTCTCTCTCTCTCTCTCTCTCTCTCTCTCTCTCTTTCTTTCTTTCTTTTATTGGTTTTCTGAGACAGGGTTTCTCTTTGTAGTTATGGTGCCTGTCCTGGAGCTCCCTCTGTAGACCAGGCTGGCCATGAACTCACAGAGATCTGCCTGACTCTGCCTCCTGAGTGCTGGGATTAAAGGCTTGTACCACTGCTGCTCGGCTAGATGCAACTTCTAAGAGTATGTATACATAGCCATTATGAAAAAAGGTTTCAGGTAAAATTATAGCCATCTTGAACTTTCTTAAATCAATGTACTCTTGAAATGGTGCTCACTCAGGTTGCACAATCGACTTGATGTTGATTATACTTTAAGCCAATAAAGATAATTTGAAAAGTTTTTCACAACAGAAAAAGATGTAAAGAACCTTAAAATAGAAGCTACTTGCTGATAAAGAGAAGATACTAGGGTAAGAGTCATGAAAAGCTATTACTTTATAATTTTTGCTCCCTCCACTAAGAGGACTTGCTGTTTTAAAATATTGTGTACACTTGGAAAACTGCACTTTAAGCACAATTACTATACACATTTGTTTTGTGATGGTTCGGTTGTATATACAATGACTAGGACAGAAAAAAGGCAATTAAAGTTTAGTCCTATAGGCTTTTCATATATATGTTAATCAAATAAAGCAATATACTTAAATAAAAGAGTTCTTAGAAGTCTAGAGTAAAATATAAAAGTAACATAAAAATTTTTAAATATAAAGTCTCATAATAATTATTTTAACAGTCACTCATAATATAAACCAAGATCATTTGATCATTTTAAAGAGCTTGGATTTCATTGCTAATACTTAAAAAATTTTATTAGCATTTGATTTCTTTTGTCATGTCCTTTTTTAATGATGCATTGATATTACTCTTTTAAATATTGATGCTTCCTTAAACATAATAATTAAAAGTTCTCAAATATTCAGACACCATTTTAAGAGGTATAATAAGTCACCAATGTTGTAAATTCATGCTCTTATCTTTTAAGAAGTATGTAGAGGTTTTCTCCTCCCCAAACACTTTGTGGTGAAGTCATTTTTAAAGGCACATTTGCTGCTTATTTCTTTTTAATATTGTCTTGGCTTTGTAATAATTGGTTAATATCTGAGACCTTTAACCTGTTTAGCCCACAAACATATATGAGTTACAGGAATTCAGGATGCTTTCAGAAACAAAATTTAAATTTATATATACACATTCACATAGTCTCTGATTAAATTACTTCCGTTAAAAATGAGAAGGGCAACTTCAATGCTTCTCATAAGAAGATATGAAACATCTATTTCTTTACTTGGATGATTGCACAAATGCATTTCACAGAGAAATCACAGCTATCCATTCTGTTCCTATCTCTGCATTTTTAACTCTAAGCACCATTGCATCTCACTGGGATTCTTATATACTTTTACTGCATCAGATAGGGTAAGAGCAAGATGTAAATGTCTCTTTATTTTTCAAAGAATACAAAGCATAGGGCTGGGAATGACTCTTTAAGGACAATATTCTTTGTATAACATTGGCAGTGACTCCAGACCATATTTGGCTTTGCATTGTTTTGCCCAGCATCCTGGTGGTTGTTTAGTCTGTGGAAATATATAAGTGCCATTGCTCCAGTGATAGTCTGAAGTCTTTCCAGGCAGTTACATTCCAAACATAATTAAAAATAATCCAGTGCCTCTAGACAAGCTGCATCCTTTTCATTGTAAATGATTATTTTATAAAAGAATACATTAATTTTCCATTAGAGATTTATTTACCAGTCAAATAAATTCAACCTCTTATCTGCTGGGATATTTTAGAATGAACTTCTGCTTTCATTTGAAAAATCATTAATTTAAATTTATATTACCCCTATTTATCAGCTCATGTTCTGCAATGTCTCAACCCTGATAAAGGCATCTAGAAACTCTTCACACTGCTTAACCTGATTTCTGGGATAAGAAAATGGGAACCAAGATGGAAAATGCCATGTTAGCTGCATTTAACAATACAATGGTAATAGATAACATTATCACTCTTAATTGACTTAACAGAAGTGGAATATTCCCCAAATATCATCTTGATATTTTAGGTCTTAGTAAAATGGATAGATGAATGCCTCCTTTTGAAGGTACACAGAAAAAAGTGTTTTTAGGAGTATTCAGATCATAGTTCTGCAAAGTGTAGTTCGTGACTGTGACTTTATTTCTTCCAGTCAGGGTAGTGAATACATCGGCTGCCATTGTACTAGCTCTTGAGGCAGACTTTACAGTTGATATTTGTCAAACAATGAATGTTTCATGCTCTAACTCCCACCCTTAATATTTGACAAATTAACAATTCACATTTAGATGAAAAACCAATTAGAATACTTATCATTCAGCTAACTCTTGGTAGCTGCTACCCCAGGTCTATTTTTACACTGTATTATTTTATTTAAGCATCTTTGGGTAAGAAAGTCAGAGGAGCCATCCAGAAAACATCAAAGACAGACAACAATACACTGAAAACACAATCATTATGAGCACTATGGGGACATATACTAATGGAAGCACCTTAGACAACATATGAGTGAAGAAAATTATGTGCATATATACATAGAAATATAGATATACACACAGATAGAGATATACATATACCTACACAAATGGACTCTTATTGACCATGAAGAACCCAAATATGTCATTTGAAGGGAAACAGACAAAACTAAAGATTATCATGCTGTGTGAAGTCCTGTGGATTGAGAAGACATCCTGTTTATATATAAGAAGACTAGTTTACCCACATAAACATACACAGTATATAAAAGAGATAAATTTGTTTTTCTTTTGTTTGATATAATAACAAATGTATTCGTTTTGAAAGCTGTGGTGACACACCTTGGTGTCTTCTGTTCAGGCTATCATGACAAAAGTGTTCCAGGAAGAGTGTCTTACCAAAGATAGCTATGTGTGCCTCTCAGTTCTTTAGGCTACACACCCACATTTAGGGCCCAGCACAGGCAGGGGTGACAATATCCCTTGAAGCATGGATGACATCTGTCCTTCCAGATTTCCACACATGGTTTAAAAGGCACAGAGAATTATCTTAGACTCCCTTTTATAGGGCTACTCACCCTATTTACAACATATCATCTCCAAGATATAATTTTATCCCAAAGGCCTACTTTGTAATGCCATGTTCTTTCAGGTTATGATTTGAAAGTGTGAATGAGAAGAGGCAGAGTCCATCATTTGTACCAGCTTTTCACTTACTTTATTTTATTACTATGGAATTAGGAAAAGCTGATCAGCATAAAACATAAAAAGAAAATGTAATAGTCATAAAGAGTGTGCTCATGTGACTAACAGTTCATGATGCTTCTATCATATCCATTCAAATTCACTGTTTTTTACATTTTCCTTCCTCTTTGAGGAACAAGTTTGAAGATTAGAATTAATCTACTCCAAGAAAGTTAATAAAGATACATCTGACAGACATCCTTTATATTCCGTTTATTCTCATTGAATAATTTAAACAAAGAAAAGAGAAATCAGATAAATCACTCAGGAGTTAAGAGTACTAGTTGGTTTTCCAGAGGACCTGGATTCAATTCTTGGCACCCATAAACTGACACCCATCCATCTGTAACTCTAGTTCCTAGGGATTTAAGGCCTTCTTCTGACCTTCTTAGGCACCAGGCATGCACAGGGTGCACTAAAATACATACAGGCAAAGCACTACACACATAAAATAAAAATAATAAGTCTTTTTAAAGAAAAAGTAAAAAGGGAAGAAAGAAAAGAGGAAAAGAATATGGTTGGTATGATGGTTCAGTGTGTAAAAAACTAGTGGTCCAATTTTAATGACTTGAGTTTGAGTCTCAGAATCCAGACAATGCAATGGAAATAGGAGCACACATCTGTAATCCCAGCACTCCTTTATTTAGATGATTATGTGATGTTTTATTAAGAAATTTTTTATTCATTTCACATATCAATCACAGTTCCCCCTCTTCCATCCTCCTACTCCTCCAATCTTACCAGCCCCCATTCCCTCCTACAATAAGGTAAGCCCTCCCTTGGAGAGTCAGTAAAGCCTGGTACATTCAGTAGGGGCAGGTCCAAGCCCCTCCCCCTGCCTCAAAGTTGTGTGAGGTGTTCCACCATAGGTAGTGGCTTTAAAAAGCCACCACACGCATCAGGGATGGATCCTGATCTTACTGCCAGGGGGCCCATTAAGCAGATCAAGCTACAAGACTGTCTTGCTTATATGCAGAAGGCCCAGTCTAGTCCTGTGTAGGCTCCACAGGTGTTGGTCTGCAGTTCATGAGTTCCCACTAGTTTGGTTTGCTTGTCTCTGTAGGTTTCCCCATTATGATCTTGATGTCCTTTGCTCATAGAATCCCTCTTCTCTCTCTTTGACTGGACTCCTGGAGCTTACACTCCTAGCAATAGTGTGAAAGGGTACCTGAACTGGCTTACCCCAGTAATCAGATCAGTGAATACCCTGTCATCTTAGAGCCTTCCTCCTGTGACTGATGGAAGCAGATGCAGAGGTCCACAGATCCCAGCACTCTGAAAGCGGGAAAACAGAAACAAAGTAACTCCTGGATGCTCACAAACTAACTATGCATTGATCCTTAGCTGAGCATCAAAAACAAGAAAGATTCTTGTTCAAAACAAGGTGGAAGGAGCGGCAACCCCAGAAAGTTCTCTGAACATGGAGTGCTATGTGTAGACCTGTAAACATATATACAGAGAGAGATGAAGTGGTTAAATTCTCTCACTTTGACAACTGAATTTAGGTTTCAGTTCTCTGATAGAGACAAATAGGTTTCTCCCAATGAAGAGCCATTTATCAACAAATTACATTCAGGGTCAAGGGAAAGAACACAAACAAGGCCTTCAGTCACTCCCAGAATGTCTCAAGAACAAGTCCTACAGCCAGCCCCTCGTCTCAATCATTGCAGACTTGCCCAGGCTTATACAAATTTGCCCAAAGAGAAAATCTCAGTCAATTAAAAGTATACTAATGTAACTGATGCTTGCTTAACCAATTATGTTTAAGATCACCTCACTGCCCCTGAAATGTAACATGTAAATGTAACATGAATTGATAAATGGTTTTATTAATAAAAACTGGGTCAGATACTGGGGTGAAAGCTAAAAGATCAGAGAAACAGAGCAAGCCACAGCCAACCTCACCCTACCAACTCCTCAGCCTCCAGAGTAAGACTACCTGTTTACTCACGCCTTATATACCTTTCTGTGCCCTCCCATCTTCCTTCCTTCCTAGTGCTAGGATTAAAGGCATGTGTGTTTCCCAAATACTTGGTAGCAAAGGCATGAGATCTCAAGTGCTGGGACTAAAGGTGTGTGCCACCATGCCTGGCTCTGTTTCCAGTGTGGCCTTGAACTCACAGAGATCCAGATGAATCTGCCTTCTGAGTGATAAGATTAAGGGTGTGTGCCACCACTGTCTGGTCTCTATGTCTAATCTAGTGGCTGGTTCTGTCCTCTGATCTCCAGATAAATTTATTAGGGTACACAATAGATTGAGGTACACAATAGAGTACCACACTATAACGCCTCTTAGCTGTGCTTAAAAGGATCCTACACACTCCTCTCAGCATCATTGCCATTTTGTACTGTTGAACAACCCAACAAACACTAGTATAGAAAAATAAGCAATCTTGCTGGTTGCATATGTGAACGGTGTCATTTATGGGGTGACTCTTGGACCCTGTCTACAGACACATATAGACAGAAAGACTAAGGGAAATTAATTTAAAATAATTTTCAGAATTGAAAAGGCAAAACAAAATAAATAAAAGGCTTTATTTCCCAGACCAACTTTGATAGTACATAAAGTGTTTTGTAGTTTTGGTGAAATTGATGCCTGTGACATCACTGCTGTGATTCACACTCTCACTTCACATAGCAGGATTGCTACCATACTAACACATGTCAAACTTGCTTTTAGATTCTTGGTCACACTGTCTTTTTATCTAAAGGCATTCACATCCTCTAGTAATAAAACCTACTCCCACACCACCTACTCTATCAGAGGACTGCCTTCTGAATGTTTCCTTTACTTTGCTTCATTTCAGTATTTCAGTTTCCATCTTTGGTCCTAAGCTCTCAAAACACAATAACCTCCTTTCTCATGAAAGCCATAACTAACTATGCCAGAAAACCTTTCATTGCTTAGTGGTTTTCGTTGATGTCAGTCTCTCCTAACATGTCTTAAATACCAGAAGGATGGACAGCTTGATGGAATATGTGCACATTTTATTTTGAAGCAGAGTCAGTGTTTACTAAGAGCAGGTTTTAATATTGGTTTAAGAAAAGAGGGTACAAGAAAGAGATGCCTTAAGAGAAAAGATAAGACACACCTAAATGCCTAAACACATAGCTTCTCAAGCAAAAGTCTTTGTATTCAAGGTAACCGTGGCACCAGCTAAAGTGCCTGACTGTGGGAGGTTTGTGTCTCAAAGTGTTGCTAAACCACTTAAGTAAGAACATAAGGTTTTCCTTCAAGTGCCAGGCATATGGCTTAACTCTGAAGAGCATCTGCTGCTCTTGTAAGGAACTCAGTTTGTAGCTCCAGTTCCAGCTCCAGGGAGTAAAACACACTCTTCTGGGCTATTAGGGTGAATATACAACACACACACACACAGAGAGAGAGAGAGAGAGAGAGAGAGAGAGAGAGAGAGAGGAGAGAGAGAGAGAGAGAGAAAGAGAGAGAGAGAGAGAGAGAGAGGGAGGGAGGGAGGGAGGAGGGGGAAGAGAGATTCTAAAGGAAACATAAGGTAGTTCCTTAGTTCTTGATGGGTGTTTAATAGGATTTCAGTTGAGAAGGTCAAATTCTAGGCTACAAGTTGTTCAGAAAGTAGTGGGTTTTTTGTTTGTTTTTCTTGTATATTTGAGATTACAATATAACTAAGTAATTATACATTTTTTTCTTCCCTCCAAATCCTCACATATACCTATCCTTGCTTTCTTTCAAACTTATAGCCTCTATTTTCATTATTGTTATAATATAATATGTATTCCTAAATATGACCTGATCATCCTGTACAATATTACTTATATGTATGCTCTCAGGGCTAAAAATAAACTTTTCTAGTTTTGTGAGAGTTCCAGGAAATATCTAAGAGAGTTGTAGGGTCATATTCAGAGTCACATGTGCTCAGGCCACAAGCATCATTGCTTACTACATAGGCGCTGTGGATATGGCTCAGTTGGTAGACTACTCGCCTAAAATGCACAAAGCCCCGAGTTAACACCAGAATAGTATATGAAAGGTCACAGTGCCACACATCAGTAATCTTAGCAATAGAGAGGTAGAGGCAAGAGGATCAGAAATTTAAGTGTGTCCCCTTGACTACTGAGGCCATCCTAGGATTCGAAAAGAATAAATACAGAAGAAAGAAACGGAGAAAGGAAAAAGTGAAAAGGGATGCATTTACTTACACATTCTTTATGACAATAACCTTCACAGTAAAATTTCTGAAACTACTGATTCTTCTGGAGTGAGGCTCTGTCTTCTATTCCCATGTATTTTTCCAATCCATGCTGCCTAAATTTCCCACCCTGAACTTTTGATCCCTTAATCTTAAGGATTGATAATGTCAGATGATCTGCTTCCTAAAATTTCTTCATTGATGACAGGAGTCATCCTGACAACACAGGGAAAAGTTCTGATGGATCTGATCTAATAAAGGACATGAAAAAGTTGGTGTTGGAAATCAGAGAGGTTCATCATTCTACAGCCAGCAGTAGCCCAGACATCATTTCATGTTCACTAACCAAGGATCAGTTTTAGTAGGGTGTAGCTCTAAACCACCACTTGTAGCAGTTGGAGTGTTATCAAATGTAGATGGGCTCCTTTTCACTAGTTTTTAGCTTCTTTGATAGAAGAATTATAAAAAAATATTTTAAAAAATCCAGTGTGAAGCTCTATAGCTTCAGAGTGGCTAATCTAACTCTATTGAAATTCTGTAAAACATTGTATAACAGTCTCCTCGGAGATTAAGCATTCCATCCTACAGGCAAACTCCTTAAGTAGAAAGATAAACAACTCCAAAGACCTTCAGGTAGGCCTGAAACTGACCAGATTCACTAAGCCCCCGCTTGCAGGAGTGAGTAATAAAGGCTGAGACAAGGCCAGTTGCCTCATAAAAGCAGAATCAGCAGAGCTTCTTGAAAGACAATTAAACCAGAGTCACTTGGAAAGGGCACTCTCCAAACTGTTAAGCTGCCTACAGGCTGTTCAATATGCTCCAGATTTCCCAGCTTTTGTGAAAAATCACACATACTAAAGTGTACCTTAGAGATGTAGCTGTCTTTGGATAATTTCTTCATCTTAAGTAACCCTTCACCTATACTCCTGTAAGTAACTCCAGTAAAATTCACTGGTTCACCAAGTTGGACTGTGGTGGTACCCACACTTTGGTCTATCATGGGATCCCTATCTGACCTCAGTAGACGCTTATGTTGCAAATCCCAGGAAAAGTTTTGTCACACAACAAATGATTTCAGTCTGGTTAATTTTGGTGTGTGATGATTTTTATTTGCAAGATTTTTTAAATTTTGTATAAAGTGTTTTTAATAAAAGAAGCAAAAACAGGTATCATTTCAATACATATGAATAGTCAGGAACCTTGACTGTGTCAAAGAGAAACTGCTTTCAACGTTTGCTTTTTCAACACTGATCTCATCAGCTGGATGGATACTGCGTCTTCACAAGTAACCTCTCACAAGAGGAATGGCTCAAGTTACTAGCTTCAGTTTTCATTTAGGAAGATGATTTTCAGAGAACTTTGTTTAGTGACTCAAAAGCAGAGAAAGCAAAATTAAGCTTTAAAATACTTTCTTTCACCATTTCTCAGTCTAGCTAATGAAAGCATTAATATAAAATATTCATGTACTGTGTACTACAGCCATATGTGTTTCTAAAAATTCTTTGTGCAGTTTAATTTTGTCATATTTCCCCCCTTTCAAAGTAGAAGACAGTAAGGGCATGCGATTAAAGTAGGACTTTCATCAAGTAAGAGTGATCACAGAGCTAAAAACTAAATTGTGATGGGGACTACAAAGGTACAAGAAAGAGATTATTGCTCTTTTAGAAAAAGCAAATCCCCAATAAACACACTGTTAATATTACATAACAAAATTGTGGAAATAAGGTTTCTTTTGTCATGGGTAAGCAATAAAATAGGCTAGGTAATTGATACATGATAAACAACCCATAAGAACATGAGTAGGTGATAGAGTATTTGTTCGTGAAAAGAAAACGTTGAAAGGAAAAGGAATGTAGAATTGGAACATATGCTTTTCTTTCTTATTTTAATAGTAATTTAAAAATGTTATAAATTCCTTGTATGATCCTCATATGAATGTTTTAACCCCCCTTCACTTTTTAAATGAACTACTGCTCTGATAATGCATTTTGTTGGAATTGGATGTGAAGTTCAATTAACGTGTGCTCCTGTAGCCCAGGATATTATGAAAAGCATCGTAGCATGATAATAAAACCTCAGTGTATCCACACAGTGAAGTTAATCACCATCGTTACCATTTATACCTCATTTTGAGCACTGCTGGGGCTTGAAGCAGGAAAGGACATACACTCCATAAAACAGAAACAAAAAAAAAATAAATAAAATAAAATAAAAACAAGAAACAGCCGGGCGGTGGTGGCGCACGCCTTTAATCCCAGCACTCGGGAGGCAGAGCCAGGCGGATCTCTGTGAGTTCGAGGCCAGCCTGGGCTACCAAGTGAGCTCCAGGAAAGGCGCAAAGCTACACAGAGAAACCCTGTCTCGAAAAACCAAAAAAAAAAAAAAAAAAACAAAAAAAAAAAAACAAGAAACAAAAAAATCCAAAAAGTAAAAAAAAAACATTGTATCCAGTAGAGAAAACCTAAGTGTACAGTGCACAATAGCTAGCAGTCTTAGCTTAGATTTAACATTTTTATTTATATTAAAATAAAATAAAAATAACTCTAAGTAACTGTCATTTTATTATGCCAAAGAATATCTTAACACACCAGTTTTATGCTGACTGGATTATTCTACTGAGTTTAAAATTGCCATCAATCTTTTTTTCCTGATCAATTAATTACAATCATTTACTATTTAATCATTGGCAAGAAAGATAATTAATATTCCTACATATATTTTAGTTCTAATTTCAGAAATGCTCTAAAATTGCATTTTTTTAGTTCCTCTATTACTTCTGAAGAGACAAAGTTAGTCTTGTTAGTTGAAAAACTGTTAATAATGAAATATTGAATCAGGGATTAATGAAAAACAATCTACTCACGTGACACTTTTCATGCCCCTTGGATTCTATTCTATGGTTCTTTACTAACTTTTCATTATTTGAATCCTCATTTTACAAGTCTTCCAGAAGATACCTTAGATCTAATATAGATGGGACACAGATAGTGAATGAAATAAAAGAGAAATTTACCTGATTGACTACTTTTGATTATAGTATAACACACAGAATACACTACTGTAGGAGATTAAATTTATAAATAACAATACATTCAACTGTGAATTAGGTAATGAATTTACCTTAAACATTTCAGAACCTGGAAGAACAAAATTACCAGAGAGGCTCAGTTCTTTAAAGATCTCAGATGTTTCTCCTGGTGTTCAAAAGAATGTCTTTCAAGTTAGCAGTTGTGATGGCTAGTCTTGGTTGTCAACTTGATTAAATATGGAGATAAATAAACCCCTCAAATGGCAGGGCATACCTGTTAGGGATTTTGCTTAATTTGAAGTAGGAAGATCTACTTCTACTAGATCTTTGAGGTACGAAGGTATACCCCTAATCCAGATATTTAAGGTTGAAAGACAAACCTTACTGCAGAGCTCTTAACCTGGAAAAAGCCAACTCTAATTCATGGGAGTGTCTTTTTGTATGCTGTGAAAATATGTTGCTCTGATTGGTTGATAAATAAAGCTGTTTGGCCAATGGTGAGGCAGAATAGGGTTAAGTAGGACATTCTAACTAGAGAGAAAGAACAAGAAGGGCAAAACAGAGAGGAGACTCTCCCAGCCACCACCATGAGAAGCAAGATGTAAAGATACTGGTAAGCCATGAGCCACATGGCAAGGTATAGATTTATAGAAATGGGTTTATTGAAGATGTAAGATCTAGCTAGCAAGAAGCCTGAGCTATTAGCCCATACAGTTCATAATTAATATAAGCCTCTGTGTGTTTACTTGGGTCTGAGTGGCTGCGGACTGGGAGGGACTCGGGAAAGCTTCTGGCTACATCTAATCTGAACCATGACTTCTTCTGGAGGCATGTATAAGAACATAGAAAGAGGAAGCCCCTGCTGTTTGCTTGCTTGTTTTCACTTTCCTAGCAAGTCCATTCCTTCATTGAAATTAGAGCTTTACATTTTGAGATTGCAGCTTACACTGAAGAGCAGCTGTGATGTCCAGTTTTGGGGACTGAGCAACTACTGGATTTTTGGACTTTCTGCTTATAGAAAGCCATTATTGGATTAGCTGGACCACAGCCTGTAATTAACTATAATAAATCCCTTTCCTATATGTAGAAAGAGATTCATTCTATAACTTCTGCTACTCTAGAGAATCCTGACTCATACAGCATTGCGTTTTGGAACACTGAGAAAAACATTGCATTTTGGAACACTGAGAAAAACAATAGTTAGATTTTACTAACCTTACTGAGAAATAGGGGAGTTCAAGGATGAACACAGCAAGCCCCAGGTACATCAGTTATTCAAATAAAATATTTGCACAGATTATGTATATCTTTATAAACATAAAGTCATATCTAAATTCTGTACAAGACTTTACACAATACAAATTCTATTATTCTATTTAACTTCAAATCTTATTGTAGGCTATTTATAGTATCTAATATAGTATAGTTGTTATAATGTACTTTTAGAGAAAAATAGATAAATAATATTAAAAGTTTAGCACAGCTGGGCAATGATGGCACATGCCTTTAATCTCAGCACTGGGGAACAGAGTCACGCAGATCTCTGTGAGTTTGAGACCAGTCTAGTCTACAAAGCAAGACCCAGGACAGGCACCAAAACTACACGGAGAAACCCTGTCTTGAAAAACCAAAAAAAAAAAGAAAAAAGAAAAAAAAAGAAAAAGAAAATTTAGCACATATTTGTTTAAAAAAATTAAAAAAAAAACATTTCCACTTTTGTGAGTCCTGAGGATACAGAAGTTCAAATATATTTTATCCATTTAATATCTTTGTGAAATAAAAATATCTTCTATTCATTTCCTGTCACTTATTGATAGTGCATAGAAACTAAACTATATATATATATATATATGTATATATATATATATGTGTGTGTGTATGTGTGTGTATACACACATACACACACACACACACACACACATACAGTCATTTTACTGAATTTAATTGATTGCATTTGTGGATTATCCAGAACTTTCTATATAACACGTCATGTGAGAATAGAGATAATAATATATTTCAATTTGGTTGTTTGACTTCTTTTTCTAGCCCAATTGCTTGTTTAAACATTCCAGGACAATGCTCAGAACTAAAATTGCCTTTGTGTAGGGTTGAGTCCTCCTGGGCTTTTCCTTATCCAGCTTAGCATGTGTGCTGCTCTTGTCCTCCTCAATCAACTGATGTTTAGGCAGTCATGTTGCTGGATCTTATGAATGAAGCTGAGATGTCTGAAGAAGCTGTGAAAAGCAATACAGAATAAAGAACATAAAAATTGCATGTGATGATCTTACAAATTCTGGCCAAATAGATGCATAGATTTTTTTCCCTACTCCAGGAAATAACCCAGTTTCCCAGGGTTGTAACCCAGTTATCCTACCATGACAGAGTTCAAGCAATGGATGTCCTAATGGCTCTGAATTTCCAATCCAGTGCCTGATGATTGATGGCAGATGGCAGAAGATTTAATGACAAAAATTGCAGCTAGCCAAAAGGAGAAGACAACAAGGATTCCCACTAGGGTGCTTATCTTCTGTCTGGCTCACCAAAATATGTTAGCTGTGGTTGTTGTCTGGACTGGTTGTAATCCAAGTTCTTGTCATCTTGTTTGAGTAATTGAAGACACATACATGACTAAAAATTAGCAAGAGATGACATTCAGAACTGTTTTACTTAGCGCCCTGACTAATGTTTTGTCAACTTGATACAAGAGTCATCTGGGGAAACTCAAATTGAGAAAACATCTCCATCAGATTCCCCATAGGAAAGTCTGTAAGACAATTTCTTAATTAATGATTGATGTGATGGGCCCAACTTAGTGGGGTAATGCCACTCCTGGGCAGATGGTGCAGGCTGAGCAAGCCATGAGGAGCAAGGCATTATGCAACATTCCTTCATGGTACCTGCTCAGTTCCTGACTCCAAGTTCTTGCCTTGAGCTCCTGTAGTGACTTCCTTTGGTTGTACACTGTGAACTATAAGGTAAACCCCTTCACCTGTGTTTCATTTGGTCATAGTTTTTCTATCACACCTATAGAAACCTGAGAAAACACTTTCCTTTTTGGCTGCTACAATCTACTTGACCAAAACAACTTAAAGTAGAAACAATTTATTTTTATGTAACAGTTCTAGGGGAAGTCTGAAAGTGCAGAAGGCATGGAGAGAAGTAATGGAGGCTGCTGGTCACACTGTACCACAGTCAGGAAGCAGAGACAGATGAAGGTCATACTCACCTGTTTTCTCCTTTTATGCAGTCCAGAACACCAGCTCATGGAATCATGCCTCCCATTCTTAGGGTACCTCTTCTCATTGCAATAAACCAAACCTAGAAAAATCAGCACAGACTTGCTCAGAGATTTGTCTCCAAGGTGATTCCAGATTCTATCAAGTTGGCAATCAATATAAACTTTCTTGTAAAATAACAACACAAGGTAGATGCACTTCAAGAGTACAGTAGTGTTCATGAGTCCTGAATTGTGTTGAAGGATCCTTTTTGTGTGTTCATAGGGAAGAATAGTTGGTTGCTAAGGTGAGGTATGAGTGTTTCTATGCTCTGATAAACTCTTGATTGATAGATGAGAACTTGGTTCTTCAACACAAGTGAGTTCTACCTCTCACAATTTTAATCATATATATGCCTAGTCATACATAAATATAACTTGCTAAATAGAAATCTTTTCCTAAATGGTGACCACAAAGAAAGAGAATTGCCTTTCTGCAGATGTACTTAAAAGGTGTTCAAGGGAGAATCTGGGAGGAGCTGGGAGTTGGAGAAATTTTGATCACAATATATTGTATGATAATTTTTAATTAAAAAATATGTTCAGGCTGGATCCACCCACTTCCTCTAATTCCAGAACATGTTCGATCACCAATTAACCAAAAATATTGGAAGTTGTTAAGGTAGAGTTAGGTATTGCTTTTACAGAAAAAAAGGTATGTATAACTCAAGGTAGGCAGGATCCTGGTAATATACGTTGTAATCTGTGGTTCATTTAGAGGTAGGTTTTGTTGCCAAGCATGTAGTCTATCCATATAACATCTCACTTGTGAATCTCTCCAGACTGGAATACTTTAGCCTGGGCATTTGTTTTCCATTCCTTTGGGAACTGATTTTAAGTGGAAATTTCAATCCTTTCCATTTGATAAGATCACCAGTAGAGACAAACTTTTTCTCCTTTTCTTTTCTTTTTCTTTTCTTTTCCTTCTTCCTTCCTTCCTTCCTTCCTTCCTTCCTTCCTTCCTTCCTTCCTTCCTTCCTTCCTTCCTTCCTTCCTTCCTTTCTTTTTCTTTTTCTTTTTCTTTTCTTTTTCAATTTTTGAGACAAGGTTTCTCTGTGTAGCTTTGCGCCTTTCCTGGAACTCGCTTTGTAGACTAGGCTGGCCTCGAACTCACAGAGATCCGCCTGCCTCTGCCTCCCGAGTGCTGGGATTAAAGGCATGCACCACCACCGCCCTTCCTTCCTTCCTTCCTTCCTTCCTTCCTTCCTTCCTTCCTTCCTTCCTTCCTTCCTTCCTTCCTTCCTTCCTTCCTTCCTTCTCTTTCTTTCTTTCTTTCTTTCTTTCTTTCTTTCTTTCTTTCTTTCTTTCTTTCTTTCTTTCTTTCTTTCTTTTTGTCTTTTGTTTTGAGTTTTGTGCCAGGACTGAATCCAGGGCCTTATGAGGGAAGCACTGACCTGAAAGCCCTTTTTGTTAAGTTCCTTGTGCCATCCACCTCTTATTCATGGGCTCTACTGTTACTGCATCTGTTTAGTTTAACTTACATCATTTGTATTTGCCGTTTTGACTCTGGTCCAATGTGCATTGCTGTATTCTCCTGGAATACAGTTACTTCTCCCTGGAAGTTCAGTTACTTTAAATCACACCAATTTTATTTTAATTAAAGTCATGAAAGTATTCATTTCTATACTAGTTTATATCGCCCACTGTGTTGTTTTTTCAAGATGCATTATTTTCCACCATTCTGGGTTTGTGCTAGAACTTTATGTATTTCTATTTTAATTCATATAGGAAATAGAAAAACTGCAAATAAACCTGAGAGAGGATATTTCTGCATTGGTCCATGGAATTTTGCTCTGTGTTACTCGTTTCTCCATATGACTTGGATTACTGTTGTCTTTCAACTTCAACCCAAAGGATTTTCTTCAACATTTCTCATGAGGCAGGTATGCAGACAATACACTCTGTTGGTCCGTGGTGATTTCATTTCCCCATCACTTGTAGTGCCTATTTTTTTTTGGCTGAATCAGAATTACTCTCTCTTCTAAGATGCCCTGTTATGTTGCTCTCCCCTCTCCCCTTCTCCTTCATCACTTCTGCTGTCATGCAGTAAAACAGTTAATGAACTCTATTTCTTTTTTTAATTATTGTCCTTTTCCCTTTTCAAGTCAGATTGATCTATCATCTAGCTTTCTGATTCTGTTCTCTGCCCACTTAAGATGTGTTGAAACTATATAGTGATTTTTTTATTGTTGTTGTAATTCACATCTGAAGAATTATTTTCAATTTATTATCTTTTTGATAACTATTTTATTGATTCTTTGAGAATTTCATTCAACCATTTGATCATATTCACCCCTAACTTCTTCCCTTAATTTCTCTAAAATCCACTCCTACTTTTCTACCCACACCCAAATTTCTGTCCTCTTGCTTTTTCGATTTTTGTTTTTATTACAAATTAAGTCTAATTTTTGCTGTTCATATACTCCTAAGTGAGGGGCCCACCCCTGGAGTGTGGTCAACCCATCATGGACCACAACCTTAAAGAAAATTGACTGCCCCTCCTGCAGAAGTCGTCAGCTGTCCATAGCTCCTTAGTAGGAATGAGGCTCCTGAAGCTCTTCTTACTCCATTCTGGAAGGTTGACTGACATAATCTTGTGCAGAAAGCCGCAGCTGCTGTGTGTTTATGAATGCAGGGCACCTGTTCTTTCCTGAAAACCTTGCAGGCCAGGGTAGTGGTGGTGCATGCCTTTAATCTAAGCACTTGAGAGGCAGAGACAGGAAGATCTCTGTGGGCTTGAAGCCAGCATGGTTTACACCCACTACATAGAGAGACCCTGACTCAAAAAAAGGGGGGCATTGTTTTTCTGTACAATTTTATCTTTGTTATTATATCATTCCTCATTTTCCTCATCTTCACTATTTTTTTTCTACTGTCTTCAGGAATAAATCTTTATGAACTCCTTTTATGTTTCTTACAATTTAGTAGTGTTGCTAAAAACTAGATAGAAAATTGTATATAGTAATTCTGGAAATCAGATTCTCTCCTTTCCACTGTTTTTTTTTTTTTTTTATTTCTATGTGTTGTGATTGTTTTAGTTTACTCAGTGACTTCTCTGAGCTAAGTTTGTAAAATTGGTGTTATTATCATATTAGAGCAATAGAATCTTGGTCCCCTATTGTTTTGTATTATTTTATGACACAGGCATTAAGACAACAATACAAGAGCTGACCCAAGAGAAGTTCAGAAAATAAAACTTAAAGCTCATTTCACAGGTACTAGAGACAGAAGGCCCATGGCACAAAAGGACCTGGAGAACAACATGGCAAATACAATACAGTGGTCAGGATGTAGCAGAAGTGAATGATGGGAAAGCATTAAGCCAGAGCCTTTATTTGTGCATGAATAGCCAGACCCACAGCTGGGATTCATCAGTTTGAATGAGTCTGGTGATCTCCAAGCTATAGATTATACTAGTTACTTAAAATTTGCTTTGAGATGTTGATAGCAGAGGCCTGAATGTTGTTTCCTGAGATAGATGGGCCAGATGGAGGAGGTATTGCTCCAGATTGTATTTTAGTAGCCAAATTAATGCTGCATTCTGAATCTTTCATTATTTGGAGAAAGATGCTACTTTGAAAATAGGTGCAAGTATAAAAATAGTCAGACAAGCAAATGAAACTTTGTCGAGTCTTTCTAGAATGATATATTGGAACACACCCTTCATTAGATATCTAGGCAGTTTGAAAATCTGCCTTGGGTTTCACTCATGCCTGTGTGGGGCTTTCATGGCAGGTAAGACCAAAGGTGAAAACTTAGGGTCTTCTAAGGTCATGTTTGACAAGGGTACAAATGTGACCAAGCCTCTTCAGGTGTAACTTCCTAAATTCCATATGTGTGTGAAAATTAATCTCCATTATCAACTTTACTGTCCTTGATACCTTTACAAGGATTCCTTTGGTGGAATGAAAATAAAGGAGAAAGCAAATAAGGCATGTTGATGCTGGGGATGCTATGAAGGTATTGCTCTGATTGATTGATAAATAAAATGCTGATTGGCCAGTAGCCAGGCAGGAAGTATAGTGTAGGCAGGATAAAGAGAGAGGAAAATTAGGGGAAGTAGAAGGCTGAGTAAGGAGACTCTGCCAGCTGCCACCATGAGGAGTAAGATGCCGATAAGCCACAAGCCGCATGGCAACTTTATATATTAATAGAAATGGGTTAAGATACAAGAACTAGATAGCAAGGAGCCTGCCAATGCCATACAGTTTATAAGTAATATAAGTCTCTGTGTGTTTCCTTGGGTCTGAGCAGCTGCGGGCCCCAGTGGGACTGGAGAAAACTCCAACTACCTGATGAACCTTTGCTTTCTCTGCTTCCTGACTGTGGAAGAAATGTGAGCAGCTGCCCCATGTTTCTGCTGCCTAAGCATGGTGGGATACACTATCAAACTGTGAGCCAAAGTAAACCCTTCATTGTTTAAGTTTTGTCAATAGATGATTTTTGATATTGTAATTTCTCCTTATATATCATTTTGCTATAACTTGTTTCTCTATTGTAATAAACACAGTACCCAGAATCAACACAGGGAGGGAACGTTTTGTTCCAGTTTATAGATTATTGTCCTTCAGCGAAGGAAGTCAAGGTACAAACTTGAAAGAGAAACCATGCAGGAATGCTGCTTACTGGATTGCTTCTTCTGGCTAGCTCAGCCACTTTTTTCTGTGCAGCCTTGGATTACTTTTCCAGGGATGGCACTGCCAATAGTGGTGACAGCCCTCCAACATCTAATACAAATAAAAAGAATGCCCCCACAAATATCCCTATCAGGCAACCAGACAATGGTAGATGCTTAATTTAGGTTTCCTTTTCTCCAGTTTGTCAAGTGTAAAATCCACAAAGATACCCCCACAATAGACTGCTGGCAATGGTCGAGAGACAGCCCGAACTGACCTACTCTGGTGATGGGATGGCCAAACACCCTAATTGTCGTGCTAGAAACCCCATCTAACGACCGAGGGATCTGGATGCAGAGATCCATGGCTAGGCTCTGGATGGAGTTCCGGGAGTCTAATTAGCAAGAAAGAGGAGGGTTTATATGAGCGAGAATTGTTGAAACCAAGGTTGGATAAAGCACAGAGACAAATAGCCAAACGAATGGATACACATGAACTATGAACCAATGACTGAGGGGCCCCCAACTGGATCAGGCCCTCTGAATGGGTGAGACAGTTGATTGGCTTGATCTGTTTGGGAGGCATCCAGGCAGTGGGACTGGGTCCTGTGCTCGTTGCATGAGTTGGCTGTTTGAAACCTGGGGCTTATGCAGGGTTGCTAGGCTTGGCCTGGGAGGAGGGGACTGAACCTGCCTGGACTGAGTCTACCAGGTTGATCTCTGTCCTCGGGGGAGGCTTTGCCCTGGAGGAGGTGGGAATGGGAGGTGGGCTGGGGGAAGGGGAGGGGGACGGGAGGGGGGAGAACAAGGGAATCCGTGGCTGTTATGTAGAACTGAATTGTATTGTAAAATAAAATAAAATAAAATAAAAAAACAAACATGATTACCTGTAATACATCCCCTAACCACTTTCTGCCCATGTCTTTTATTCTCCTTACTGTTTGCTGCTAATATTATTCTTAATTGTAGGTGTCACTGGTTAATTTAATTTGTTTTTAAATGATATCGCCAAATGTTTCCCTATTACTTACATCAGACTTCACTGCTGGGAAAGGTAAAATAAAACCAATGATTTAGAGATCCATCCTTGAATATCATAGCACATATTCACAATCTGTGAATGTGGGGACTGTATTTGTTGCTCTGTACTATCAATCCACACCAAAATCAGAATGCTGCCAATGTTGCCTCAAAGTGGGAAGAGATTGATGGAAATAGCATGTCTTAGAATGTCACAGAGTTCTCCTATGATAAACTCACCTTTTTCTATAGGTTGTCATTGTATATCAACAGGTAACAAGAAGTTTTTTTCTGACAGTTTTGTTCATTTATAAATGATTTATAAGTGGGGGGGCGTTGAAATTACTCTACCCCGTTACTTTTCTGAGTGATGTAATAACTCATTCTTAAAAACATGAACATAATTTATTTGGGTATTATTTTTTGTTTATTTATTGCCCCATTGCAGTGGTTATAACTTCTAGGGCATTGTAGGGTAAAACTACAGTGATATCAAGCAACTATCATTATTATGAGAATTCACAGAAGGAATTTAATGTTTGATTTATTGTAATGAGTTATCCAAATTTTCCAAAAGCAATGAAGTGCAATGAGTTCTAATGTTTGTTTGTTTTTCAGTTATACAATGAAAAGTTATATCACCTTTAGAAGATATCTACTAATACAAAAGCTGTCTCCATAATATTATAGTAACTACCTATACCTCCTAAAAACTCTAGTTCCTAGATTATAATAATTTCCCATAAATTGCCTTCATGTGGAAAATTTATTTATATTTTATGCTTTTTCTTTCTACTCTTTAAATGTTTGAAACTTTAAAAATATAATATATTTTGTGGCATGCGTTTGTTCCTATATATTGTTAGATTGCATTTCATATGATGGCAAACTTGGGCATTTCTACTTTCTGATTATTATGAATCATGTTGTGTGAACATATGCATAGATAGCTGTATGAATGCACATTTTCTTTTGTCTTGTACAAATACTTAGACATAGAAACACAGGCAAATATAATAAAACTGTCAATGTTGCTAAAATGTTGCTGACATATTTGCCATCCAAATATCTAAGAGGATTCACTTAATATTTGGACCAATACTTCCTTGTGAAGTTCTTGGATTTCTTTGAATTTTCATAGTAACTTACAGTGTTCAGTATTTCTGACATCCTTATGTGACATTTATGGACTGTTTTACCTGAAATGCCTATTAAAACATTTTGCACATTGTCAAATTGTGTCATTTGTCTTACACCTGAACTATGAGTTATTTAAATTTCTAAGGTAGAAGTCATGTCAGGTATGAGTATTGCTGATATTTTTTGATGTGTCTTTTTTAATTTAACCCTGACATCTTTTGAAGTTTTTTTCTTTTTTTTAATTTTCAGAAAATTCAGTTTGTCACTATTCGTTTTTATTGTTGCTTTACTGTTGCTAGGAAACGCTGGCTTATCATAAGTTTCATATATTTTCCTATGTTTTCTCTAAGAATTCCATGGCTCAAAGTTTTATGTTTCAATATGTTATCAATTTTACTTAGCCTTTATATATTATATTTGATAAAGACCTACATTCATCTTTCTGTGTGTGGATATCTGATTGTCCTAGAGTTATTTCTTGAAAAGACTATTTTTATCCCCATACTAGTCTCAACATATCTGTAAAAACTGTTTTTGCACCCCAATAGACATCTTTAAAAGACTTCATAGGTTTGAATTTTGTGATTTTTTTCATAAAGTTTAGTATTATGATTATCAATATACATTACTGTGGGGGTCTCTTTTTCCCCCATGGCCTGTTGGCCACCAGTCCATAAGTGCAAAGGGGCAGAAACAGAGTCAGAAAGCTTTTATGGGGCCCATAAGCATGAACGGAGACAGCCCTCCAGGATACTGCTTTCAATGAATCATCTCAACTTTATTCCAGAGCATAAGGAATATATATAATTGTGGAGTCTGTGGACAAACCAAATTTTGCATTAAGTGACACATTCCTACCACAAGGCTTAGTGTGTGGCAGTGGGATCGTATAGCAGAGCTCCTAGCACAAGTCTTCTAGCAGGAATTTGTGCCAAGGTTCAAGCTAAAGATAAATCAGGTATCTGGCTTAGAGACATGTTTCAGATAAGGTCAGTCCTCTAGGTCCAGGGACATTCTCCCTCCAAATAAGAGCAGATAGAGGCAGG
This sequence comes from Peromyscus maniculatus bairdii, assembly GCF_049852395.1. NCBI lineage: Eukaryota > Metazoa > Chordata > Mammalia > Rodentia > Cricetidae > Peromyscus > Peromyscus maniculatus. The sequence continues at coordinate 22,889,579 of NC_134865.1, forward strand.
AAGTTCTGCTGGAGGGTGAGGGAGTTCCATGTTGCTGAGCTATTGAGATAAACTGTCCTGTCACAAGGGACTGGAATATCGACCTGTCAGCATAAACCTTCCAATACACTACAGTTGTAGTACTCTCAGAAAAGTTGGAGGTACAGACTTCCTGCTAAAATATGAGTGTCTGGGAACAGGTCTTGAGGTTTTATAGTCCAGCCCTACTTTGTATGTATTCCCAAGTTCTGTTTTATGGAAGTAACATGGCCAGCTGCCTCATTCTCATGTTACCATGTCCTCTACCATGATGGAATTTATCCCTCCTTAAACTGAAAGCCAAAGTAAAACCTTGCTTCCATGATAAACTTCCTTTCAGTTATTTTGTCACAGAAATAAGAAAATTAACTAATGTAGAAACCTGGTATCCAAGAGCATTGCCATTGTCATGATAAACTAGGTAGTTCTTAGGTTTTTAAAACAGTTTGTGGATAGAATATGAAGGAGTTTTCAAATATTGCCTAGAAAATCCTTAGTAATTTGGCTTAGAAAATGTGGCTGCAAGCAAAGATTAATAGTAATCCTGATAGGATTTCAGAAGACCCAGATGACAGTAGTGATGTAGGTAACAAAGGCTCTGATGTTTCAGAAGGGACCATATAGTCTATCAGGAACAGGGGCAGAGTCTACTCACATTACTTTCTGGTAATAATCTAGCTAAATTCTCCCTTTTTCTTAAGTGAAGCTGAATTTAATACAATGGAATATTTTGCTTTGCATCTGAAAATTCAATGCAAGATAGCATTCAGCACGTGCTTGGGTAACTTCTTACTATTCTTACTCAGATTTACATTAAGTCAAATTGACAAATGGGAGAAAAAAACATGGAAATGTGCTGTTTTTGGTTGAAAGGTAGACATTTAAAACTATAGCTAGGGAAGAGGAAACAGCTGCTATAATTGTTTTAGAGTTTATATTGTTAAAAGCAAATATCATAAGAAGGAAACCCAGAGGATAAAATATCACCTAAAAGAGACTCAGTTTTGTGAAAATGAAAATTCTTATGAAAGAAGCGCTCAGACTGAGAATGCTACCAAGAGGTCCCTTCCTAAAAACAATCACCTATGCACACAGAGTTCACTACAGATTTGATCTAAGGAAAGAAGTGTATGTCTCAAGTTGGCAGCAGAACTTGGCAATGTTAGCCATATCATACAGGTTTTGCAGCCCATGAAAGATGCAAAGTTGAAAGGCTCATGGAATCTGAAACCAAGGTTTCAGAAAGCTGTTAGGGTCAGGTAACATATGGTAGAGTTAGAATCTCAGCAAAGAGTGCTTGAAAGGGTACTGCATGAAGATATGAGGGTAAAGCTCAAGTTTTAATGAAAAATTAAGAATGTTGGTGATATCAGGACCACAGGGTATCCAAATATGAAAGCTACCTTCAAAGAGCATAACCAGCTGAAAAGAGAGGTTATGTGCTACAGATAGCTCAGCTGGAGGAAGGGGACTGCCTGAGCTCCTTGGGCCACAGGTGATTCAGAGAGAGAGAGAGAGAGAGAGAGAGAGAGAGAGAGAGAGAGAGAGAGAGAGAGAGAGAGAGAGAGGAGAGAGAAAGTATGTGTGGGTTGGTGTGGGATTATATATTGCCTGTGTTTTTGCATGTGTATTTAACCTCTTTAGGTTGGACTTTTTCTTCTAGTATCTTCTGTAGGGCTCAATTTGTGGATAGACATTGTTTAAATTTTAATTTATCATGGAATATTTTATTTTCTCCATTTATGGTGATTGACAGGTTTCCAAATATTGCAATCTGGGCTAGCATCTGTGGTCTCATAGAATCTGTAGCACATGTCCCCAGACCTTTCTGACTTTTAGAGTCTCCATTGAGAAATCAAGTATAATCTTAATGTTTATATGCTACTTGACCTTTTTCTTTTGCAGCTTTTAATATTCTTTCTTTGTTCTGTGTGTTTAGTGTTTTGATCATTATGTGATGAGGGGTCTTTCTGTTTTGGTACAATCTATTTGGTATTCTCTTAGATTCTTATACCTTTATAGGCCTGTCCTTTTTTAGGTTAGGAAAATTTTCTTTTATGTTTTTGTTAAAAATATTTTCTGGTGCTAGGCTGTGGATCTCTGCATCTGCTTCCATCAGTTACTACATGAAGGTTCTATGATGACAGTTAGGGTATTCACTAATCTGATTACTGGGGTAGGCTAATTCAGGAACCCTCTCCACTATAGCTAGTAGTCTAAGGTGGGGTCATCCTTGTGGATTTCTGGGAACTTCCTGAGCACCCGTTTCTTCCTATCCCCATGGTGTCTCCCTCTATCATGATATATCTTTCATTGCTCTTCCATTTCATCTCTGTTCCAGCTTAGCCATCCTGGTCTCTTATATTCTCATACCCTATCCCCTACCATTCATTGCCTCCAGGAGTCCAGTCAAATGAAGAGAGAGGAGGGATTCTGTGAGCAAGGTGCATCAAGATCATGATGGGGATACATGCAGAGACAACCAAACCAAACTAGTGGGAATGCAAGAACTGTGGACCAATAGCTGTGGAGCCTCTGTGGGATTGGACTAGAACCTCTGCACAGGCGAGACAGTTATGTAGCTTGATCTGCTTAAGGGGCTCCCTGTCAATGGGGTCAGGATCTATTCCTAGGGCATGAGTGTGCTTTTTGGAGCCCACTGCCTATGATGGGACACCTTACACAGCCTTGGTTGAAGGGGAGGGGCTTGGACATGCCTCAACTGAGTGTAACAGGCTCTGCTGACTCCCTATGGGAGGCCTTGCCTTGGAAGAGTTGGGAATGGGGTTTGGGATGAGGGGGAAGGCTGGAGGGTGGGAGGATGGAGGAGAGAGAATCTGTGATTGGTATGTATAATGAATAGAAATTTTCTTAATAAAAAAGAAAAGAAAAAATATTTTCTGGGCCTTTGAGGTGGCAATCTTCTACTTCTTCAGTTCTGTTATTCTTAGGTTTGATCTTTTTCATAGTGTCCCTGATTTTAGATTTAACATTTTCTATGACTGATGAATCTATTTCCCCTTTGCGACTTCAATGCCTGAGATTCTTTCTTTCATCTCTTATATTCTGTTGATGATGTTTATGTCTAGTTCCTGTTAGCTTTCCTAGATTTTCCATTTCCAGAATTCCCTCAGTTTGTGTTTTCTTTATTGCTTCTGCCTCCATTTTCACGTATTAAACAGTTTTATATTTTTCATTCAGCTGTTTGTTTATCATGGCTTTCTTCATGTTCTTTAAGGGAATTATTTATTTCACCCATTTTTTGGACGTTATTTTCCCTGGTTTCTTTGAGGGATTTATTCATTTCCTCTTTAATGACTTCTATCATTTTCATAAAGTTGGTTTTAAGGTTATTTTCTTGTGCTTCAGCTGTGTTGCTGAATATTCAAGACTTGTAGTGAGATGACTGGGCTTTGGTGGTGACATATTGCACCTGCTGCTGTGGATTGTGCTTTTACACTGATGTATAGGAATCTGGATGTGGAGGGTTATAGGTTAGGTGCCAATTTCTGTGTTTGTCTCTGTATGATTTTCTTCCTTGTTTCTGTTTTCTGTCTGGTCATCTAGATGGATGGCCCATGGTTGAGTAGAATGTTTCTGCTGGAGGTGAGACTGGTCTTTTCTGATGGCCTGGATGACCTCTGGTCCAGCACAGCACTGCTACCCAAGTTGAGGGCTGGAGTTTTGGTGATGTGTGTGGTCCATGATATGGCTGGGGCCCTCTTTTGCTCAAGATGCTAGCCTGGCTTCTGGTGAAGTAGGATGCTTCTACCTGATTTTCAGTGAGCTGGCATGGATTCTGGACTCAGGATGTTAGCCTGGTCTCTCTCTCTCTCTCTCTCTCTCTCTCTCTCTCTCTCTCTCTCTCTCTCTCTCTCTCTCTCCCTTCATTCAGAAAGAAGCAAGGCTTCTGTTAGGGTAGAAGGCAGAAGTGTTGAGTGTTGGCAAGGATATGGTCATGAGATGAGGAGGGACACTTGGGGTGATGCTGGGTGAGTACAGGTGGGGTTGGAGAGTGACTTACCTGTTTTTCAGGGAAATGGCCTATCCCCTGTTGGAGTAGGAGACTTCCACCAGAGGACTGAGCAGGCTATGACCAAATATCCTATTGGGAAAGGTCCTGGCAATCAAGGAAATGGTGTATCATACCATAGCAATATTATTCAAAAACTTTTCTCTATTTTCTACACACTTATGTTCATATGTACAGATAGACACCTACATGCACTTGTACATACATGAACACACATAGACACACAAAGATTATAGAGACTATTGAAATTAGAATAAATGATATTTTTAATTATTAAATAACCATGAGCCTATAGGAATCAGGGTATTTTTAATGTGAAATTTCTGTATTTGAGCTGTCACTCCCCAGCTGGTAGCACTTCTTTGGATAGTTGAATAAATTAAGGGAGATGAAGCTTCACTGGATACAGGAGGTCACTGGGGTGGTTCTTGAAATTTTCTAGACTGGCTGCTTTTGCTATACTTTTATGCTTTCTCATTGCAAATGCAATTTGACCAGGTGACTCACACAACTGCTTCCATGGCTTCCTCAGCATTATGGACTGTATTCCTCTTTTAACTGTAAGCCAAAATATATCCCTCATCTATTAAGCTGCTTCTTGTCAAGTATTGAGTTTGCAGTGTATTTTTTATCATTTTTATTGCAGTATTTTCTTTATGACATTATTGTGTACATGCCACTCCTTAAAATAATTAGATTAGTTTGTTATTTTTGCATCATAACCTCATTTTTGCAGTGCCACAACACATATATAGTCTGTTGAAACTTACAAATTTAATTAAGATACTTTTACCTTAATATGTTCATATGATTGACTTAACTATATATTTTATTATTGGCTTTTTTCATTATTATGACAAAATACTTGACAGAAACAACCCAAGGCAGAGGCTATCACAAACTCACAGTATTTCTGATCAAGTCTCATAAGTAGCTGTGAGTAGGTGGAATTAATTAAATGGCCACATAATTATCTAATCACATAGATTTTAAGTGATTTTTTATTTGACATGTGAGTCAGAATAATTAGAAGTAAATAAAATATGTTAGTATCATCTATTTTATTCAACACATTTTTTCAGTTCCTTTCTCAATCTTTGATATATGTTAATCAGTAAAAATGGGTTTATCACCTACTTTTATAATTCCATAAGCTATACATTGTGAATCATGTGTGGTCCAGAGCATACTAAATTCTTAAGTGATCTAGAATGTGATTTAGATATCTGTGTAGTGTAGATACAACTTCCACAGACAGCTACAGTAATATATATTCTTTCAAATTAGTTTTTACAAACAGAAAAATGTTTTACATGTATATATATACATATGTATGTATGTATATATATACATATTCACATGTAAATGTATGCTTATGTAAACTATGTGCACACACAATGAAAAAGACACAGTGAGGATGAGGCATATTTTTCATTTCACTGATGTTACACATTTTGTTTTAGAATCATATGGTAGGTCAACCTTTACATTGTCACTAGATACTTAAGATGGACTTTAGGTATATTACTCATAAGGAGCCTGAAACAATGTACACTTGAGAAAACATAGAACACTTCACCACACAAGATTTATCTCCAAGATGTAGGTACTTCTCTGTTAGTGACTCTTAAAAGTAGCAATTATACATTACTCAGAACACAGCATCAAAAGGATCATTGTTCTGTCTCTGTTTTCACTGTGAGTACATTACTTGTAGGCTTTTAAGGGAGCAGTTATTCTTTGTCAGGCTGAGGGCATTCAAGTGAACCAAAAGGTCAATCTAATTAAAAAAGAGAAAGAACTTCAAACCACAAGGGGAAAAAAGATCCAGCTAAATGCCAAGGAATTTATATAACTGAATGCATGAGGTAAACAGTCAAACAATGAGATGAATGCACAAAGGTGTCAAAGAAGAGAAAAAGGGTATTCTGTGACCTTTACATTATTATTTTTAGTAAATTAAATGATATTTACTCCTTGAAAGAAAAACAGTGTGCACTATCTAGATTTAAAATATAATTAATTTTTATTATGGCTTAGTTTTATAAGGCTTTATTTTCTTCAAGTGATTCAAAAATATATCTGTAAAGTGTTGAGCAGGGAATCTAAATTTAAAAAGTAGCATCCTGTGTGAGTAACTCTTTCAAAAGAAATGATTATTTTAATTTTATTGCTGTGCTCTGAAATTACTGGTCAAGTTCAGTTACACTGATTCAAAATTAGAGCTCAAAACTTCATAGCATTGGTATGTTTGAAAAGCAAAGTAGTAATGCTAGTCATAGCTGGACCCTCTCATTCTCTTTTTCTTCTGTCCTTTCTTTATTTTCTTTTTATTCTTAGTCACTATGGATCTAGAAGTAACTGTATTTTGTAAGGTTACAAACAATAGGGGTGATCTTCTTGTTTTTGGTAATTGATCTCCCATGCAATTACAAAGTGATTCAAACTCAAAATAACTTAATGAAATGCTCTATTGTAGAAGTCTGTTAATTACTAACTCCAAGTTAAGGTAGGAGGGGAAGCCTTTTATTAGCAATTATATTATCAATGTCTTAACTTATTGTATCTCTTGGGATTTTGCCATTAGCTACTTGCAACACTATATTTCTGGAAATCAAAATAAAGTACATTGTCCCTACAAATCAATGATCTCCAGTTTGCATTATCAACAGAAGATACCTCTTAACATGTTTGTAGTCAAATCATTCTAATTATAACAAGATTCAGGACTCATTTCCCAAATGTGAAACTCAGGTTCATGAACACATTCTAAGAGAAACACTAAATCTCCCACTGATTTTATGTATGCAAAGCACAACTCTTACCTCAAAAAAAGTAAAGGGTCATTCATTCTTGAGCCAAATGTGCATGACTATGACATATTAACATGGATTCAGATTATCATAAATGCTATAGTTCATTATAGAAACAGTTTTAAAAGGTATTTGTAGTTACATAACAAAAGAGATTCATGAACAATATCAAGTACACTGATGAGAACATAACAATGCAGAGAAATATCTGTTAGCATTTTTAGGTGCTACTTGATGATATTCTTAGTTTCTGGGTGAGTAGGAGATAGTGTGCTCTTTCAATATGTTCTCAGATGACTTACTTGATACTAACGAGTATTTTATATCAAACACAAATGTGAGAAATAAATGGTTAGCAAGGATAAAAGGTAGTTCAAGACAATTATGTACAATTCTGACAATATCTGAACACTCCACAATCATGAAGTTCTTCTTAGTGTCAGCGATATTTTTACTCAAATATGAATGCTTTTTCTGGAAAATCCAGTCCACAGTCTCATCCTTTCCTTCTTTGGTGCTATCTTCATCTTTTTAATTCCTTATAGAATGCCCTAAATCTTCACTATAAAGGGAACTCAAACTCTGTATGCTAACAGAGTCTGACTATAGTAACAGGGCAGCTCTTCTCAACAACCACAGCCTTGATGGTCTTTCAATTCTACAAGTGTCTCTTAGCATCCTGAATGCTGCCCACTAAAAGTCCAAATTATGAATGTGTTTAATTCCCAAGTTGTTTATTGTAGCTAGATTACAAAGGAATCCTCTATATCTCTTGAACATTTAGTGAATAGGCTGTTACCTTCTGTATAGCTATCTGTTAAATTCTCTGCTTGTTTCATTAGTGTTGTCAAAGCATTAATCTGTCAGTGTTTTCATATTAAAGGCAAAACCAACTATCAATTTCAATAAAAATGGAAAATAGTCATGAACTTACTAATTCTGTGTCTGCTTATAGTCCACTCAACTGCTCTCTGAATTTCAGACACTTTTCATAGGATCTAATTGGATTGGGAGAAAAAAAAATCAAAAATTAAAAACGAATTTGAAGAATAGTAATTTGTTCATGTTTATTTTTCAATTCATTTTTAAAACCAGAAGTGGAAATGTATATAACTTTAAAACAAAACTAGCCTCATGAGTAAAATATAAAATGATATCAACTAGTGTTAATACAGCTTTGGGACCACGAGTTGGCTGGTTTCACGAAAATATACAAGTGTACAATCTCATTGGCCAATCTCTGCTCTTGAAGAATTTGAAAAGCCTCATTTTCACTATGAGTCCTAAGGTGCAAGTAACCTCTTAGAACAGGAGTAAACTAATGCAAATATCAGAAATAAACAAATTGACAATGAGGCAGAATCCCAGTAGGACTGGTTTGTGGTGAAGTACAGCTGAGGCTTTTTTGTTTGTTTGTCTTATTTTGTTCTATTTTTATTTATTTGTCTATTTTGTTTACACTGTAGCTAGATTTTTTGTGGATAGATTTTTGTTATTTGTTTGTGTAAATAGCAGCATCCTAAATATTCACAATTACTTGTGAAGTAACAAGCCAGGCTCCTTACCTCTTAAAAGGCTTAAAGACATAATTTAAAGTCAATTTTATCTATTTTCAGCAATGCTTAGGGTCTTTCCTTGTTGGAATTCCTATGAATGCAATTGAATGTCCTGAAAAAAGAAAATATAGTTGAAATAATATTACTTTATAATAAACTCACAAGATAGTTGTAGTTCTTTTTAACCATCATAAACTTTTAAAGGGATGGGAATGTGTAGCCCTACTACAAGGATATGCACAAAAAAATAAGCTTCTTTGGAATATTCTTTCATTCTTCAACCTTAATATATGAATATATATTTAAATCAATACATATTTTGTGTGAATAACTACCTCTTGATATTTCCAAAAAGTTCATAGACTTAATCATAAGTTCTGTATTAATATTATTCTGGGAATTTAACTTGCACTGTCAATTACAGGAAGCAGAGACTAACATATAATAATTGTATTTCTTTACTATATGCCTTTTAAAGAAGACAAGATGCTGTTTAGATAAAGTCTAAAGATAAGGAGAACTTGATAAAAATTCAGCAACTCCTAGAGGAGTATGGACCAAAATAAAAGGCATTGGTATTTTAGTACAACTGGCTTCCATACCCCACATACTCCTAGAGTAGATATTTAGGCATCTGATGTAATTGATAATGCCACACATCTTCACACACTGGCAGCAGTTGAAATAGAATTTGTACAGCTATCTTTCCAATGTTTCCTTTTCCAATACAATTGTTGTATAAGACAGAGGAATATAATTGATAAAATGCATAAACATTATAAAATGGGATTCAGTGTGATGCATTTTTTAATTGGATTATTTGTTTTTTTTTTTAATATATAGTTTCTTAAGTACTTCACATGTTTTGGATATTAATCCTCTGTCAGATACGGAGTTGGTAAATATCTTTTGCAATTTTGTAGTTTGCTGCTTTGTTTTAATGAGAGTGTCCTTTGCCTTACAGAAGGTTTTCAGTATTATGGGGTTCTATTCATTTATTTTTTATCTTAGTGGCTTTGTTATTGGTATTCTGGTCAGGAAGTTGTCTCCTCTGCCAATGTGTTCAAAGCTGTTCCCCACTTTCTTCTCTATCAGGTTCAGTGAATGTGGTTCTATGTTGAGGTCTTTGATCCATTTGGACTTTGGTTTTGTGCAGTGTTATAAGTATGGATCTATTTTTATCCTTCTACACACAGACATACAGTTTGACCAGCACCATTTGATGAAGACTGTCTTTTTTCTAGTGTGAATTTTTGGCTTTTTGGAAACAAATAAACAACAACAACAAAACAGTCTTGTGTCCATAGGTGTGTGGATTTTTATTGGGTCTTCAATTAGATTCCACTGAACAACATGTTTATTTTATGCCAATACCATTTGGTTTTTATTATGATAACTCTATAGTACAACTTGAAATCAGAAATGGTGAGACATCCAGAAGTTCTTTTGTTGTTCACTAAATTCCTCTGTAGAGAAAATTTAAATAGCTGAGAAATACTTAAATAAAAGTTCAGTATCCTTAGCAATAAGGGAGATGCAAATCAAATCAACTTTGAAAGTCTATCTAGTCAGAATGGCTAAGATCAATAACATAAGTGACAGCACATGCTGGTGAGAATGTGGAACATGGGGAATACTTTTCTGTTGCTGGTAGGAGTGCAAACTTGTACAGCAACTATGAAAGTCAATATGGCAATTTCTTGAAAGACTTGGAATCAATTTACCTCAAGATGCAACTGCATCACTTTTGGGCATAAACCCAAAGGATGCTTTATCCTACCACAAGTACACTTGTTTAACCATGGTCATTGATGCTTTATTTATAATAAGCAGAACCTGAAAACAACCTAGATGTCCCTCAAGTAAAGAATGGATTTAAAAAAAAAAAGGGACATGCTTACACAATGGAGTATTACTCAATGGTTAAAACGATTACACCATAAAATTTGTAGGCAAATGGGTAGAACTAGAAAAAAAAGTCATCCTGAGTGACATAACTATGACCCAGAAAGATAAATATGGTATGTATTCACATATATGTAGGTATTAGCTATTAATTAAATGATAGCCAAACTATAACCCATAGACATAAAGAGGTTGGGTATAGTGGGAGGGACTAGCAGGGATGCATGGATCTCTTGATAGGGAAAATACAATAGATTTTATGGTGGACTGGGGACAGGAGTAGGTGACAAGAACAGGAGGATCAGGTATGGAAAGCAGGGGAGATATAGTTGAAGGTAAGAATATGGGGAAAGACAGCTGGAATAAAGGAGAATTTGAGGGTTGGTATGGAAACCTAGTACATTACAATCTTCTTAAAATACATGAAAGTGATCCTAATGAGTTCTTCTAATAATGGGGGAAATGGAAAATCAACTGGCGATCTCTTGTTACCACATATATCTTTCAGAAACCATTCCAACTGAATGAGTTCCATACAATTGATTTGTTGGCCAAGGGGTCCCATGTAGATCCCCAGACAATCTGTTGCCAAGACTGTTGATTTTTCTCCTCAAACTGACAGCAGTGCCTCATTACCAAGGACAACATCCACACAACTCATTGAATATGGAAAAGTCAAACTGGCGCATACATGTAGCCTTCATTCCTATATTCTAGTGTCTTTAATCCGGGAAGATACTGTGCAGGAGGCCAAAACAGAAAGGTAACAGCAACCCAGCCACAAAACCTTTGAGCTACAATCTGTCCCAGCTACAAGTTATGCTAGGGCAATAGTGGCACAGAACTTTTGGGAGTAGCCAACCCATGTCTGATTTGACTTGAGGCCCATTCCACAACATTGAACCCATAAATGACACTCCTTGGTTGATTAAGAACTAGAGACATGATAGCCCAGAACTAGGTTAAAACTAAATACTCCTGGTCTTTAAAAAATAGAAATAGAATTAATATGATTAATATGATTCCTAATGATATTCTGCTATACTCAAAAATCAGTGCCTTATTCAGCCATCATCAGATGGGAACAAATAAAGAGACTCGCAGTCAAAAACTAGAGAGAGAGAGAGAGAGAGAGAGAGAGAGAGAGAGAGAGAGAGAGAGAGAGAGAGAGAGAGAGACTCTGGAATACTCAGCTCTAAATGGGATCTTTCCATCACATCCCTCTCATCAGAGCTCTAGGAATCCCAAGGAAGAGGAAGTGAAGAGTGTAAGGCTTCAGAGGGGATTGGGGGGGGGGGCGTTCCGAAAACAAGATCCTTTAAATCACATGAGCAAAGCTCACATGAACTCACAGACACTGAAGCAGCAAGCACAGGGCCAAAACGGGTTTGTACCAGGTCCTCTGTGTATATATTGTAGTTTTTGTCTTAGTATTTCTATGGGACTCCTAAGTGTGTGAATGAGTGGGCATTTGATTCTTTTGCCTGCTCTTGTGGCTCTTTTCCTTCTGTTGGGTTGTTTTATCCAGCCTGGATGTGATGCTTTTTGTTTAATCTTTTATATTTTATTTTGTCATGCTTGTATATCTTAAAAGCCTCTTCTTTTCTAATGAGACACAGAAAGGGAGTGGATCCAGAGAGGAATGCACGTGGGGAGGAACTGGGAAGAGTAGAGGGAGGAAAAACTACAATATGTGTATGTTGTATGAGAAAAGAATATATATTCAGTAAAAAAAAAAGAACAGAGGGATTTAATTAATAAAATGGGATTCATTACATTGTCTAATGCAATAGGAGCTGGTAGTCCAACAATGGACATTTGTACACCAGAGAGGCTGAGAACCATGTAGGTGCTCAGCCCTTGAATCTACATATCTCAGAAGCCTTAATGAGATAGGGACATTCTGCAATATTCTTGCAGAGTTGCTAGTATTATAGCCAAATTGTTAACCCAAAGAAGCTATAACTTTATATTGGCCATGAGTAACTGCAGCAGCAGCAAACATACTTACTTAAAAAGATGCCAGGTTGATTTGAATGAAAATGGCTAGTGGGCTCATGTATTTGGATGTTTGTAGGCAGAAATGTTTAGGAAGAATTAGGAGATGCGGCCCTGTTGAAGGAGATGTGTAATTTGGAAGTGAATTTAGAGATATCAAAGTATTACCACCATTCCGAGCGTTTCTTTTTCTGCCTCCTATTTGTTGATCAAATTGTGGGATTTCAGCTACTTGTTCAGTGCCATGCCTGTTGCCAAAATCCCCACCATGATGGTCATAGACCCTAACTCTGAAATTGTAACCCCCGATTAAATTTGGTCATGGTGTCTTGTTAAAGACAGAAGTGAAGATTTCTATTTTTTTTTCTGTGAAAATACCACAAATTTTTAGAAAATCACTTTATCTCATTTTAAACTCTGTCTCTACTTTCTTCACAGCTTATTTTGGTATACAGTAAGCATTTTTCATTTATAAAATGACAGATTCTGTCATATGGAGGCACCACAGCTCTGGGGAACAGCCTGTGGTTGGTAGTTCTCTATTGCAGCAGCAGATTTATCTATACCCCACTCTATACCAACATTGCAGGTAAAGAGTTACAGAATTCTAGTACTGCTATCCCAAATTCATAGGCTATCATATGTAGCATATCCACCCTGGCTGTTATGTAATACTAAGTATATAGAAATATTTAGAAAACATCTATATAGGTGACAAAAATACACTGTATTTTTCCTTTAGATTTTCTACTGATTTGAACTTCTAAATCACTTGTATTCTATTATAATTATTTGACAATGAGTTCAATTGATGATAGTCAATTCCTGACTCACTTAAGAAAGAAACACATTTTTGCTGATCTCACCATCTTCCTATCAGATATAACTACAAAAACAAAAGCGAAGCAATTTTCTGGGGTGTAGAGGATCCCAGAGATAAAGAAATTGAAAAATATTCCTTATTGATGATCTAGAATCACTAAGCTATCCATACTACTCAAGTCAAACTACTACAAATTAAATAGAATCACTGTCAAAGGACCAAAATCATATTTTACAAAAATTAATATAATAAACCAAAAATCATATAGAACAGCAATAAACCCACAATGTCAAACTCCTCAGAAAAAAACAAAATATAGTTAAAGGCATCTCATTCTATGATTATAAAGCTACAGTAATCAAGACTGTCACACTGTGGGGGGCACCTCAGAGATATACATAGACCTAAGGGGAGAAGAAGACTAGGAGTAAGCTCAGACATATGAAGTCAGTTATTTTATGACAGTAGCAAGACGCTGGTGTTAAGGTATAAGGCTGTGATGTCACTACAGTGTTCCTAGCAGAGTCTCCACCTCTTCAGTGATTCCAATAAGAAATTTAAGGAGTAGAGACTAATGAGAGGTTTGAGATCATTCAGAGCAGGCTCTAAAAGCGGACTTTGGTCGCTGGGCAGTGGTGGCACACGCCTTTAATCTCAGCACTCTTGGAGGCAGAGCCAGGTAGATCTCTGTGAGTTCCAGGCCAGCCTGGTCTACAGAGCGAGATCCAGGACAGGCACCAAAGCTACACAGAAAAACCTTGTCATGGAAAAGACCAAAGGGGGAAAAGTGGGCTTTGGGACTCTGATGTTTTATTCTAAGGGAATACTCTTCCTGGTGGCTTAGGTTGAGCTGGCTCTTGTTTCTCCACCGCCACACTCTCAAAAGGAATGGCCATGTGCGGAAGCTCCGAAACTGGGAGCTGAGCTATGCTCCCCTCTTTTTAAGTTCTTAGGTATTTCTTTGTCATGACAGAAATATGGCGACATGCAAAATGTAACAGGATTATTCCTCAATAATTAGCATGAAAATTGGATATTTAAATGCAAAGGACTCAATTCAACATCATTCAACACCATATATAAATCTAGCTGAAAATAGATAAGAAGCTTAAAAGTATAGGCTAAAATAGAAAATTTCAATCAGAAAATGGGGAAAATTATCCTTTTTATTTGTTTTTTAAATGTTTTTTTCACCATGACATTAAAATGACAAGAGCCAATAACTTTTAAATAAACAAGTGCAACTACACTAACTTGAAAAGACTCTACATACCAAAAGATTAATGAAATGAAAATAACATGATGAAAATACATTGTATGAATATATATGAGTAAGTAACATTTATTTTTTGAAAATTAAAAGGGCAAGATAGGAAAAGGCAGCAAACTGTGTCCAATAAGGGATTTTTCTCCAAAATATATAATGAATTCAAACTATTCAAAGGAAATAAAAACTACTCAAAGGAAATAAAAATATATTGAAAAAGGTGATAGTTGAAAAAAAGGTAGCCAGGCAGTAGTGGTGCATGCCTTTAATCCCAGCACTCGGGAGGAAGAGGCAGGTGGATCTCTGTGAGTTCGAGGCCATCCTGGGCTACAGAGTGAGTTCCAGGAAAGGCACAAAGCTGCACAGAGAAACCCTGTCTTAAAAAAAAGGGGGGGTGGTAATAGTTACCTAGATAGTTTCTTTCTTTTTCTTCTCTTTCTTTTCTTTTCTTTTCTTTTTTTTTTTTTTTGAGACAGGGTTTCCTTGTATAGTCCTGACTGCCCTGGCACTAGCTCTGTAGACCAGGTTGGTTGGCTTCAAACTCACAGAGATATACCACCTGTCTCGCAAGTGCAGTAATTAAATGAGTGCACTATCACTGCTTGCACTTTTAGATTTATTTATTGTATATGTATAAATGTTTTGCCTTCATGTATGTCTAAAGATGGAGGCATCTGTTTCCCTGGAAATGGAGTTACAGTTTTGAACCACAATGTCCACGCTAGGAATAGAACCCAGGTCCAGTAGAAGAGCAGGCCAGCACTCTTCTAAGCTATCTGTTCAGCCTAAAAGTTTTTAAATTAATTTTTCACACACTGTATTTTGTTTACATTTTACCCTCCCCCAGATCCTACTCATCTCCTCGTTCAATTTTATGTTCTCTTTCTCTAAATAAAAGAAAAATGTGCAAAAATATAAAAACAAACATCAAAGCACACAAGTGAAAGACATAAAATAGCAAAACACAGCAACATGAAATTAAATTCCACAGAAATACCATTGGGTTTCTTTTGTGGTGGCAAACTATACTTGGGTATGGATCCTGCTCTAGAGTGTGCTCTATGTATCTAGTAAGACTTCATTGAAGAAAACTAATTTCCATTTACCAGCAGGTATCAGTAACAGATAGCTTCTTGGTATGGGGGTTAACTCTGGGATCTATTCCAACCATCTGCGTGTAAGCAATACTAATGTAATAGTGGCATGAATAAGATTAGAATAACCAATCACTTCTTTTGGAGGGGCAATCTAAGTTCCATTTCATTAGCTAGAACCCATACTTGATACTGATAACACAGCCAAGAACCTGAGAGTGGGTGGAGCATGGGCCAAGGGGAAAGCAGAAAACTATTATTTAGCTAGGGGAATACAGCAATAAAAATGACTCCTAATGACATTATGCCATACCAATAGATATGTGCCTCATTCAACCTATATCTAAGAAACTTCTTGCATTAGATGGGCATTAACACAGAGACCCACAACTGGGCATTGTTCAGTGTGTAGGAGACTTTGGACTACTCAGTACTACCTGGTATGCCTGCATCTAACCCCGTGGTTCTCAATCTGTGGGTCATAATCCCACAGAGGTCACATCTCAGAAAGCTTGCATATCAAATATTTGCATTATGATTCACAACAGTAGAATAATTTCAATTATGAAGTAGAAACAAGGTGATTTTTATGGATGTTGGTCACCAAAACATGAGGAACTGCATGAAAGAGTCGCAGCATTAGGAAGCTTGCAAACCATTGGTAACTCTTCCTCTCAAGGATCATAGATCTATGCAGATGAAGAAGCAGAAAGATTGTCAGAGGCAGTGGAGATGGATGATTCCTAGGAGAAATTATCTTCCAGACACAGGAGGACTGAGCTATCAGAGACTGTGGCAGTATATGCATGACATGCACAGGTTCAAATCAGACATTTCAGCATTGAGAGGGGAAGTAGATGTTTAATACCTTTCATTGATTTAAAGAACACTGGCATTGAATTATAAAATTCTTCTCTCTATATATGTATATATATATGTGTGTGTGTGTGTGTGTGTGTGTGTGTGTGTGTGTGTGTATAAATACAATTTATGTTTGCATTTAAGTATATATATATGTGTGTGTGTATATCTATCTTGGCTTGTGAAATGTTCTTTAAAATAATTGATAATAGAACTATAAAATAAATTTGTTATAATAAGAAAAATGATAATAAATTTTCTGTTGACATTTAACGTTTAATAAATATTACAGTGTTACCATTAATAAGTTATTATGTGCATAGACAGACAGATAAATAGATAAAAAGATATAGTGTTTTAAATTTTTATTACATTAGTTACTTTAAGCCTACACATCTGCAAAGATTGTGAAGTATGATATGATGAAATAAGTTATGGCTTCCACATGATGTCAAGGAATATATAAGGGCCATCAAATTGCCATCACATCTGTTCTTCTATGGAGCTTTCAGTGAAATTTAATTCACAGGCAAAAAAGGCCTAAATGTTTTTTAAAAAAATAGTAAAACTATTAATTACTGAAAAGAGTGGCTTATTAGCCTGGCTTCATAATATAGATTGTACAAATTTTAGACACATAGACAGGTAATAGATAGTGGTAGCCAAGGCATTGAAAGGAATTCTCAAATGTTCCCTAAAACAGTGAAGTTCCAGAGATTTCTGTAACTGATGATTAGCATAATTGGCAAGTCCAAACTCTGTTTGCAAACAAGCAGCTTGCATTTTGAAATAGAAACACTGGAAGAAAAATAACAGTTTTGACTGTGAAAACCTGTAATGAAAGCTGCTACTTATTTTTAATGCACAGAAACTGCCTTACTACCACACTGAATTGGTGCTTTCAGTGCTTGGACTCAATGAGACCAAGAATGTAATTCACAACCTAGCAATTCTTCTTAATGTTCTAATATTGAAGGAAGAAAATAACTATAGAACAGAAAGTTGGGTACACAATAAACACATGTCAAAACTATGTTCTGTTTATGATATAAATTTCCGAAATATTCATAATATTCATATTTTAAAACCAAGGTAATAAATAAGGTCATTAATAAAATCTTGCCACAGGAAATACTCATGGAAACTTGATATATGAAAATGTTAAACCTCTTGCTGCAGTTAGAATGAGAATATAGTGGTGCTTTTGTTATAAATATTTCCTAAAGAAATTAGCTGGTATAGTGCACTTGATGATGTTGGTACATGTATCAGTGTAGCTATACCTATAAAACTATACATAATAGCAATATGCAACTGCCTCTTAAAGATTAATGTGAATTCCAGTTTCCTATGTGTATCTGTCTGGTAATATTTTAATTATAATAACATCATCATCATAACCCTTAAGAGTAAAGCTTCAACAATTTGAATGTCATAAAATTTCCATAGTATAAAAACTATTAGCATTTCTAATTTGCATCAGAGGAAAACATAAACTCAGAAACATCAGACAGGTTCACCAACTCATAATGAGAATATATTATGGATGAATTTAAGGTATAAAGTAAGTAATTTGGACGCACAAGGAAATGATTCAAATGATCTGACATTATCCCATTGTTTTAAAATGCCAGCTCTTCCCCATCAATTATTATACTAGAAAATCCCATTTAACTCTTAATTAGTAACTTACTCATGTTTCTATGAATTTGAGTGGCAAAGTAAAACAACAAAGATAAAATAATACATTTTACTTATATATCAAAAGCAAGTACATATTTTTGTTTGTGAGTATGACGAATTTGCTTCAAACAAATTCTCTGATGTTTAGAAAGCTCAAGCTAATGAAACAACAAAATGTTTGGGAGTTGAGGCGGCGAGAATGAAACTTCAGGGTGTGAGAAAGATAAGTGAGAGAGCCAACTGTGCTATGCTGCCATACGGTCCTTCCTCATTTAATCCAATTTCGCACAATGCAACAGTCTGGCATGTGGCCAAGATGCTGAAAAGACAGCCGATTTATTAATTATTGGTGTGAAATTTAGTGCTATTTTAATTTCAAGAAAAATAATGCAGAGAAATAAATTAAACAATAGATTTGAAATGCCAGAATAGTTATTGCTAGTATGGAATTTTATATCAAAATAGTACTCAAAGGTTAAAAAACAACAACAACACAGGTCTAGTGAGACTGGACAGTGCGTGAAGACAACTGTCTCCAATTTTGATGACCTGAGTTCCATCCTCAGAACACACATGTTGGAAGTAAAGAAATGGCTCTTCCGGGTTGTGCTCTGACCTCCACACCTGTGCTGTTGAAAGAATGGGCACTGAAACGCACACACACACACACACACACACACACACACACACACACACCGACATACACACATGCTGTCATAGACATACACACCATACATACATGCATGCACACATCCTTACATAAACACATACAAAAAACTCCACATGCACAAACAAATAAATGTAATGACAACAAAAATCCACAACAGTGAAATTGATTAAAATTATCTCCAGATAAATATAAATTTGGATATTTTCTGACAGAAAATCAAACTTACTCAAATTATTTAATCAAGACAATGAGTAAAGGATGAAACCCAGTAAGCAAAGAACCTACAAAATTATATTGGTAGTCAGTACTGAAGAAAACTATGGTTAAAATAAACAGAATTGAAATACATGGCCAACATTGCACAAAAAGGATAAATACAGACAAATTCCTCCAAGACTGTAGGGTTATCTCAGAAGTGTATTCTGACATTACTGTGATGATATACATTATACACCTGTGGTAACCACTGTAACAACTACAGTCTTCTGGACCACAATCAGCAAGTTCTTCCACACTACAAAGTTAGATAAACCACTCTAGCACAGTTTACTCACACTCTAGGGAAAAAGACATTATATAAAACACAGTATGGCCACACGGTAGGATCAGGCATGTATTTTCAGAAGGTACCAAGAACTCAGAGTCAACCCCTTCCTAAAAATAACTTTTGAGATTATAGCATAAACATCTCATATCTCCTTTCTCCTTCTAAACCTTCCACTGTATGCCCTTTGTTCTCTTTAAACCCCATGGCGTTTTTTTTCTTTAATTGTTGTGTTTCGTGTGTGTGTGTGTGTGTGTGTGTGTGTGTGTGTGTGTGTGTGTGTGTGTGTGTTGGGCTCAGTCCATATAATTATTCTTTTCAATAAATTTATAAGACTGTGATATATAATAGCCAAGAAAAAATCATTAACTTAGACATCATGTGTTCCATCTTAGAAGGTTATGGCATAAATCCTAGGTTTCTTTTTGATTCATTCTTCATGTAAGGTCAATGAAAACCATGTTCCTACAGCTTGATAATCACCACTCTTCTGCAATTCTTTCACTCCAGTTTTTAATAGTGGAGCATTTCATATGACACTTGAAGGTTATAAGGAAATAGCTAAGTGAAGGTCAACCCAAAGTCAGTTAACAGGATAGAAGATTTGCAGACAACTGACCAGACTTTGGTGACTTCCAATGGGAGACCTTACCCTCTCTGAGGAGTGGATGGGCAGGGTTGGGGGAAGTTGGAGGAGTGAGTGGGAGGAGGGGTGGGAGGAGGAACTGTGGTTGGTGTGTAAAATGGAAAAAATAAATAAATAAAAAAGGAAAAAATAAGAAAGTAGATTTGTTAATACATAATCAAAGAATATCACACTGGGCATTACCAGAGAAAGAGATAATATGAGGAAGAAAAGAAGGATTAAGATAAAATATATAATAGAACCTCAAGTAAATATGCCATTATAATAAATTTGAATAAACTAAATGTGTAGGGAAGAGTTGTAAAGTAATTTAGACAACAACACTATAATGCCCCAACTTACTAGAACAAGGCTTTTGGATAACATGAAAAAATTAAATCTGTAAGGAAAAAAATACATTATATTAGTACTTTAAAAAAGAGTACTTCATAGTGATCAACTGCTTAATGACAGAAATGACCAAAGATTCATGACAATTATAAAAACTATAAAGTAAATGAAGCATAGTCCATTTTTTTGAAGGTTGGCTTGTGCCAATTCAATATTGTCAAAGCATCACTTACATTCTAAGAGTCTAGAAATGTTTCTGGACTGCACAGTAAGGTTGCTAATACACTTTGAGTTCACTTAGGACTTAAGACTGCCATCCTACTATATAATCAACATGATTGTTTAGCCTGACTTAAGAGAACAATGTAACAACCACCCTTTATAGCCTTGAATTTCCCATGTACTCAACTTTTACAGCCTAAGCTAATGGATAGCTATAATTTTGTTATGTAATCTTTTATGGTTTTCACTCAAGAGTAATGCATATGTGTTAGTGTGTGTTATGATAATCATTTGCTGAAAACAAAAAATAATTTTATGAAATCAATATCCACCAGAAATGTTGAACATAATACACAGATAGTGGTTGATAAAAAAATGATGTTTTTAACCCTGTTTATTATCTAGGTCAGTTGGAGTCATAACTTAGTTCATTATAAATCCTATGTTACAGATTCCTATAAATATCCATCATTTCTTTCTTATGTGATGCTTTTTGGACTGATAATAAAAGAGAGAGCAAAGCCCTTTGTTATGGACAGAACAAAAGACAGAACAAGACATGGGAAGAGCAAAACAGAGAATTCAAATTTTGCTTAGCTCTTGGTCTGTTGACACCAGGAAGTGCTTTGCTGATGCTTGTCATAATGTGACACCAACACATTATTGTTGACTCTGAGTTTATTACAAATTCTTTCAAACTAACTGCATTTTCATACTCCACATGAATAATCACTAATGCTTTAAACTTATGTACAAAATATAATAAAATACATAAATAATCTATACTCAAAGCATAAATTCTTAGATTGCAGTTTCAATAATTGACAGCACTATCAAAATACAGAGAACTATACAGAAGCATTAAACAAAACAATAACTACAGGAGAGCTATTATATAAATATATAGAAAAATGACTGTATTATTTTAAACTGTGTATGAAAACTTAACCATACCATGGCCAAAAAATAAATCCATGGAAATTTTTAAAACTTGAATACTGTGGAGCAGTACTTTTGAACACTGTGAAGATATGTTGCTCTCATTGTTAATAAATAGCTGATTGACTGATGATGTCTATGCAGTATTTGGGAGGTAGAAAGAATGCTGGGGAGAAGGAGGGTAGAGTTAGAGAATCCAGGAAACACAGAATGAGCAGATGATAATATATATATATATGTGGCAAATGAGCTTCAGGGCAGCACATAGAATAATAGAAATGGGTTAATTTGAGTTATAAGAAGTTGCTAAAAACAAACCTGAACTATTGGCTGAGCATTTATAATTAATAATAAGTCTCTATGTGGTTTTTTGGAAGCAGACAGGTGGGACAGCAAAGTCCAACTACAAATGGTGCCCACATGTCCAACACCTACAACCACATAGGACCTGAGAAAGCTTTAAAAAAGGTTCCAAACACACAAAAACAGAGCCAATGTGGCTTCCTAGTTTTGTGTCTCTCATGCCAACCACAGTTCAGAGTTGCATCACCCAGTAGCTTCCTGCTGGATGGAGCCAGTCACCGACCTCCATGCACTAGTGATATTCACTAAACTGAGCAGTGCAGGAAACTGGCATAGCAGATTAATATATATCTCATGTGATTAAACATCAGTGCAGATGCTCAGTATAAACAGATTCATATGAAAAAAATCTCTAGACAGGTTACAGTGTTTAAAAATATACAGAGACTTAGGAGAGAGAAAAGGCAGGTACATCTGTAGACTAAAAAAACAGTTTGAAAATAATAAAGTCCCCAAAAAAGAGGAAAGTAGAATAAAAATAAAAAAATAATAAAAAGCCATTATAGATACAAAATACACAGAGTCTGGATCCTATATTCTATTATGTTCTCTTTAGATTTTCTGAGTGCTAATGAAGGAAGGACAGCTGCTAAGACACATTGGATTTAAAAAAGCTGCTGGATTAAACCACCCTACATATTTTTAAAATATCCTGAGTTCAAAATGGAAGTCAAAAGATACATTACTTTGGGAGAGAGATTATGCTTTTATTTCCACAGGAAATGAGAGGCTGTGGATTCACTCCAGGTTGAAAGGGATCAGGTTTGATCAGGGAAGACCCCCAATACAGACATAAAGAAATAAACCTAGAAAAACTACAAAATATGGAATGTATATTTTACCTGCTAAAAACATAAAACAACAACAAAAAAATCTTTGGCTAACTTGTGTACAACACACAGTCAACACTTATATTAATTCAGACATGTATGTTACCTCTAAAAGTTTATGGATTTTCAGAGCAAGGGGACCAGATACCAATGAAAACAGATGGCACAGATGATACAAAATTTCAAAATTCTTCTGTTACAGTTTCCTCAGAATTCTGCATCCAGAATAGCTGCAAGGCTGCTAACTAAGATCATCCAGTGTCACAGAATATTCCATTCAAGACTTAACAATTATCCTGATTTTCTGAAGGCTCTGACAAAGATACCAGCACCCACAAACTATAGGAGTAGTCTCGAACACCAGTGAGGCTGTGTCCTGCTGTGCCATTCACTAGGCACATGGCTTCTTGTGAGGATTTCCAGGCATTCTTGGATAGGTGTGGCTTCCTTGGGCCAGGTGCCTTCAGGGCTGCACTGGGGTATTGGTGGGTTTTGGTTATTAAATGGATTACGAACTTTTGTTATTGTTTGGGGCCTTGTTTGCAAGTTGTTATTGGTAACAATAACAGTCAGGAAAAAAGCTAAATAAAAGAGTTAAATTTAAGGATCTCTTTCTACAGGAAAAAGGGGGAATATAATTTACAAATAATGACAATAAAGGGTAGATTCATGAATCTAATTTATTCTAAAATCAAGTATTAATCTCAAAATATTTTACATTGGTATGGATTTTACTTTATTGACACAAATTTAAAGTTATTTTTGCTACACTATATGTACGTTTCTATTCTTATTTAGGGTATTGTGTCTATGCAGCTCACTTAAAAATGTAATATATAATTAATAAATACAGTTTAATAGTCATCTACAATAGTCAAACTTATAGTGATGTTAGGTATGTTTTCAAGGTCATACACAGATATAATTAGATAGATAGATAGTCTTCAAACACTTCAAAGGCCTCCAGAATATGACACTCAATATATTTAAAATCCTAAGGATTTTCATGACAATGAGACACATCTGCTCCTGACAGCACCAATTTACTTCAAAAGAGGATAATAGGCATGGAAGAAACTCCATATGGAGTTTGTTTGCTTTATGGCAAATGTTAGCCATTTTAGCAAAGAAATTGCTCTTGCATCAATTACTGCCAGTATACAGAACAAAGTGGACCAACACGATGCAAAAAAAAGGTAACTGCCAAACATTCTCAAGTTAAGGTAGGACACTCCTTTGAAATTGTCTGCTTCTCAAGAATGTTGGTCACATATATTAGACCTGTAGCCCAAAGTTGGATGACCCAATGTTACAGAAGAATTGTGGGTGACTTTCCAGATGGTCAGATGTTCCTGTTGTTAGATTACATTAAAAACTTCTGGGGTCATTGATGGAGCTCAATACTGAAGAATTGGACTTAAAGCTTTTCTTATTTATAATAAAAGGTAAGTTAGATATAAAACTTTAGACCCAGAAACATAAGATAAATAATAAAATACTCTCTTTAATTTTGCCAAATACAAATGGACTGGATATTGTAACTATAATTCTTTCTTGATACTATTTTTGTTGAATATAATTTGCTGTATATGTTAAAGTTAAAACCTTCCTTTTTAATTAGAGAAAGAGGGGAAATACTGTTGAATAATCTTTATCTACACTGTTAAGACACATCTTAATAGCTATGCAGCTCATTTAAAAATGTAATATATCATTAACATTATTGCTTTCATTGTTAATGAAAAGCTGATTGGCTGATGGCTAGGCAGGATTTTAGGGGCTGAGGAAATGCTGGGAAGAAGGGCAGAGTCTAAGGAGATGTCATGAGACATAGAGCTAGCAGGATGAGAAGTAAATAGTTGTGGTAAATGAGCCTTAGGGTGGCACATAAATTAATAGAAATGGGCTATGTTAAGTTAAAAGAGCTCACTAAAATGAGCCTGAGCTATTGGCTGAGCATTTATAGTTAATAATAAGTCTCTGTATGGTTATTTGGCAACTAGCAGGCAGGTCAGAAAAGTTGGACTGCACACTTAAAATCACTACAAAAGAAAAACTAAAATTTTCTCATCTGAGAACTATCAGTGTATTTTTAATAAAACTGTGAATGGAAAAATATCCAGTAGAAATTATGAATTTAAAATTAGTGCAAAATACACAGCAAACAAATTTTTGACTGCAAAAAAGCCATGACAAGAATGATTTGCTAAGTAATAGTTTGATAATTTTCTTATGCTTAGTACTCAGTAGTAGAAAAAGGCTGAAAAGCTTACTCCATAAAGCTAGAAAAAAAGGAAGTTAAAGTCAAAATACAGAAATAAATCATACAAATGTAAATTAATTGTTGATATAATAAAGTTATGTACATTAGATCAAATTACAAGAATGTTTTTTCAAAATATTGATAAAATTAGTAAAGATATACATTTCTAATATAAGTAAGGGAAAATAAATATCACAATATACCATATGATATATTAAAAAATTAATAATGAGATATTTATTAAAGACATTTTTATAACATACGAAATTTTGGAAAAGTAACCTAAAATTTAGAAAAAAAAATCTGACTGACACTTCATGTGAAAAATCAATTTTATCAACTGAAAAAACTCGCACTAAGGAACATTTTAGGAGCTGAGTATTTAGCTCAGGTGTTAGTGTGCTTTCTCAGCATACTGTGGATGTAGCAGCACACAAATTCAGTGTGTCTGTAACAAGAGAGTTTAGGAGGTAATGGCAGGAGGATCAAAGCTTCAAGTTCATCCTTTGCTACAAAGGGAGTTGGAAACCAGCCTGATACCCTATCACCATATCCAAAAACATACCTCAAAAGAAACTTATCTTAGCTTTAAATGTTTTCTAAAAAAAAAAAGCTGTTATTTACTTATTCTTGAGAATTTCATGTATGTGCACAGTATATTTTGAACAGTTTCATATCCTGCTTCAACTCCTCCTACCCAACTCACCACATCTCCCTTCCAACTACATGTCCTCTCCTTTGAATGCACTCTGTGCGAACAGTACTTCTAGTATGCGCAGCAATGTGAGGGTACACACTGGAGCATGGGTAACCTACCAGGACCCATGTTTTTGGGATAAAATTGCTCTTTCTGCCTCTACAGCCACCACTTCCAATAGCTGTTCTGCTAAGAGTAAGGATTCATGAGTTTCCTACTCTATCCATGCTGGAACTTTGGCTGGCTTGATAATGCAAGCTTTGTAACAGCAACCACAGCCACTATGAGTTCATATGTACAATAATCTTGTTATGTCTAGAAGATATGGTTTCATTGCAGTCTTCCTCAACTTCTGGATTTGGTGACCATTTGGCCCCTCTTCTGAGATGATTCTAAGTCTTGGGGTATGCTATTGCTGTCTTATTTAGAATTGAGCATCCCACAACCTCCCCTCTGCCCATTGATCAGTTCTGTATATCTGTATAAATCACCATTACACTGCTAAAAAAAGACTTCTGAGAGGAGTGTTGAGAGATATACTAATTTATTAGTATAAAGATAAGTACTTAGGAAACAGTTTAATTTAAATTATGTCCACTCAGCAGAATAATTCTGGGAAGTTCTCCCCTAGGACTTATGACTCATCTAGCTCTGGGTTCTTAGCCCAGGTAACAGAACTAGATAATAGTTTTATCTTCTGGAGTGGGCCTTAAGCACAATCAGAAAGTAATTAGTCACAGCCATAGTATTTGTACCACATTTGAAACAGTGGACATATCTTTATAGATTAAAAGTCTGTATTTTGCAGGGTATGACTGTTGATTACTTTACTCTCATAACATACTATGTAGCACATTTTAACACCATGAATGGTAGGTAGTAGGAATGAATTTTACAGGACATAACTAGCTTGGATTCTCCTTGTCCTGTAATTCAAGTATATAGTGTATTCAATAATTCTTTGCAAAAGTTAAAGAAACATCTTAAAAATGTATGCTGAAACACAAAAGGCCCTGTATATACAAGAAAATAATGAACAATAAAAACACTGTTGAAGATACCACCAATTCTGACGTCATTACACTACAGAACCACAGTGATAAAAACAGCATGATACTGGCATAAAAATAGACATGGTGCTCAATGCAACAGAATTGACAACCCATATATAAACCCACAATCCCATATTTTTTTTAACAAAGAGGCCAAAATACTAGTTGGATGGAGGAAGACAGCATCTTATACAAACTGTGTAGCTACATGCAGAAGAATCCTCTCACACTTCCCCCAAAAAACTCCAAATGGATCAAGGACCTCAACATAAGACCTGAAATTCTGAATCTATTAGAAAACAAAGTGGTAAATATGCTTGAACTTATAGTCACAGGAAAGGACTTTCTTTTTATCCCAAATGTGATGACTTAACTGCTTTATTTGTAACATCTGAAGACCAAATTAATTTTCTAAATTTTATGAAAAGTAGAAGGAAGAATTTATAAATTATCCTACATTGATCTTATAAAATTTATATAAAGTCTTTGCAATTTGAAGACTATATTTCAAATATATGGTACAAATATGTGCACTCTATAAGATTAAATTTTAGGACATTCTTATTTAAAATCTACAAGCTGCCCATCCAGCTCATTGCTCCCATCCAGACCAGAGGTGAGTGTCTGGGGTCATACCCAGGGAGGCGTGCCCCTGGGTCCCATCCCTGGGCCCCAGTCATTCCCGGGGAAGACCTGCCCAACTTGGCGCAAGTTCCAAGCTAGCTGGCAGGGCTCTCCAAGGAAGGTTCCCCTTCTCCAAGGCCCCCCAGCGGACCCTGCAATTTATATGTCCTGCCCCCACACTCATCTGTCTGAGACCCCCACCACTTCCTGAGACTTAGAGACCAGCCCCTAGCTCCCATCTGGTCCAGAGCTCCTATCTGGCCCAGAGAGCTCCCATCTAGCCCAGAGAGCTCCCATCTAGCCCAGAGTACTCCCATCTGGCCCAGAGAAAGAGAGAGCTCTCATTGGACAAAGAGCCTTCATTGGACCAAGATAAACTCAGGAGACAGGGAATCTGCCAGCCCTGATTAGACCAAGAGGGGCTTCCTGAAATGCCAAATCTGTCAGCTCTGACTGGACCAAGAGACCTGATAAGACCAAGAACGAATCCACATGGAGATGGTCAGACATCAAGGCAGAAGTACATACAACAACATAAGGAGCAAGAGAGCATCACTAGAACCTAGCCCCACTCCAAAAGCAAGACCTGAACATCACAAGGTAGAAGAAGCAGAAAAAAGCAGCCCTAAGAATAGCATTATACAAGCTTGCATTCCCACCAGCAGTGGAGGAGAGATCCCCTAGTTCCACATCCTCTCCAGCATAAAGTGTCCTCAGTGTTTTTGACCTTAGTCATTCTGACAGGCGTAAGGTGGTATCTCAGAGTTGTTTTGATTTGCATTTCCCTAATGATTAGGGATGTTGAGCAATTCCTTAAATGTCTTTCCACCATTTGAGTTTCCTCTGTTGAGAATTCTCTGTTTAGTTCTATAGCCCATTTCTTAATTGGACTGTTGGTCTTTTTGATGTCTAATTTCTTGAGTTCCTTATATATTCTGGATATCAGTCCTCTGTCAGATGTGGGGTTGGTGAAGATCTTTTCCCATTCTGTAGGCTGTTGCTTTGCCTTGTTGACTGTATCCTTTGCTCTACAAAAGTTTCTCAGTTTCAAGAGGTCCCATTGATTGATTGTTTCTCTCAGTGCCTGTGCTACTGGTGTTATATTTAGGAAGTGATCTCCTATGCCAGTGCATTCAAGACTACTTCCTACTTTCTCTTCTAGTAGGTTCAGAGTAGCTGGATTTATGTTGAGGTCCTTAATCCACTTGGACTTAAGTTTTGTGCATGGTGACAGATATGGATCTATTTGCAGCCTTCTACACATTGGTATCCAGTTACGCCAGCACCATTTGTTGAAGATGCTTTCTTTTTTCCATTGTACACTTTTGGCTTGTCAAAAATTATATGTTCATAGGTGTGTGGGGTAATGTCAGGGTCTTCAATTTGATTCCATTGTTCCACATGTCAGTTTTTATGCCAATACCAAGCTGTTTTTATTACTGTAGCTCTATAGTAGAGCTTGAAGTCAGGGATCGTGATATACAAACACTTTGGAAATCAATATGGCGCTTTCTTAGAAAATTGGGAATCAATCTCCCCCAAGACCCTGCTATACCACTCTTGGGCATATACCCAAGAAATGCTCAATCATACCACAAGAGCTATGTTTATATCAGCATTGTTTGTAATAGCCAAAACCTGGAAACAACCTAGATGCCCTTCAACTGATGAATGGATAAATAAATTGTGGCACATATACACAATGGAATACTACTCAGCAGAGAAAAACAATGACATCATGAGGTTTGCAGGCAAATGGATGGATCTAGAAAAAATCATCCTGAGTGAAGTAATCCAGATTCAGAAAGACAAATATGGTATGTACACACTCATAGGAGGATACCAGATGTGGAACAAGGAGGACTGGACTGCTACTCACATCACCAGTGAGGCTACCTATAAAACAGGACCCCAAGAAAGACACGGGGATTACCCAATGACTGAGAAATGAATGAGATCTACATGAACAGCCTGGACATGAGTGAGAGCAATGAACGGAGAGGGTCGAGAGAAAGAGAGCGGGAGATCCCACCTGGATCAAGAACAGAGAGGGAGAACAAGGAATACGAGACCATTGTAAATGAAGACCACATGAGAAAAGGAAGAAACAAAGTGCTAAAGAGGCCCACAGAAATCCACAAAAATACCCCCACAAAAGACTGCTGGCAAATGGCCGAGAGACAACTGGGACTGACCTACACTGGTGATGGAATGGCCAAACACCCTAATTGTTGTGCCAGAAACCCCATCCAAGGACTGAGGAATCTGGATGCAGACATCCACAGCTAGGCCCCCGGGTGGAGCGCTGGCAGTCTAATTAGCGAGAAAGAGGAGGGTTTATATGAGCGAGAATTGTTGAAACCAAGGTTGGATAAAGCACAGGGACAAATAGCCAAACGAATGGAAACACATGAACTATGAACCAAAGGCTGAGGGGCCCCCAACTGGATCAGGCCCTCTGAATAGGTGACATAGTTGATTGGCTTGATCTGTTTGAGAGGCATCTAGGCAGTGGTACCAGGTCCTGGGCTCGCTGCATGAGATAGCTGTTTGAAACCTGGGACTTATACAGGGACGCTTGGCTCAATCTGGGAGGAGGGGACTGGACCTACCTGGACTGAGTCTATCAGGTAGATCTCAGTCCTCGGGGGTGGCCTTGATCTGGAGGTGGTGGGAATAGGGGGTGGGCTGGGGGGAAGGGGAGGGGGGCAGGAAGGGGGAGAACAAGGGAATCTGTGGCTGTTATGTAGAACTGAATAGTATTGTAAAAAAAAAAAAGAATAGCATTATAAAGAGGCTAGAGGCCTTTCAAGAAAAAAATTAAAAATGAAATTGAGGAAAACATAAACAAAAAAGTGGAGGAAATCAAAAAAGGAAATGAAAAGTCAAACAAAAAATGGGAAGAACTCTATAAAAAAAACTGGAGAAAAAGACAAATAAAGCAGAAGAAAACAATAAATAAAGAAAACCATGAAAAGGCAATGAAACAGATGAGGGAAACAGTCCAAATCCTGAAAAGGGAAATAGAAACAATGAAGAAGACACAAAGAGAGGAAATGCTGAAAATAGAAAATCTGAGTAAACGAACAAGAAACACAGATTCAAACATGATCAACAGAATAAAGGAGATGGGAGAGAGGATCTCTGGTGTACAGGATACACTAGAGGAAATGGATTTGTTAGTCAAAGAAAATACCAATGCCAAAAAAATTATAACACAAAATGTCCAAGAAATCTGGGACACCATGAAAAAACCAAACCTACAAATAATAGGGATAGAGGAAGGAGAAGAATACCAACTCAAAGGCACAGAAAATATATTCAACAAGATCATAGAAAAAAAAAAACTTTCCCAACTTAAAGAATTAAATGCCTATGAAGATACAAGAAGCCTATAGAACACCAAGCAGACTAGAACCCTCCAAAAAAGTCCCCTCACCACATAATAATTAAATAACTAAATGTACAGAATAAAGAAAGAATATTAAGAGCAGCAAAGGAAAAAGGCCAAGTGACTTACAAGGCAAACCCATCAGAATAACACCTGATTTCTCAATGGAATCTTTCAAAGCCAGAAGGGCCTGGACAGATGTAGTGCATACATTAAGAGACCATGGATCCCAGTCTAGACTAATATATCCATCAAAACTTTCATCATAGACAGAGTAAACAAGACATTCCAAGATAAAGCCAGATTTAAGCAATACTTATTCACAAACCCAGGCCTTCAGAAAGCAATAGAAGGAAAATTCCAACCTAAGTAAGTCAGGTACAGCCTCGAAAACACAGGCAATAGATAAAGCCACAGCAGTAAACCCCAAAGAAGAGAAGCGCGCGCGCACACACACACACACACACACACACACACACACACACACACAATCACCAAAAAAAATTAAAAAAAATAACAGGAATGAACAATCACTGGTAATTAATATCCCTTAATATCAATGGACTTAATTCACCTATAAAAAGACACAGGCTAACAGAATGGATATGAAAGCAGGACCCATTTTTCTGCCGCATACAAGAAATACACCTCAAATTCAAAAGTAGACACTACCTAAGAATAAAAGGCTGGGAAAAGGCTTTCCAATCAAATGGTCTTAAGAAGCAAGTGGGTGTAGCTATCCTAATATCCAGAAAAATAGACTTCAAACTAAAATCAATCAAAAGAGATCAAAAAGGGCATGACATACTCTTCACAGGAAAGATACACAAAGATGAAGTTTCAATTCTGAACATTTATGCCCCAAATACAAGGGCACCCACATATGTAAAAGAAACATTACTAAAGCTTAAACCACATATAAAACCCCACACATTAATAGTGAGAGACTTCAACACTCCACTTTAACCACTGGACAGATCTTCCAAATTGAAACTTAACAGAGAAATAAAGGACTTAATTGATGTCATGACTCAAATGGACTTAATCAATATCTACAGAACATTCCCTCCTAACAAAAAAAATATACCTTCTTCTCAGCACCCCAGGGACCCTTCTCTAAAATTGACCACATACTTGGCTACAAACCAAATCTCAACAGATACAAAACAATTGGAATAACCTCCTGTGTTCTATCAGACCACCATGGTTGAAAGTTAGATTTCAACAACAAGAAAAAATACAGAAAACCTACAATCTCATAGAAACTGAATAATGCTCAACTGAATCACCAATGGGTTAAGGAAGAAATAAAGAAAGAAATTAAAGACTTCCTAGAGGTCAATGAAGATGAATATACCACATACCCAAACTTATGGGACACTATGAAAGCAGTGCTAAGAGGGAAATTCATAGCACTAAATGCCCACATAAAGAAGTTGGAGAAATCTCACACTAGTGACTTAACAGCACACCTGAAAGTTTAAGAGCAAGAAGAAGCAAAGTCACCCAGGAGGAATAGACACCAGGAAATTATCAAATTGAGAGCTGAACTCAATAAGATAGAAACAAACAGAACAATAAAAAGAATTAATGAAACAGAGTTTGTTCTTTGAGAAAATCAACAAGATAGACCATCCCTTACCCAAACTAACCAAAAGGCAGAGAGAGACATCCACATTAACAAAATCAGAAATGAAAAGGGACAAATAACAACTAACACTAAGGAAATCCAGAAAACCATCAGGTCATACTTCAAAAACCTCTACTCTACAAAACTGGAAAATCTAAAAGAAATGGATAATTTCCTGGATAGGTACCACATACCAAAGTTAAATCAAAACAAGATAAACTATTTAAACAGTCCAATAACCCCTAAGGAAATAGAATCAGTCATTAAAAGTCTCCCAACCAAAAGAAAGGCCCAGGACCAGATGGTTTCAGCACAGAATTCTACCAGATCTTCAAAGAAGAGTTAATACCAATACGCTCTAAATTTTACCACACAATAGAAACAGAAGGAACATTACCAAACTCCTGCTATGAGGCTACAATTACCCTGATTCCTAAGCCAAACAAAGATGCAACAAAAAAAGAGAACTACAGACCAATCTCACTCATGAAAACTGATACAAAAATAATCAAAAAAATACTGGCGAACTGACTCCAAGAACACATCAAAACAATTACCCACCATGATCAAGTAGGCTTTATCCCAGGGATGCAAGGGTGGTTCAACATATGAAAGCCTGTCAATGTAATACACCATATAAACAAACTGAAAGAATAAAACCACATAATCATCTCACTAGATGCTGAAAAGGCATTTGACAAAATCCAACACCCCTTCATGATAAAGGTCTTGGAGCAATCAGGAATACAGGGAACATACCTAAACATAATAAAGGCAATTTACAGCAAGCCAACAGCCAACATCAAAGTAAATGCTGAGAAACTCAAAGTGATTCAACTAACATCAGGAATGAGGCAAGGCTGTCCACTCTCCCCATATTTATTCAATGTAGTACTTGAAATTCTAGCCAGAGCAATAAGACAACAAAAGGAGATTAAGGGCATACAAATTGGAAGGGAAGAAGTCAAGCTTTCCCTATTTGCAGATGACATGATAGTATACATAAGTGACCCCCAAAATTCGACCAAGGAACTCATACAGCTTATAAACACCTTCAGCAACACAGCAAGATACAAGATTAACTCAAAAAAATTAGTAGCCCTCCTATATACAATTGACAAACAGGCTGAGAAGGAAATCAGAGATACATCACCCTTTACAATAGCTACAAATGATATAAAATACATTGGGGTAACTCTAACTAAGCAAGTGAAGGACATGTATGACAAGAACTTTAAGTCTCTGAAAAAAGAAATTGAAGATGTCTGAAAATGGAAAGATCTCCCATGCCCATGGATAGGCAGGATTAACATAGTAAAAATGGCAATCTTACCAAAAGCAATCTACAGATTCAATGCAATCCCCATCAAAATCCCAACATAATTCTTCACAGACTTGGAAAGAACAATACTCAACTTCATATAGAAAAATAAAAAACCCAGGATAGCCTAAAGAATCCTGTACAATAAAACAACCTCTGGAGGCATCACGATCCCTGACTTCAAGCTCTACTATAGAGCTACAGTAATAAAAACAGCTTGGTACTGGCATAAAAACCAACATATTGACCAATGGAATCGAATTGAAGACCCTGACATTGATCTTCACACCTATGAACATATAATTTTTGACAAAGAAGCCAATACTGTATAATGGAAAAAAAAGAAAGCATCTTCAACAAATGTGCTGGCATAACTGGATGTCAACATGTAGAAGGCTGCAAATAGATCCATATTTGTCACTGTGCACAAAAATTAAGTCCAAATGAATCAAAGACCTCAACATAAATCCAGTTACTCTGAACCTGATAGAAGAGAAAGTAGGATGTAGTCTTGAACGCACTGGCATAGGAGATCATTTCCTAAATATAACACCAGTAGCTCAGACATTGAGAGAAACAATCAATCAATGGGACCTCTTGAAACTGAGAAGCTTTTGTAGAGCAAAGGACATGGTCAACAAGAAAAAGCAACACCCTACAAAATGGGAAAAGGTCTTCACCAACCCCACATCTAACAGAGGGCTGATATCCAGAATATATAAGGAACTCAAGAAATTAGACATCAAAATGCCCAATAGTTCAATTAAGAAATGGGCTATAGAACTAAACAGAGAATTCTCAACAGAGGAAACTCAAATGGCTGAAAGACATTTATGGAATTGCTCAACATCCCTAAATCAGGGAAATGCAAATCAAAACGACTCTGAGATACTACCTTGTAGCAGTCAGAATGGCTAAGATCAAAAACACTGAAGATACCTTATGCTGGAGAGGATGTGGAGCAAGGGGAACTCTCCTCCATTGTTCGTGGGAATACAAGCTTGTATAGCCACTTTGGAAATCAGTATGGCCCTTTCTTAGAAAATTGGGAATCAATCTCCCCCAAGACCCAGCTATACCACTCTTGGGCATATTCCCAAGGAATGCTCAATCCTACCACAAAAGCACTTGTTCAGATATGTTCATATCAGCATTGTTTGTAATAACCAGAACCTGGAAATATCCTAGATGCCCTCATCTGAAAAATGGATAAATAAAATGTGGTACATATATACAATGGAGTACTACTCAGCAGAGAAAAACAATGACATCATGAGGTTTGTAGGCAAATGGATGGAACAAGAAAAAATCATTCTGAGTGAGTTAACCCATACTCAGAAAGACAAACATGGTATGTAATCACTCATAAGTGGATACTAGATGTAAAGCAAAGAATAACCAGACTGCAACTCACAACTCCAGGGAGTCTACCTAGTAAAGAGGACCCTAAAAAAGACACGGGGGTCACCCAAAAAAAGAGACATGGATGAGATCTACATGAGCAAACTGGACATGAGGGGGTTAATGAAAGGCAAGGGTCAGGGGAAAGATTGCTTAAGGGAGCGGGAGATCCCAGCTGGATCAAGAACAGAGATGGAGAACAAGAAAAGAGAGGCCATGGTACATGAAGACCCCATGAGAATAGGAAGAAGCAAAGTGCTAGAGAGGTCCCCAGAAATCCACAAAGATACTTCCACAATAGACTACTGTCAATGATTGAGT
The DNA here is from genome assembly GCF_049852395.1 of Peromyscus maniculatus bairdii. NCBI lineage: Eukaryota > Metazoa > Chordata > Mammalia > Rodentia > Cricetidae > Peromyscus > Peromyscus maniculatus. Next base: position 22,924,874 of record NC_134865.1, read on the forward strand.
GAAAGCCAAACTGACCTACTCTGGTGACAGGATGGCCAAACCTCCTAACTGCCATGGTAGAACTCTCATCCAATGACTGATGGAAGTGGATGCAGAGATCCACAGCAAGGCCCCAGGTGGAATTCTGGGAGTCTAATCAGCGAGAAAGAGGAGGGATTGTACAAGTGAGAGCTGTTGAGACCATGATTGGAAAAAGCACATGGACAAATCACCAAGCTAGTGGAAACACATGAACAATGAACAAATAGCTGAGGAGCCCCCAAGTAGATCAGGTCCTTTGGATAAATGAGACAGTTGATTAGCTTGGACTGTTTGGGAGGCTCCCAGGCAGTGGGACCAGGACCTGTCCTTAGTGCATGAGCTGGCTTTTGGAGTCTGGGGCCTGTGCTAGGACACTTTGCTCAGCCTGGTGAAGGGAGGAGGGGACTAGACCTGCCTAGACTGAATCTACCAGGCTGAGCTGAATCCCCAAGGGAGTCCTTGCCCTGGAGGAGATGGGAATGGGGGGTGGGTGGGGACAGGGGAGGACGGAGAACAGGGGAATTCGTGGCTGATATGTGAAATTAAATTAAATTAAAAAATTAAAAAAATAATAAATAAAATAAAACTACCAGCTGGATGCTGGTGGTTCATGCCTTTAATCCCAGTACTTGGGAAGCAGAAGCAGGAAGATCTCTGTGAGTTTGAGGCCAGCCTGGGCTACAGAGTGAGATCCAGGACAGGCACCAGATCTACACAGTGAAACCCTGTCTCAAAAAAACAAAATATACAAGCTAACGTATTAAATATATTTAAGCTTTCACTATTAATAATTAGTCTTATACAGATTTCAAAAGGAGTACCAGTTAATTTCATGAGTAAGAAACATAACTTTTTAAACTTTAAATCAACGTTTACATTCTGACATATTTAATTATTTTCATTGAGGTGTATTTTAGCATAAACCCAGACAAGGTTGACTCAAATTAAGGAGTTATCAAACAAAATGCAAAGTTTTCTTCTACTAAAATCCATAAAATCCACCATTCTGTACATATCTGCAGCTACTTTAAGTCTGATTTCAATTCATTTTATTTCTATTACCTCACCCAATGTCAGAAATCAAGTGCAATGTACGTGAAGCAGTGCCATCAGACACTAGGCCTCATATTTTCTGCTTCAGTGATGCAGTGAATTAATTGAAATTGAGTGTATCTCAACATAAATTTTGAAATGCCTTTGCTGTGTCCCTTCTATTAAAATTTGCATGAATTAAAAATTCATTAAGTTCCAAGAAAGTTACTGTAAATTTTTTAAGCCTTTCAATTATATTGTGCAGTTTATGTCCATTCACCCTGATTTATAAAGATTATTGGTATCTTAGAATTAATGAGTCATCACAACTTATATAAAATCACATCTTCCCTGGGCCCATTATTGCTTTATGATTAAAACATTATATTCTGAGAGATGAGCTATAACATTGGCGATGTGGGTTTGGATATATACATCTTATTAAGCCAAGCGGATGTCAAGTCAAGTCATTTTATTGCTCTGCTGAGAGACCGAAAGACATGAAAAGGCCAAATATGAGCAAACTAATGAAAAGAGATTATCTGTATCCCTCTATTTACACTCTATTTTTACTTCAATAATTCCTAAGTTTTCACCTTAGGATTACCATTTAATTCTTGCTATTTGTTTAGTTTGCATACAAACAGCCAAATATCTCTTTTCTACTTTTCTGGCTATTAATCCAAATCTATCAATGTCTACTAATTCATAATCAATGTACTAAAATTTTTACATTAGTCTGCTCAATTTGTTTATAGTTTTGAACTCTCAGTTGATGATATTTTGTTCCCCAGATACAAAAATTCCTAAACTAATACAGGTGAGCCTTGATTATTTCCTGGTAGAAAATTTAATCAGGTCACAAAAACAATAACCAAGGTCACTAATATTTACTTTTATTTCATCATTGTTTTTGCTGAGATTCTAAGATTCAATAATGTAAAATATAGAATTTTGTATTAAAAATACTCATTTTAATTACTTTTAATACATGGGTTAATATGTAATAGACTCATTAACGATTTTTTTCATTTTATAATTACCTTTATATTATTTCATGAGTTATCTTCTTTGTCTTGAGTTAGAGATGCAAAAATTTTAAAAATTTAAGCACATCTTTTGGTTTTCCACAGATGACTCAAACTGAAGACATCACAATCTGAACCTAATCCTCATCAATAATGATGCTCTTTTATTAATCCACTTTGCAACTAATTCAACTAACAATATCTTTAGGCAATTATATTAAGTAGAACCTTTCTGTCACCAGCGACCCTTCTTTCCAACATCCATGTTTATTCAGGTAATAGTCCCGTGAACTTCATGTTTTACTTTTTCTTTTCATCATATTTCTCCCATCTGTACTCTCATTTTCATGGTCAAAAGTCATTATCTCTCCATCACTGATTTGCAAATAACTCTTCATTTGTGCATTGGCACTACTGTGACATATAATTCCTTTTTTGACAATAAACTTTGAATAATTCTAGTCTTTGTATAAATATTCTCTGCTTAGACTCACCTAGAAGATGGTTGATGTATGTCTGCCACAAGGTCATAGAAACTTCCAGAAACATTTTTTTAGGAAAGCGTGAATGTTCAGACAATATGTAATAGGTCAGTTTTTCCACTGGGAGTCACATGACGTGAAGCGGTGAGGTTAACGCCTAAGGTGTTGGGGATGGCCCATAATACAAGAGATTATAAGAAGATGTGATATCAGTTCAGAAAAGACAAATAAGTGGGAACAGCTGAAGTGGGAGGTTAAATTGTCTTCAACCAAAGAGCACAGGGTCAGTTCAAGGTACTGGCCATAGAGCCACACAGGATTTGATATTTACCTCGCTAAGTCAGTCTTGCTCTCTTCTTATACTTCCTTGATCCAATCTGTTGTTCCATTTCCCAATAAATGTAGTTGTTAAGAGTTGTTCCAAGTGTCTTAAAGTTTTTGTTGTTTATCCCTAAATAGTTTTTGAGAATATTATAAAATAGATTGTTTACCTGATTTCTTTTTCACTACTTTTATAGGTATATAGGAAGGCTACTAATTTAAAATAAATGATGACAATTGCTGACAAGACACGGTAAAGGGGAATATTTATTCACTGTTAGGGAGGACTAAAACTGGAAGAGCCAGTAAGGAAATCAGGACAGGGCTTCTCATAAATCTAAAAATAGACCTATAATATGACCTAGCTATATTATCATTTCTGGGCATGTATGTAAAGAGTTCTGTATTCTACTCTACAGGTACTTTCACATATACGTTTGTTGCTGACCTATTCATAATATCTAGGAAATGTTACATTCCTAGATGTCTTTAATTTGATGGACAGAAAATGGATATGTAGTCAATATACAAAATGGAATCTTCTTAAGCTGTAAAGAAAAATTAAATTTATGTGTACATGAATGGAAATTAAAAATATTTTACAAAGTGAGGTAACTAAAAAGACAAATAATGAAAGGTCTTTCACATAATCAGATCTTAGCTCTGAATTGTTGGGTTTATTTAACATGTAGTGCTTATAGAGGCCAAGAAATTAGACACGTGTCATTGAGTAGGAAGTAGAGGAAGAAACCTTAATGGAGAGAGATAGTAAAACATGTCATCTGAAACTAAGATCATATGAAAAAGCTACATGAATTCCTATGACTTGCAAATTAATTAAAATGTATTATATAAAGAAATTTGAAAGACAAGACCACCACAAATGGGTGGGTAGTGCTGTTACTCAAACCCATAGGTCATCAATTCATATCTCCAGTGCTGGATATGGGCATACCTCCTTTTGAGTTTTTGGTCAGGGATGCCCTAGAATACCTCAGAATACCACAGTGTGTTGCCATTTTCTCTGGTTCCTGGGCAGAACTAAGTGACAAACCAATATTGCTAAAGATATCATATTCCTTAGTGAGAGGACATAAAGAAATCAAGCTCTAATTGAACTAGGAGTTTCTTCCATGCCAGCTAACTTTTGTATTGCCAGAGGCTCTATCAGGGTGCTAGGTGAGGAAAGTCATCAACAGTCATGGTCAACCATGAACCAGTGAGCGATATCAATTTGGTAAGGAAGAGGTGTCCACTGATGCAATGTAACACGACTAGTATGAGAGTAAGCAACTGTACTCTGAAAGGATTTGGGGCCCACTGCGTAGAACAAATTCACATTTGGTTTTACAAACATCAAAAAACCATAGCTGGGAAAGTCGTAGACCTAAAGGGAAATCTACTGCTGTGTTTTTTGTTTGTTTTTGTTGATTTGCTTTGCTAAATTGTGCAGTGTTTAAACTGCCTTCAAAACATGTATGTCTGTATTAGATTAATGTTACTCTCAACCCTGGGCAATGGAGTTTCATTTAGAAGTGGTTGAGCAATGGTTCATGTCATGACAAATGCCTGGCAGAAATACTGAAAATAAATCCTTGTTTAATGCTAAGCCTTAAAGAAGATATTTATGTAACCCCCTCCAAAACTCAGGAAACATTGAAGAGGGGTAGGAAGAATCTAAGGGGCAGGGGATGAGGAAAATATTGTTAAACACTGTATTTTGGCTGGACAATTGTGGTGCATACCTTTAATCCCAGGACTTGCAAGGCAGAATCAGGTGAGGTCTGTGATTTTGAGGCAAGCCTGGTCTACAGAGTAAGTCCTAAGGCAGCCAATGCTACAGAGAAACCCCTTGTCTTGAAAACCCAAAAAACAAACAAACTTTTAAAAAAAACCCACTATTTTGGACATGACAAAGCTGTTACACCCAAGATCAAACAGTAGCAGTGGCTATAGGCAACTGCATAAGACTGGGCACATCCACATTCCTCATGGAAGAGAGAGTAATTCAACCAAGTTCTCCTTTTCCAGGTGTTATTGATAGCTCTTGGTGGCTGGGTGAAGAGAGAACAGACAAAAGAAAACAAACCAGAAGACCAAAAACAATCAATAAAAAAATACACAGTGAAATTTTAATATTCTCCAGAAACCAATAGAAGTATCAGTATGCAAGAAAGAAATACTGATGGATGTTAACATCATTGAGTAAATAAAAAGGAAATGAGATGTTTATGTGGTCACAAGTACTTGGATCAACATATTTACTAACTCTTGTGGTATTAATTATTTTCAAAAATTATTGATACTCCTCCATGCAAGAGAAAAACTTGGTCCTTTGCTCCATAAATTTGGTCAACCTGCTTTGCTATCAAAAAGAGATTAACAATCAAAATGTGATTAGAAAGTTAAACTAGAATGATCTGCAAAATTCCATTTAAACCAAGTGATTCAGGCTAAAGTTACTAGTAATAATTCATGCTATTGTTATATGGTCTCTGATAAAATGGGAAAGAAGGTCCATTCATCCATTTGTTCCCCAAACTACTTTAGTGATAAGATGATACTGCACCACAGAGAAACTAAAGAGAAACCAACTGAGAAACTAAAAGCTAAATCATTATGAAGTAAAATTGACTGCTGGGTTTTACATACAAAACAAAGCACAGGCAGTGAAATAAACTCAAGGGAAGATGCACAATTCTCACAGATTGGTGAAAACTCATAAGGTAGAGTGAAAACACAAAGATTGGTGAAAACACAAAAGGTAGAGTACCACAAGGTACCATGGATCCATCACTGAACACAGTTTCAAAAGACAATACAAGGGAGACAAGAAGAGCCCAGAGAACAGTGTAGCTAGGAGTGAGTAGTGCTGCACTAATGTTAGTTCCTTTGATTTAACAAACCAACAGATTACATAGGCTGTAAACTTTATGAACAACTTGATTCCAGCACATGGGAACGCCATGTGCTATCTTATCCACTCCATTAATCACAACAATTTCAAAATAAAGAAGTGTAAATAATGAAAAAATTACTACTTTTAAGCTGAAGCTAAGCTTCTGTATCTTTTATTTTTCTGTCTTCCATATGTTTCGCTATTTCTACTTTTCCAGAATATAACAGCATTTGATAATGTGTTCATTTGTAAGATTTCTGACTTTTAAAAATTGACTTACAGTGTTCAAATGAAATTATCCCCTGATCATTTACTTATGCTGCCAATGTCACTCACATACAGGACCTTTGACATGTAGTTCTTCTATCTAAATTTATACAGTGTTGACCATTATTCAAAGATACATAAATCCCACTCTGGGAATTGACTGAGCTATACGCTGAACATCAGTATATTTCAAATGATTCAGTTCTATATTTTTTCATCAAAATAAGTACATGTTGGAGTAGCCTAAAATTTCAGCTGATATAATATATACATTTCACTGATTTCAGTCAGACCTATGACCTTATAATTTGGTGGTTATTGTTTTTAGAAAAATAGACATAAATAAGCAGAGGAGAAAAAGTAAAATTGTCATTCTACCTCAAATAAGTTGAAAGATTAGGAAGTATACGAGAACCATTGCCAGCTAAAGCCATGAGTCTAGACAGCCTAAGCAAAGTTAAAAGAGCACTGTTCACTTATCTATAAGAATTACTTAAATTTCTCTTGAAAATTGAAACAAATTCTCCTCAATGTCTGGATAGAACATGGAGAAGATTTAGAAATGTTGAAATTTACAAATAAATTAGATAGTCCCAGTAATCACTCTTACTCCTCATCCTCATAATAAATATCTAAATGTGGCTCCAATACCTGACCATGTCAAAATGCTATCTATGGCCTCCACCTAAACAAGGTTCCTAAGGAGCTGCACTTGCCAGAAGACTTATTCAGGGAAGTTGTGTATATCTTGAATTTCTACATCGATCCCTCTTTATTATATATCACATTATCTACGAGTCAGGTAAAAGCTTGTGTTTGGACCAGAGACACTGCTGTGTTAAGGATAAAGGGGTGACATTCAGGACCAGAAGGATGAAGAAAAATGTGGGGAAAAGAAAATAGCAGACAGAAAGTCATTCTGATGACACAGATTAGCAACTTTGAAAGAAACAGGGGTCAGGAAAGGGCTTCTTCCTGCAGTCAGAAGGAAGCTCAGGCCAGGACCAATTTGGTCAGACTCAGATAAGGTTTTGGACAAGAAAAACTGATACAGCACATAGGAGATTAGAGGAACTCTTGTTCAAGTAAAATCTGACTTCAGACATGTATAGAATTTTCATTATAGCTTGCTGAAGTAAGATTTGCTGAGTATCAAGATAGGGAAAATCCAGATGCTGAATTTAAGTTATTATATTTTCCATAAAATATTCTGAAATGTTAAATTAACCATTTATTCACAACTGTGGTCTGTCTGTACTTTTAGCTTTTCTCTATTGGATGAAAGAACCAGTAATACACCATCAGCCATAACTAAAGCCACAGCCTGTTTCAAAATTCCTCATGCCCTTCCATGGTAAGTAAAAAAATCATCACATAAATGTGTGTGGCATCTAAGCGATTTCCGTTATATTATAATGTATTCTCACTCATCATCATCATAAGACCTCAGTAATTTCTTAAATACTTTTTTTCCAAAACACATTTCAATACTTAAATACCTTCTGAATGGTATTTTGCTTATAGAATATGTTTTAGCTTTAGAATAAATGCATAGGTGCTCCTTAACTAGGCAATGCCAAGTGCCTCTCTGTTCATTTAGTATTTACTGACCTCTAGTAGGTCACACAGTCTCTATGATTCTCTGCACATTTTTATACAGTTATAACTTAATAGTAAATTTCTTCCCTCAAATTTCACTCTTAAATCCCCCATATTTTACAGATTGGCTTAAATGGTACCATGTCTAATGTTACATTAATAATTTCCCTTAGTAAATGGTGTTCTCATTCTTCATGCTACTGCACATCGTGTTTGCATCCTCACATTGCTGTAATCCCATTAACTTTAATCATCAATTGATTTTGAACTATGAAGGTGTGGAGCCCCCTTTCCTTCATCTTTGCCGAGCTTGACACCTAACTATAGTGAATAATCATTTAAGAGTTAAGCTGATAGAAAATTAGAATGTGTGAAGAAAACTAGCAGAAATCCCTCAAGTTGGTGGGTTGAAGGCGAGATTTCGAAACAAGTGAACAACTTTTGTAATTTAGAATCCCCTGCAAAATATAGCTAACTTTTGCCAAGACACCTGCCTGTTTTCTTAGTTGCTTTTCCTAATCATGTGATCATCTAATATTATGTATGATACTTAAGAGTAGAAGGAGCTCATTGTGCCCCACTGTTGCAGAGTAAAGCCATGGTGACAGAGACATCAAGGCAGCAGGAGCTCGAAGTAACTGGTCCTATCACTTTCCCAGTCATGGAAAGAGAAGATTGCATACTGCTGCTGGTCACCTTTCTCTAGTTCATATAGTCAGTACTCTGTCAGGGAATGACAACACCCAAAGGGGGCGGGTCTTTTCAGCTGAATTAATGTGCTTAAGATAATCCCTACAGATACTGGCACAGGCTATCCTCAATGTAGATCATCCCTCACTGCAGTGCCCTGAAGAGTACTCTCCCCCAGACAACTCTAGATTCTTCCAAGCTGACAATTAACATTAACCTCCACACAATAGATACAAGTATATTGAGCTATAAAACTGATATTGAGAATCTGACCCTGAAAAACTATTAACTCGTGTTTATCAAAAGCGCCTCTATTTCTTAGACTAGCCAGGACTTTCCATATTTATTTTGATGTAACATGTATAAGCTGTTCTTAATGAATTCACACACATAGGATACTTACAGATGATATCTTAGTACAAGTCTGCTAAATGAATCATATGTGGTTTCATACATATGCCAAAGTTACCATGATGAAAAGACTGTAAATTCTTTCTCCTTTTGGTATTTTAAGGTTGTTATTTATGTAAGGGAATTGAAATGAGTGATCATTCTAACGCATCTCATTTAGCATCCTTTGGTCCTATTGGAGCCACGCCTACTCAGCAAAGCACTTGACTTTCTTCCCATTGTGCTAACTTGTACCACTGTCGTCACACTTGCCTTATACTCGCCAGGCTGTGTTACAAGACTAAAAAACCCCTAATATAGGGACAATTCTAAACATGGAGAAAGGACAGCCAAGCACTCCCCTTGCTTCTGCACCCTGAATGATGCTTAAAGCCAGTCTTTTCAATATCTGTGATTCTTTCTGAAACCCAAAATTTCTGTTGGATTTTTGTATTGACAAGCACTGGACACAGGATGGTGAGGCTCTGTGCAGAGGCCACCTCCTAGGGCACTCAGAATCCAATTTTTATTTTATTTTACTTTTCCAGTGATGTTTTTTCTTTCTTTTGTTTTACATACCGAGCACAATTCCCCCTCCCTCCTCTCCTCTCACCTCAATTTTTATTTTGAATAGCAGCGAGTGATAATAATGAATATTACTTGTGTAAATTAACAACATTCTGCATAATTTCCTTTCATTCGTTCCAAAGAAATCCCTTTACATTTGGATCAAATCTGCATCCATACATTCAGAAAGCTCCAAGTTATTAAGAACACTGTTCTATTTGATGACCAATTACACTTTTGGGGCAACATTCTTTACTGTTCAGTAACATTGAGGCTTATAAATCAAAACAAAGAAACACATTTGCTATCTACCAGTCTTTACAGAGTTCACAGTATCTATAACCTTTTAAAACTATGATCTGTCACAAGAAATCTGTTTCCATGAATGCTTGCATACAGTACCATGTGTTGACAATGAATTTAGGCTTATTAAAGTAACACAGACTTGTTAAAAAACACATTTCTTAAAAAAAAAAACCACACAAATAAATAAAACAAAAATTGCATCAATAACCATATTTCATTCAGAAAAACAAAACAAAATAAAGAAAAGGAATCTGTGTTTTTTGATATCTACATAAAGAGATGATTTAATTCTAAGTTGGAGTTCCAAGAATAAATGATTTTCAATTTTAAAAGTATACACACAGAGACAGTGTTTGCCTTGCTCCCTCCTCAAGGGCACATCTCAAGTTACTAGAAGAGTCAATGACTTCCATGTAAAGAGCAATAGATTCATTTTACAAAATTTTACACTGAACAACCAGAATTTTTTTTTTAAATTAACCATGTTAACAGGTCCTTTTAAAAACTCTATATTCTTGCCGGGTGGTGGTGCATTCCATTAATCCCAGCACCCGGGAGGCAGTGGCAGTAGAATCTTTGTGAGTTCAAGTCCAGCCTGGTCTACAGAGCGAGATCCAGGAAAGGCGCAAAGCTACACAGAGAAACCCTGTCTTGATAAACCAAAAAACAAACAAACAAACAAACAAACAAACAAACAACCTCTATATTCTCATCACACATCTGCAATCAAAGACAAAAGGTGAAAATAGCCAATCATGTCAAATCTGTAATAAGCAATTTCCCTTCAACATGGACTGAATTAACAGAGATGAAGGTAACTCCTTACATCTTCTGTTGATGGGCAGCTGTAAGTGCATTTCTTAAGTTTGGTTTTTGGGGGGCATGCTTTCTAAAGAAAGATAACCAAATTGAATGAGCTTTAACAACAATAACAACAACAAACCTCCACAATGATGAAGGCCAACTTCTAAAAGAAAGCTGATAATTGAGCTTCTGATTTCAGAGGGTTAGATTTTGGGATGGCACAGCAAAGCGATTGTTGCAACAACAGCTGAGAGGTGACATCTCAAACGGCACAAAAGAGCCAGAGAGTACACAGGCAAGGACAGGAGTCCCTTTTAGCCTTGAAGCCTGTAGCTGGAGTTTTCTCTCCAGGTCTCGCCAAACCCCAAACCCCGGCAGTCCCTCAGCCCACTTATAAAATAAACATACAGACACTTATATTATTTAAACTGCTTGGCCATTAGCTCAGGCCTATCATTACTCTTACTCTTATATTTAGCCCATTTCTATTAATCTGTATTTTGCCACGTGGCTCATGGCTTATTGGTACCTTACATCTTCCTTGTCCTGGCGGCAGCTGCAGGCAGTCTCTCCCTTCCCTTCCTGTTTCCTCAATTCTCCCCTCTGTTAGTCCCACCTATACTTCCTGTCTGGCTATTGGCCAATCGGTGTTTTATTTATATAGAGCGATATCCACAGCAGAAGCCTGCCCCAAGTAACATATTTCCTCCACCTAGGCCACACCTCTTGGGTCTTCCACAAACAGCTACACACTAAGGACCTCAGATTTATGGTGTACATCTCATTCAAGCTACCCCAGTGGTTAAGTATGGATCATCAGTTTTTAAGTGTTGATTGTCAAGTTGTCTAATCTGCAATTGACTAAGAGATAATTTTCCAGACACACATGTGAATGGGATTCCTTGATTAGCTTAATAGTGGGTTGCATTATTCCCTGGACATAGGTCCCGAACTGCTTATGAAAGGGTAATGCTACCTAAGCATGAACATGTTTTCCTTCTTGACAGTGGATGCAATATGACCTCAAGCCTCTGTTCTCGTGCTTTCCTTGCCATGATGGACTATATTCTCAAACTCTGAGTCAGAATAAGCTTTTTCCTTATGTTGCTTCAGTCAGAGTATTTTCTTGTCACAGACAAGTGAAAAAGACAGTGTTACAGTGATTGCTGCATGAAGCACCTTTTCCAATTATACTACTTATTCTATTGTCTGTAGTCCTCAATCACTGCTGCCCCAAGCAAGTGGCCAATCTCTAACCCCAATCTCTCTCTCCCTCTCCCTCTTCTCATCACTTAAATTAGATGGAGACAAATCTTCCCCTTAAATTCATTGCCAGGGCAGAAACAGCACCAGCACCCACACATTCCATGAGCTTATTTGCATATAGATAAATATACATTTGTTATATGTCAAAATTTTAGGAATAGAGTTTTCCAATCTGCATGTTTTACAACAGAGATAATAATGTTAACTATATAGTAACAATAACAGAGATAAATAGTAAATGACCTCCCACATCTACCTCTGAAATACTACCCAATTCATTTTTAACAGGAAACTGTATGAACCTAGTAAACATTCAAATGAGAAGAAATAAAAGTGACTTGAAGTCCAATAAATCTATGCTATAGCATCATGCCTGCACTCACTGTGTGGCCTCAGGTACATTTTTAATTTTTTTGGTGTCAACTTCCTACTCTGGCAACTTCAGATAATAAGATCCTTACAGAATTGTTCTAGGGCTATGTAGAGTAACTTATGTAAAGCCATAATTACTATCTTAAAGTTGCCTAATACAATTAGTTATTTTGAGATAAGATCAGGAGTATTGAATTAGTCTGATACTTCAAATATGTGATTCATACTAGCTTGTAAATGCCACAGCTCCTAAAGTTGAAGAAGCCCATTTTTTTTGAATAGGGATACCCTACTTGTGTGGGTTTTGTGTACACTTTGGAATGGTAACACAATGTACCCTATTAAAAGTTTATGTCCTTTAGCTGTATCTTCATTTCCTCTGAAGGACTCTTTCTTGAGAATAATCATTGAGAGGAAAAATATAATGGAGAAAACATTTGGCAACTGGCCTCCTGGAGAACAAAGATTAAATAGCACTACAGCAGAGAAATGACTTCGATAAAGATAAGAGTTATCTTTGTTCTTTAAAACAGATCTATAAAGACCTGGCTGTGAGAGAAGGTGTTGAGATGGCTTGAATACTTGATATCTTCAATCTTATTAAGCTCCTCGATGTTCTTTAGCAAGCCTCTGTTCCACTTGAGACCCTTGTATAGGGCCAAGTAATAAAATTAAATTAGATTTGAAAAATAGCCTGCCTTCAGAAAGCTTTCTCTACACAGGCAAGAAGAGGTTGATACAAGATGAAATACTTGGAGATATAAGAAGCTATATAATAAGGGTGCTTTAAGCAGAGGTATTATCCATATACTAGAGGGAGAAATGATAATGAAATCAACCAATCAATGTGCGAAGTTCTAACTTACGAGTCCCTTCTCTGATCCAAGAAATTATATTTGTGGTCGGAGGTGAAGGACAGGCAAGGAAAATGCAGTAAAGAGCATTGTTTTGGTTTCTCTTGAATCTTAATATCACCAGCTTTATAAAAACATTCCAAAATAGCATCCTATATCAAACCACTCTCTCAAGTCACAGAAATGTTAATATCAAATACTTTAAAGAGTCAACAGCTAGTGATTGATTCACTAAGCCTGATCAATAACCCTCTCTAACCACATCTCTGATAGTGTTTTTAAAATTCCAGACTACTGAAAAATATATAATATGAATACTATCCCAGGAGACAACCCTATAAAATACAATAAAGTTCTCAACATAGGTACACTTATGAGAAGTTAAGGTTTTACTTTTTATTTTGTCTTTGTTTTTGAGATGGGTAAGAAAAATTAAAAAAAAAATGAGGGCAAACTCCTTGTAGGTGGCAAAAGAAATTACACACGCACACACACAAACAGACACACACTCAAGCACACATACACTCATACTATTTAAATTAACTAACACATTACTATTATGAAAATATTCATCAGTGCGTTCAAAAAAATAAAAATAAAAATATTGCATAGTCTGTCTCAGTGCTTGAAAACTGCATTCATTTTATTGCACAACGGTGTCACAGGAAATGACTACTGCAAGTAGTACGTCCATAGGCTCCAGATACCCTTAAAGGTACTGTGTATGCCAAAATGATGCAGATAGAAGGGACTGGGGTGATGTTGTTTTATTTGTCCTCTGTACCATTTGTCACCCTGTATAAAAGCAGAGCGAGGATCGTGAGTAGGGAAGGCACATTTGAAATGCTACATTTATATTTACTAAGTTTTTATTTTTCCAGAGAAAATATCTCTTAGAAATTGAACTGTGGCTTTTTGAGAAGTCAAGTGATTAAAAGAACCTAATGAGGAAAAGAATCAATGGCTCAGAAGAACTGAAATTAGAATTAAGAATTAATTGATTTTGAAAAACCAAATTCAAAGGGAATATTAAATGAATTTCATCTAGAACCATTAAGCCTGTAGTAATAAAACGAGTGAGTATTGCTTATGAATATTTTGATTAGATAACTTTCTAATGTTAAGAAATTGGTTTTGAAGAAAAATTCTCTGAAAGACATCAGAAATGTTTTACCTCACTGATGAAAGTAGCATGAAGTCGTGAAGTCGCTGAGAGCAGCCTTTTTATGGAAAGGAGAGCAGACCACAGTATGGCATTATCCCTATTGTGTAACCATACATAGACAGCCCTGCTGTATACAGAAATGAACACGCCAGTTACAGACAGGAAAAACTGTGGATCTCTGGGCATTTTGTCTTTGCAGTGCCATGGAGACTTTAAGTTTGCTTTTTCCTTATGAATCAGTGCTATGTCTACATTAATGCTGTGAAAGGATTAAATCAAAGACTACAGCAGTTCTGAAAACTCTTCCATATTGGTGCCTCTTAGAAAATATAATCTTGCCATTGTAGTCTAAAATAAGAGAATATCTACAATTAACGCTGTTGGAATATTAGACATCCTACACTAAGCAGCTTTTATTGTTTATGAAATACCTTAGATGAGCAGATGTGCTGATGCAATTTAGTGTGTTAATTTGTGCCAAATACAAAACTCCACACAAGTGCCAAAAATAACAGGTGCTGTGTAAAGGAATCTAAGAAATCATTATTGAATTTCATATATTTATCATCCACAACCCAGGCATATATAATAGGATAAAATGTAGGCATTAATGAAGTACTTAGTTTGATAAGCCTGCCTTCAGCAGGAAAAGAAGAATCTCTTTAGATAAGAATGCATACTGTGGTGTTCTCTCTCCCTTTACCCACCACACACACACACACACACACACACACACACACACTCACACATGCATTACTATGCAGGCTTACATAGAACAGTAGCTAAATTCATGGCCGATTGTATATAATTACTAATGCAAAGAAGTCACTATATTAATAGTTCATGAAAATAAATCACTAATTCTACAGTCATTTATTGCAGATGCCAAAAACTTATCTTAAATTCAGAGGGTAGCCAGAATATAGTTTAGAGTCATATTTCTTTGAAATTTTCTATATGAGCTTTCTACATCTGTGCTACATACTGAGCTATACAATATTACAAAATTAATGTTAACATGAAAATTTCGTTCACCACTAAAACAAAATTTCTTAGTCTTCCAAAAAAAAAAAAAAAAAAAAAACAACACAAATTAAAGTGAATGCACTGGCAAGCCCAGCTTTATTGTAGCATGTCTTTTTCTCAGAGTGATGATAATGATCTTGTTATCAGCAAGTGCCAGCTTTCACTAAATCTAGGCATCAGTAAGTTGAGCCTGCTTGTCACCACAGCCAGAAGACATCAGTTCCAGAGGATGAGGGAGGTTCTCAAGTAATTTTGAGGAATAAGACAATATGACAGAATTGCATTTGGAGACATATTTCACTATTGGTCAGTAAATACCATAGTGGAGTAATAGTGTGCTGTATATATTGAAGAGTTAGATAAAATCATCTTGGATGTTTTCACTATAAAGAAGAGATGTATTCACACAGACAGATGTGTTTAACAGGATTACATGGTGCATGCATGCATCAAAACAAGTGGTTCACTGTTATATCCAACCATGTTGTTTCATGTATCTGTGAAAATCTACCGTTGCTTCTGCCAAACAATTCAATGAAATTGTGGTCAGAATATGTGAAGAGATGTGTGTTTGTGTACATGTTTTAGATAATGCTGTGCCTACCTTTTCTGTTTTTTTTTCATTTTAATATGTCTTCATTTTCTCATTTCTGCCTTCCCATATTGGATAGTCACCCTAAAATCTCCCCTATAATTGGGTAAGTCTTTAACATGCTTCATTTTAATAATATTTTTGAGAATTTTATACGTGAGTATAGCATTTACAACATATTTACATTATTTCCAGCCCTCTCTCTGATTCTTCCTAAGGCCCCTTCCACTTTCCCCTATAACCTATGACCTCTTCTTCTTTAGCTATTATTGATAACACACACAAACACACACATACAGTGTGCAGAACCCATATAGTGCTGCTGTTATGTGTGTATGTTTAGAACTGACTGCTTGGGATTAGATAACCTATTAGGATGCTAATCCCTGGAGAAGACTGATTCTCAGTCTCTCAACACCCATTGCCATCTGGAGCTCTTCATCTAAGGGTGAAGCCCTGAGAGATTTTCCCCGCCTAGGCTGACATGTCAGTTAGTGTTGTTATTGTGCTGGTCTTGTTTTGGCAGCCATGTTGTTAAGATTTCATAGTGGGGCTTCCCTATCACATACAGAACACATGATCTCACAAAAAGTGCTCTGGTCCTATAGTTCTTACGAATCCAATTGATATATCTAAAACACACTCTCTCCACTCAGGCTCGGGAAACATCAGCACTCTCACTTTATCAGGGAACTGTATGTTTATTGTCTCTTGCTCTAATGTGTGTATTAACCACTCACATGAAAGTGTTTCATTTTGTTATTGATAAAGTTATAAATGTCCTTGTGTGACTTCTTCCACTGAAAATTTTACTGTACCTCTCAATAACTAAGTGTCTTTGGACAATTCAGTCTTACTGATACTCAACTCCCACTGGCTTAAAGTGAGAACTGATAATTCTCCTTTATTCCCCAAAGTCATCATCTAAAGTGAAAAAAAAATAAGTCTTGCTTGCTTGATTTTGCTATTTGTCATTTTATTTTTCTATTTTTTAATTATATGTTTATTTGTGTGCCTCTGTATGGATATCTGCACATAATTATAGATACCTGGTGATGGAAGAAAAGGCCATTGGATTCCCTGGAGCTGATTATAGGTGGCTGTGAACTAGAAGACATTGCTGATGGATCCAAACCCAGGTCCTGTCCATGAGTAATTAATACATGCTCTTCCTGATGAACTATGTCACCAGTCTTCAGTGTTAGCTGTTATAATTATCATGTAATTATGCTCATAAATATCTACTTTTTCCTTAATTTCCATACTTATTGTCCCCTCTATTGTTTAATATGTGGACATTCACTTGTCATCTGAAAATATTTCATGCGTTTTTCTGTTTTTATTTTAAAAAATCATAGACTGCATTTGGATATTCTTTCTTTAAAAAATAAATTTATTGCCGGGCGGTGGTGGCGCACGCCTTTAATCCCAGCACTCGGGAGGCAGAGCCAGGTGGATCTCTGTGAGTTCAAGGCCAGCCTGGACTACCAAGTGAGTCCCAGGAAAGGCGCAAAGCTACACAGAGAAACCCTGTCTCGAAAAACCAAAAAAAATAAATAAATAAATAAATAAATAAATAAATAAATAAATAAATAAGTTTATTTATTTATTTTACATTCTGGCAGCAGTTTCTCTTCTCTCCTCTCCTCCCAGTCTTTTCCACCATACCCACTCTGTTCCCACCCCCAATCCACTCAATCCACTCCACCTCCATTTCTGTTCAGGAAAGGGCTGGTCTCCCATGAGTATCAACAAAACATGGCATATCAGGTTGCAGTATGACTAAACACCTTCCCATGTACTAAGGTTAGGCAAGGCGACCCAGTATGAGGAGTAGAGTTTCAAAGTCTGTAAGAATTGGAGACAGCTCATGTTCCCACTTCTAAGAGTCCCACAAGAGGACCAAACTACACAACTGTAGTATGTATGGAGAGTGACTAGGTCAGTCATATGCAAGATCCCTGGCTGTCAGTTCAGTCTCTGTGAGCTCCGGTGAGCCCTGGTTAGTTGATTCTGTGAATTTTCTTGTAGTGTATTTGACCCATTTGGCTCCTACAACACTTTCTGCAGGGTCCCCCAAACTTCGCCTAATGTTTGGCTATAGGTCTGCATCTGTTTCCTTCATTGGCTGGATGATTCCTCTCTAATGAAAATTGGGTTAGGTAGGTATCAATTTGGTCACAGAAGCTGTCCAGATCAGGCTGAAATATCCTCTATTGCTAGTAGTCTTACCTGGGGTCTTCCTCACAGATTCCTAGGAGATTCCTTTGTACCAGGCCTTACCTGTCTTGTAAGTGCTCTTTCTTTTTAGTACTCCCCTCCTCTGCTGTTCCCAAAACCTGATCGCTCATGTTCTCTTCACCATCCCTCAGTTCACTCATGAAATCTCTTCTATTTCCCCTTCCCAGGGAGATCTGGGTGTCTCCCAATAAACACTTCTTGTTACCAAGCCTCTCTGTGGCTGTGGACTGTAGCATAATATCCTTTATTTTACAGCTAATATCCACTTATGAGTGAGTACATACCATGCATGTCTTTCTCAGTCCAAGTAAACTTACTCAGGGTGTTTTTTTTTCTAGATCTATCCATTTGCTTCACATTTCCTGCTGTCTTTATTTTTAACAGCTGAGCAGTACTCCTTTGTGCAAGTGCACGGCATTTTGTTTATCCATTCCTCAGTTGAGTGATATCTAGGTTGTTTCCAAGTTCTGGCTATTACAAATAAAGCTGCTTTGAACAGAGTTGGGCAAGTGTCCTTTGAGTATGATTGAGCATCCTTTGGGTATATGGCCAAGAGTGGTATACGTGGGTCTTGTGGTGGGTTGATTCCCTGTTTTCTGAGAAACCACTTCCAAAATGGCTATACAAGTTTTCACTCCAACCAGCTATGGGGGATTGTTATCCTTGCACCACATCCTCTCCAGCATGAGTTGTTGCTTGTGTTTTTTATATTAGCCATTCTGACAGGTGTAAGATGGAATCTCAGAGTCATTTTGATTTCATTTCCTTGATGGCTAAGATGTTAAATTTCTCAAGTGTTTCTCAGCAATTGAGATTCCTCTAATGATAATTTTTTGTTTAGAACTGTATCCCACTTTTAAATTAAATTATTAGGTTTGTTGATAACTAGTTTTTTGAGTTCTTTATATATTTTGGAAATCAGCTGTCTGTCAGATGAGGTGTTGGTGAAAGTTTTTCTCATTCTGTAAGCTATATCTAGTCATATTGACCATGTCCTTTGCCTTACAGAAACTTCAATTTTATGGTGGTCCCATTTATAAATTATCAATCTTAGTGACTATGCTATTCATATTCTGTTCAGGGAGTTGTCTCCTGTGCCAATGCATTCAAATTTATTTGCTATTTTCTCTCCTATCAGGTTCAGTGTTCCTGGATTTATGTTGAGATATTTGATCTACTTGGCCTTGAATTTTGTGTAGGGTGAAACAAATGGATCTACTTGCAATCTTCTATATTCTCACACCCCGTTAGTCCAGCACTATTTGTTGAAGATGTTTTCTTTTCTCTTTTGTAAATTTTAGGATTCTTTGTCGAAAATCAGGTGTCCATAGGTGTGTGGATTCATCTCCGTCTTTGCTTCGATTTCATTGACCCACTTGTCTGTTTTTATGCCTATACCATGTTGTTTGTATTACTATAGCTCAGTAATAGAGCTTAAATCAGGGATAGTGATACCACCAGAAGTTCTTTTATTTTACAGGATTATTTTAGCTATCCTGGGTTTTCTGTTTTTCTATATGAAGCTGAGTATTGTTCTTGCAAAGTATGTAAAGAATGTGTTGGGATTTTAATGGGGATTGCATTGAATCTATAGATTTCTTTTGGTAAGATGGTCATTTTTACTATTGTTAACCCTACCGATCCATGAGCATGGGAGAACTTTCCATCTTCTGATTAAATTTCTGTCATATAAATCTTTTACTTGCTTGGTTAGAGTTACACCATGATATTTTATATTATTTGAAACTATGCTAAATAGTGTTAATTTTCTTTCTCAGTCCATTTATCATTTGTATATAATAGGACTACTGTTTTTTGTTTTTTGTTTTTTGTAATCTTGTATCCAGTCACTTGACTAAAGGTGTTTGTCAGCTGTGGGAATTCCCTGATAGAGTTTTTGGAGTAGCTTATGTATACTATCTTATCATTTGTAAATAATGGTACTTTGACTTCTTCCTTTCCAATTTGTATCCCCTTGACTTCTTTTAGTTGTCTTATTGCTTTAGGTAGAACTTCAAGTACTATTTTGAATAAGTATATAGAGAGTTGACAATCTTGCCTTGTTCCTGATTTAGTGGAACTGCTTTGAGTTTCACTCCATCTAATTGGATGTTGACTGTCGACTGTTTATTGCTTTTATTATGTTTAAGTATTTCCCTTATATCCCTGATGTCTCCAAGACTTTTATCACAAAAGTGTGTTGGATTTTGTCAGAGGCTTTTTCAGCATCTGATGAGATGACCATATGGAGTTTTTCTTTCAGTTTGTTTATATGGTGGATTACATTGACAGTATGTTGAACCATCCCTGCATCTCTAGAATAAGTCTATTTGGTCATGGTAGATTAACGTTTTGATGTGTTCTTGGATTCGGTTTACCAGTATTTTATTAAGTGGTTTTACATCAACTCTGAGTGAAATTGGTTTGAAATTCTCTTTCTTTGTTGAGTCTTTGTGTGGTTTGCATAGCAGGGTGATTGTTGCCTCATAGAATTGATCATATTCTTTCTCCTCCTCAGCTCCTTCCATATCCTCCCTCTCAACCTACCTATGCAACATCATCTCTCTCTCTCTTTGTATATATAAATATCTTTTTATATATAAATATATATAGTGTCTATTATATATAAAATATAAGTATATGATTATATATTATAAATACATTATAAGTATATATTTATTAAAATATAAATTATATGTACATAAAATGAAAATCAAAATGAACTAAAATAGGAACAATCAGTATGACAAAAAAAATCAAAAAAGACATAAATTGTATAAAAACATAAAGTTTGTTTTATGTTGCCTGAAGCTGTTACTCTACTTTTTATTTCACAGGAATTGCCCTATAAAAGGTTCTCCACAAAGAGAGAAACAACACATGATAACATATTGCAGTCCCAATGATCTCAGTGTGTTTCAAGTATGATGGGAGCTTGAATAATTAGAGACAACAGAATGATAATTTTATTTTGAAAATAGATATTTTTCATACAATATATTCTGATTATAATTTCTCCTCCTGCTACTCCTCCCAGTTTCTCTGCACCTCCCATCCCATCCAGATCCATACTATTTCTGTCTCTTGTTAGAAAAAATAAGCATCTAAGGAAGGATTATAAAATAAAATAAAAAAACAAAGCACAATAGGTCAAAACAACCAAGCAAGAATAGGAGTTGAAGAATAAGTACAAGAAACACATAGAGGTGTAGAGACCCCAAGCTCAGACAAATCGGAATCCCATAAAAACCCAAAATGAGAAGCTATAATATATGTGAAAAGGAACTGTAAGACTTTTTTAAAATAATGTAAGCCAAGGATTAACATTATGAGACAAAGGACCTTCAAAGATGATGTTGACATTGTTTTGTAGTGGCCATCTATTGCTGGGAATGGGGCCTATCCTTAAGAGTGTTTTGTTTCTCTAGCGAGTTTACCTTAGAGAAAACTAATTTCTCACTTGCATGTGGCTATCAACTGGAGATAGCTTCTGGGTTAGGCCTTGTGTCTACTTCTCCTCTTAGCTTTTAGGACCTGATCTTGTGTAGATTCAGGAATGTCTTGTGCATTCTGCCATGGTGTTCATATATGCTCCAGCCCTGCTGTGTTTAGAAGGTCTTCATCCCTTGGTTTCCTCTGACCCCTCTGTCTCTTACAGTTTCCACCTCCTTTTCTTCAGAGTTTCCCAGAGCACTTAAGGGATTTGATAGAGACATCCCTTTTAGGACTGAGTATTCCAAGGACTCTCATTCTCTACATAATGTCTGGCTCTGGGTCTCAATATTTGTTCTCATAGCTTTAAGAGGGTGATGACAACCTGGCAAGGATATGATCTATGAGTAGAGCAGGTTGTTATTAAAAGTCATTTTATTGATGGGTTCCCTTAGTAGAAATGCAGCATTTGGTTTTACCCTAGGACACTAGGCTATCTATGTCTCAGGTTCTTGGCTACCCAAGCAGAGTTGGGTATAGGCTCTGTCTCATGGAGTGGGCCCTAATTCAAATCAGACATGAGTTAGTTATCGCCACAAACTCTGTGCTATTGTTGCACCAGCATATCTTGCAGGCAGGTCACCACTGTAGATCACAGGACATGTAGCTGTGTTGGTGTTTACCTTTCGTCTTTGAGAGTGTGTAGAGCACCTTCCAGTACCATCAACATTAGCAGTTTATGGAGTAAAGGCTCTAGATAGGTGCCAGCTTTACTTCTCCAAGTTCAAGGACTTAAGTCCGTGTTGCTAATGACTCTATTTTAAACTATAGTATGAATATAGGAAGCAGACCAATTAGAGTGTTTTGCATCATCTAATATTCACGCATTGTAAGTGGTATAGCTAGTATATTATAATCATGCTCTGCTCTCCTACCCAAACCTTGCTAGATGGTTGAGAATTGGTGTGTATAAAGAATATTTTCTTTTTTAATAGTATTATATAACATAATATTGAAATCTCATAATTTTCCAGCACATGTATTACATGTGTAAGCCATGTATTACAACAAAAAGTTTGTAAACACCAATAGATAAGTATCTGGAAGTTGTTCTTAATAAAGTTTAGAGAATAAAAATTTAAGAATATTTTTAATTGGTAAATAAGTTGCTGAGGCTTGAATCTGATTTTGTTTGAATATACTTTTAGAATAGAAAATAAAAGAAAGTTTAAAATATTTAGTGCATTTTGAAATATGTTGACTAATACTAAGGTATAGCTATAATTAACGAGGCAATTCTACATAATTTATCTAGTAATCAAAAGAAATTTATTCCTGGGATAACTTACAGCCAGTAAGGGGTCAGTTACGAAAGAGGAGGTGCAATCCAGCGGGAAAATCTGGCTTGGTCTACAATCCAAGGACCACGAAGGATCGAGAAGAGAGAGGGCCAAGCACGTACGCACCTCAGTTCTTAAGGGGTCTCCTCTCGGCCACATCCCAGAGGCATATCATAAGCAGGTGTGGGAGTTACTTGCTCTTAACTAGGGGCAGTGTTTCAAGGTCAATGCTGGAACAACTACCCACTACACTAAGGGCAAAGTTTTAAGACAAAATATAAGTTTTCATTATCTGGTAGTACCACCTACTGACTGATATTTAAGAACCAAATATCTTTAAACATGAAATAAAGGATACCAAGAATACAAATAAGTATGCTTCTCTGAATGAGTAAACATTAAGAGCCAGGTAAAAAGGCTAAATACTTAGTTTGAAGCAGTGTAGCAGCTCAGAGATATCATAGGGCACTTTCATTTGTTCCCTCAGAGAATAATTGGCTTTGTAAATAATATGTTTTAGACATAGAATGATAAGGTGAAATAAGTTTGGGATTTTATAATTTTCATGTTTTCCTTCCAAAATGTACCCAAACTTACCAATCAGAACAAATATCACAAAGCATCAAAACTTCCAAACATGGCCCATGACTATTTGGATATGCACCAGAGTGCAGCTAAGGAATGAATTGGTCACTTAGGCTACGGCATGGGTCTTTGCTTAGTGTAGTCTGCCCTCCTTTCATTCTACAAAAGAAATCTCACCATAGCTTCTCCCCTCCATAACCCCTGCCCCCAGATTTTCTCTTTATACTTTTTCTCCCATAAAGAAACAGCTAAACTTGCCTTCTTATTCAGCTGTAATTGTTAAACTTCTTCCTTGCTTATCTGTATTCAATAAGCCTGCCTGCAAGTTCAACTGAGTATAATAAATGCTCTGAACTTCCCAAGGAGGAAGGGACATACAGAGCAAAATCTACCTGGTCACAGCTTTTCTGTGTACATATGTCTGTGTGTTAATCCCTTTTTTTCATTTGCTGACTGTGCACAGTCAAGTTCTGAGATTCAAGCCTTGGAAAGACACACCACATTCTGACACCAGTCCAAAACCAAACATCAAAACTCAAAACCCCATAGGAATAATATTTTTAGAATGAAAAAGCTGATATTCTATAATAATAAATAGCTAAATTATCCAAATTCAGGACAAATACTACACTGGAGTGAAATCATACCAGAGGCCAAAATCTAAGTATCAAATCCTATGAACCAAATAAACCTGAAAAACAAACCAATCCAATGTTAGAGATAATGATGTGTTATGTTACATGAACTTTCCCACCTGCACATCTCATCTGGTGATATTTTTGTTAAGATATTTTGCCCACTGTGTAACTGTGCTATTTATGTTGCAACCATCAAATTTTAAGAATTCTCACTAGGCATGGTGGCTCATACTAATAATTCAAACACTTCAGAAACTGAGCTAAGATGGATATAATTCCTTAGGAAAAAGTGAAAGTTAAATTTTTGTTATATAATTATATACACTTTTAGCATTCATGGATGTGGTTATAGGCCACCCTTAATGCAAAAAAATGGCCTCTTAATCTCAGTGGTGAAATTAGTCAATAGCATTTAATTAGTGAGTCATGCATTCTTGATTTTGTATCAAATATTAGTACTGAACTTTTAACGGGATAGATGTGGCAACACTTCATGAAATATACATGGTGGAGGGGATGCACAGTTGATGATAAGCAGAACAATGGAAACACAGCAATGGAATTCTGAACTGTAACCCCTACATTGCCATCTTTTTATTTAACTGTAAATTAGTATTTCATTTAAAACATATCTATTTAAAATATATGTGGCATTTTGACATTTTATGTAACATGTAATGTTCAAATCCCTGGAAATCCCATCTATCATTCAAACATTTATCATTTCTTAGTGTTAAAATCTTATGGGCCACTCAACAGGCACAAAATCGCATCTGTTACTAGAAATTCAGCTAACTGCCTGGTTTGTCAATTGATGAACTTTAGAAAAGAATCTATTACAACCACTTTGGTGGACCATAATAATTCCTTATTATTTTATAAATCATATCCTTATATCCACAGATAAGTGCAGCTGCCACCCTTCATCAAAGAATCCTCTTTAGAGAAAAGAGGTCATCACCGAAAAACCACCACTGGTCACAAAGCAGATCAACAGCTTGTGGGAAGCCCAGCCACAGTAAATACATGTACATCACAGATCCTGCATCTGTGGCTTAGATAACATTATTGTAAAGGGAGCATTTTTAAGCCAGGTAGTATGATGTGAAACATTCTTTCCTGTAAACAGCTCCATAAGCAAGACTGAAATAATGGCAATGTTAATAAAATACTAACATGGAAGAAGAAAAAAAATTCTTTTAGGGTCACCTCTAGACAAAGAATTGTAGGCAACTAATGATTTCTGGGGGTAGAAGAGTTAGCCTATCATGGGGATAAGCCCCTAATTGGTTGTTTAATTCAAAGTGGCCAACTCTGACACTATATACACACAACAAAACCTGACTCAGCCACTTGTATTTATATATGCGCGCGCGCACACACACACACACACACACACACACACACACACACACACACAAATCAAAGAAAAACATGTTATCAATTTAAGGGTAGGGGACCATGGAAGGAGCGGGATGAGAAGGGCTGAAGGGAAGAGAGGGAAGAAGGAAAGAGATGTAATTCTATTTTGATTAAAAATTTATTTTAAAATGAAAAAAACCATGAATTTTTCTTCTCTTAAGGAAAAACAAAGCACACAAAGTCCTTCTTTTAGGTTATTGAAGTGTGCAGTTAATGATGGACCTTTAGATACTTTAATCAGAAATCTGTCTTGATCGAAGTGCTTCTGTGATGATGACTTGTTGCAGAAGCAGTAGTTGGTGATTGCTATGAGTAAACATAGCTTATTTCTGTATCCTTTGTTTTGAGCAATAACTACCCACAGAACTGATACAACATTTCAATTCATTAACTAACAGAAATTTCTGACACTGCTGTAGAATACATTGCAAGGAGAAAATTTGAAATGAACCTTTGTCCTGGGTTACAAAAGAAGCACTGGCTGTGTTCAGAGGTATGCTTTACCATTTGGCAAAGCTGAAATAAAAGCAGGGTGGATAGTTCCCTTATAGCAGGTGGTGTTTATAAAACTGCATGCCGTAACCTCTGGGAATAACATGCTGCATGCATTTAAAAATAGAATGAAAGAGGGAAGATGGAAAATGAGAGTGCAAATGAGAAATCAAACAAACCCTATAAATGGGAGTGACTATACAGCTTAAATATTTTGATAAAGAAGCAGCCAGAGGTGATGACATATATGTGGCCCTTCTTAATCTAGTCCCTGTAACTAGCTTTGCGTTGAGAACATCTATTCAGGGGACAGCCAAACACAGAGTTAGGAGAGCCCTGTGGGAAACTCACCTCTTAGAGCATAGCACTTATGAGAGAAAGAAGCAGGGAAATATAGCAGTTTGTGTGGGCTCATTGACTCGTCGTCGTGAGTTCACACAGAAATGGCAGCATAAGCATGATCTGAGTGCACAGCTTAGAGCCTCTGATGTCAGATTGCAATTTGATATCAAAATTAATGTGAATTCATGGGGTTAATTATATAATAGCTTCTCTGTATTTGCATATTTATTCCATTTATTGATTATATTGAATTTTTTGTTTGTTTGTTTTTGTTTTTTTCATATGTTTGTTTGTTTTTTCAAGACAGTGTTTTTCTGTGCAGCTTTGGAGCCTGTCCTGGAACTCACTCTGTAGACAAGGCTGGCCTCGAACTCATCGAGATTCACCTGCCTCTGCCCCAAGTCCTGGGATTAAAAGCATGTGCCACCACTGCCCAACTGATTATATTGAGTTT